>NC_063337.1:74296986-74376508 GCF_021869965.1 Rhincodon typus
AGACCCTTCTTCAGAAAATTTTCTGATTTTCTGAAGAAGGGTCTAGGCCCGAAACGTCAGCTTTCCTGCTCCTCTGATGCTGCTTGGCCTGCTGTGTTCATCCAGCTCTACACCTTGTTATCTCTGTAGAAGAAGCTAGTGAGTTGTCTAGCAGGTTGTGTGTCTGCAATCTCCAATTAGACTCTGCAGTCTAAAATCGTGTAGTTTAAGCTTTGCTACAACCTCTTAGAAGAAACTCATGTCATCTTTCAATGTAACTTAGTTATCTAGTCTTACCCCAATCTAACATATTATCTTACACTTCAATGTAATCACCTTTTCTTGTGGCTCAAGAACAAGCATCATCTGCCAAGACTTTATATGGCTGTCCATCACCAGTTAGTATTAGTAAACTTCAGAAAGCATCTCAGCTTATGATACATGGGTGTCAACAGCATCACACCTCATGGACAGTAGCATCTTTAAAAATTTATTCACGGTATGAGAGCATTGCCGGCTAGGACAGCATTTATTGCCCATCCTAGAAAGCAGTTAAAAGTTAACCACATTGCTGTGGTTCTGGAGTCACTTGTTGACCAGACCAGGTAAGAATAACAGTTTCCTTCCCTAGAGGACGTTAGAGAATCAGATGAGTTTCTCCAACAATCAATAATGGTTTCATGGTCATCGTTAGACTCTTAATTTAAGATTTTCTTTTAAGTGAATTCAAATTCCATCATCTGTCATCGTAGGATTTGAATCCAGGTCCCCAGAGTTACCTTGGTGTCTTAATTAACTGTCCACCAATAATACCACGAGGCCTTTGCCTCCTCAATTTGACATTTGCCAACCACTCAGAAGCATCATTGCACCTTCCAATCCACTTGCAAGCTGACAAACACAGACCTACATTGGAGGGTGCACCAGCAAATAACAAGGCTGCTACATGGGACAGACACCCAGCTTTTGGATTAAACCAGTCTGTAATTCGGCTGCTCACTTGCTTGCTTAGCGCCTACCTGTTTGCTCATTTCATCTATGCCATGATCTACCAGATTAAGCCAATGAGTGCAGTCAACAAACCAGGCAGCTTTCCTTGCTGATCAGCAATCCTCAGCCAATGGCGCAAGCGTCTTCATGTATGGTAGTGTGCTACAATACTCTCACATCAGCACTACTTACCAGCAGCTTTTGCAGCAGGCACTGCATGTGCAGCAAGCAGGCAGCCATGTCACAATATCTTGATGAGTTGTCCTCGCTGAAGTCCATGAAGGCACCCATCAGTTCCAGAACAATAAGTCAAGAGCAGACTCTGATGCCAGTCCAGGGCAATGGTCCCCATAATGAGGCATCCAGTCTGTATTCTCAGTCAGGGGGTCTGTGCCTCTGCAGTCTGGTGCGTGCCTTATATAGGCAGGTTGGGTAGGGACCTGGGGAGTTGTGTGGTCTTTGGGATTCACTGGAAAGGCTTTCAGGAGAGGGAATATGAATATTCACAGCCTCACTGACAGATAGAAGTGAAAGCTGGAAGCTGCTAACTGAAAAGCACATTGAAAAGCATGCCTTTCAATGGGGTGAAAATCAAAAGTATGCATTGGGAATGAAATTGACTGTGACAGCACCAGAGTAGGCATTGTAAGTGACTATCTTTGAGGAGGGGACTGCAGGATGTGACAATATTTTAAGGGAAACAGCATTAAACACAGACCTATGCACAGACTGATGGAGTCCCTTTTCCCTGATCATCCAAATACTTTAGCTCCTGCTTTTTGTATAGCTCCCTGTTTGCTGCACACCTCCCTGCCACAGATATTGCTGAATATCTCATCCTAACACTTTTGGACACAGAAGCAGGAAGAAAGTAGGGATGTTCTACGATGATGGAGCAACAATGCCAGCAGGCATTGATCCATAGTACATCCTATGTAGACATGAAGTTAGGCATTAATGCTGGCACAGTTGTACTCGGGGCTAAAGAGAGACTCAGTTAAACAGATATAGAGACAAAACAATAACATTTATTTAAATGTGACAATTCATGAACAATGCAATGTCACCCAAGCCACCAAAGTGGTCTCAATACGTTTTCTTCTTCTTCTCCCTTCCAATACATTTTTGTTACTTCGATCCCCACCAGCAACTGGAATCAAAGATGTCCTTCAATTTGGCCAGATTTGGCCATTACACAGATAACATAGCATGTAAGTGTGACAGTGCCTCTCCAGTTCCTTAATTTTGTCTGTTATTGTATGTCTGGTGCCTTCTGCAGAAAATGTGTGTCATAAGACGTTAAGATATCAAAGCAGAATTAGGTCATTGGCCCATGTAGTCTGCTCCACCATTCAATGATGCCTGAAATGTTTCTCAACCCCACTTTCCTGCCTGTTCCCCATAACCTTTGATCCCCATACCAATTAAGAAACTATCTCATTCTGGCATAAATGCTCTCAGGGACTTCATCACCACAGCCCTCTGCATGAATAAATTACACAGATTAACCACTCTCTAGTTGAAGAAATTCCTCCTCATCTCAGTTCTAAAGGCTCATCTCTTCACTCAGAAGCTCTGCCCTCAGGTTCTAGTCTCTCCTACTAGTGGAAATATATGTTTCACATCCACTCAATCCAGGTTGCTCGGTATTCTGTAAGTTTCAATCAGATCCTCGCTCATCCTTTGAAACTCCATTGGGTAAAACCCCGGTCCTCAACTACTCCTCATCTGACAAGCCCTTCAACCCTGGGATCTTTCCTGTAAGCCTCCGTTGGACCCTATCCAATGCTAGCACATCCATCATTAGATAAGGGGCCCAAAACTGCTCAGAATATTCCAAATGCGGTCTAACCAGAGCTTATACAGACTCAACAGTACATTTCTACTCTTGTATTCTAGCCCTCATGAAATGAATATGAATGTTGCATTTGTCTTCCTAACCACAACTGAACCTGTATGTTAACCTTAAGAAAATCCTGAACTAGGACTCCCGAGTGTCTCTGTGCTTCGGATTTCCAAAGCATTTCCCCATTTAAAAAAATAGTCTATACTTCTAATCTTCCTACCAAACTTCATAACCTCACACTTTCCCACTTTGTATTCCATCTGTCACTACTTTGCCACTTTTCTGGCCAGTCCAATTTCTCTGCAGCCTCCCCATTTCCTCAACAGTATCTTTCTCTCCGCCCATCTTTGTGTCTTTTGCAAATTTAGCAACAATGCCTTCAGTTCCTTCGTCCAGGCTGTTAATGTATAACATGAATAGTTGTCATCCCAGTACCAACCCCTGCAGAGCTCCACTAGTCTCCAGCTGCCATCCTGACCAAGACACCGTTATCCTTATTCTCTGCCTTCTGCCAGTCAGCAAACCCTCTATTCATCCAATACCTTGCCCATAACCTTGTTAAAAGTATTCTGGAAATCTCAGCAGATCACTCCACTGGTTCACATTTGTCTAACTTGTTTGTTAACTCCTCAAAGAATTCTAACAGGTTTGTCAGGCATGACCACCCCTTGATGAAGCTGTCCTGACTCTGTCCTATTTTACCATGCGCTTCCAACTACTCCTCAATCTCATCATTTGTAATGAAGTCTAAATTCTTACCAACAATTGAGATCAGGCTAACTGGCCTACTGCTTCCTGTTTTCTGCATCCACCCCTTTTTAAACAGGGATGATACATTATCCAGTTTCCAGTCCTGTGGGACCCTTCCTGACTCCTGTGAACCCTGAAAGATCCATCAATGTCTTTACAATCTCCTCAGCTACCTCCTTCAGAACTCTGAGGTGTAGTCCATCTGGTCTGAGTGATTAATCCATCTTCAGGCCTTTCAGATTTTCTAGCACCTTCTCCTTAGTGATGGCCACTGCACTCACATCTGACCTCTGAATCTCTTGAAGTTCTGGTATGCTGCTGGTGCCTTCCACTCTGAGAAATGGTGCAGAGTACCTATTCAGTTCCTCCACCATTTCTTTGTTCCCATTACTACTTCTCAAGCCTCATCTTCCAGCGGTCCAATGTCCACTCTTACCTTTTAGATACCTAAAAAATTCTGGCAATCTTCTTTTATATTATTCACTCGCTTACTCTCATCTTTCATCTTCTCCTCCCCTTATTGCTTTTGGTGGTTTTTAAAGGCTTTGCAATCCTCTAGTTTTTGACTAATCTTCACCCATATTGTATGCTTTTTCTTTTGCTTTTTTTACTTTCTCTGATTTCCCTCATCAGCCACGGTTGCCTTGTCTTCCCCTTTGTATATTTCTTCTTCCTTGTGATGAATTTCTGCTGTGCCTCCTAAAGATCCCCCAGAAACTCCTGCCATTGCTGCTCCAACATCTTCCCTGCCAAGGCCCTCTTCCATTCAACTCTGGCAAGTTCCTCCCTCTTGTCTTTCCTCAATTTTAATATCATTACATCTCATTCCAGCTTCTTCCTCTAAAACTGCAGGGTGAATTCTGCCACGTTATGGCCACTGCATCCTAGGGGTTCCTTCACCTGCAGCTCTTTAATCAAGTTTGCCTCATGACACATCACTAAATCCAGAATTGCCTGTTCCCAAGTGGGCTCTGCTACAAGCTGCTTCAAAAAAAATCTCATACACATTCCTTGTATTAAGTTCCACTACCAACCTGGTTTTCTCAAACCACCTGCAGATTGAAGTCCCCCATGATTATTGTCATAGTGCCTTTCTTGCATCCATTTTCTATCTCCTGATTTTTTTTTTTCCCCACATCCTGAATACTGCTAGGACGTGTGAACACAATCTCCATCTGAATCTTTTTTTTCTTTGCAATTCCTCATCTGTACCCACATAGATTCTACTCCTCTGATTCTATATCACTTCTTGCTATCAATTTAATGTCATTTATTACTAACAAGGCAACCCTGTCTTCTTTGCCTATCTGCTTGTCTTTTTGATAGGATGTTGGATATTTAGTTCCCAGCTCCAATCCCTGTGCAGCCACTTCTCTATGATACCCAGAACATCGTACCTGCCAATTTCAACCTGTGCTGCAAGCTCATTTATCATGTTTTGTATACTGCATGTATTTAAGTACAACATCCTCAGTCCCGCTTTAACTGCCCCATCTCATAGTTGCCCCCTTATCTGCTGTGCCTGAAGTTAGATTCCTGATCCTTTCTGTACCCTCTGCCCTGTTACTTGTTCTGGGAACTTTAATAACCTCTGATAAGCTCTTCGCTCCCCGTATAAAGTTTTCTATAATTTTCCATGCAACTGAACCCGCCTCCCACACAATTTACTTTAATGCTCTATCCACAGCCGTAGTTATGCGATTCAGTAAGACTCTGGTCCTAGCATGATTCAGATGAGCCCATTTCATTGGAACAGCTCCCTCCTTCCTCAAAACTGATGCCAACATCGCATGAATTTGAATTTTTCCCACACTTTTTAACCTTGTTGACCCTGTGCCAATTTGCTCTTGGCTCAGGTAATAATCCAGAGATTATTAGCCGTTTTAGTTCAGCATTTTTTAAATTTATCTCCTAGCTGCTCATATTCCCTTGGCAGAACCTCTTTCTTCTTTCTACATATATCATTGGTACCTGTGTAGACTATGACAACTGGATCTTTCCCCTCCACGCCAAGTTCCTCTGCAGCCCCGATGAGATATTCTGAACCTGGACATCAGACAGGGCAGCACAGCCTTCGGGAGTCTTGATCCTGGCCACAGAGAACTGTCTCTATTCACCTAACTATGCTATCCCCAATTACAACTACATTTTCTTTTTTCCCCTCATTTAAATGGTTCCCTGTACCACATCAGTTTTCTCATCCTCTCTACAGGTCACACACTCATCACACAGGTAGCAAGAATCTCAAACCTCATTGGCAGTGAGTCTTACATCATACATTTGAGTGTTGTGTTTGTCACAGCTGAATATGCTATGAAGTGTGAATAGGAAGCATATAACTGTGCTAAATGTGTGATGTTGAGGTAAGGCAGATGAATGGTAAAGTTGAATTTAATTGATAGAGATTTGCAATCATTGAGTGACAGAAATGTACTGCATTGAGCAATGGAGGAGGTTAATGTTGTAATTTAATAGGATATGTGATGTGATACTATTAAACCTCTTCCTCCAGCAAACCCACAAGCACAGAACAATACTCCTGGCATTGACTTCCACTGCTACTTCTTCCCACTGCCTTTTGAGAATGTGTCTGGAGTACTTTCTGCCCCCCGAAAATACAAAACATGTATCTCCTGTTTCCTATACAAGGCTTCCAGGTCATTGTCTGAAAATCTTGGTACTTGCTCTGTTGTCTAGTCAGTTTTGAAAGACTCAATTACTTTTTCAGTTACAATGCAGCTCTCATTTAAACGAGTCATTTTCCCTTTAAATAGAACTAGGCACTCTGTTTTGCCCCATCCCATATATTAACGCAGACAATAAGCGACATGGGAAGCATCTCAAAGAGACAACAATGTCAATTTATTGTGCTGTCTGCGCTAGAGAAAACGTGAACGTTAGCCATGCGCTGCAATCCTTGCACTTAAATTCCTGTTGGTGGTGGTCTGATGAGTCACAATCATCTTCTCATGTCCTCAGGATTTCAAAACTAATTAAACAATCTGGAATCAGATTTATATTCAATTAGTCAAATTCAATGCCAACACTAAACTGTAACAAGTTTTGGGGCACTGGCTTTGAGTAACAATCCAGGACAGACCAAACTGGTGAAAATTTGTAAGGCAAAAGCTTGTGAAATAATCAAGTAAAAAATCGATGGTAAGTACCAGAGATTAGAGTTTACTATTTGATGAATGGTTGTGATGAAATAAATCTTATCCATAAAAAATAAGTCTTATCCATATTTAACCATGTGTTTCTCTTTAATTCCCTCTTTCCCTACTGGAAATATAAACTCTGCAGAATATCAGATGTCTTCTCAACTCAATGTCTTCTGTCCACTTTTAAGGTGGCTTTAATAACCATAATCATGTTGCACAAGGAATCCCAGATACATACTTCAATAATCAGTGGAACACTGCATTTATCTGTAACATCACTTCATCACTGTGTCATTCAATATAAAACTTAGTGAAAATATTGTTTGTTATGGCATTGCTGTAAAGCTTGTTCTTTAGTCCACTGTAATCACTCTGAAACAGTACATTTATACTGGTCACCTTTTGCCTCTTGCAAACCAGTGGAAACTTACAACTGAGAAGCAGCACACGATCCATAAGAATCATCTCAACAGATTCTGCGAACAACAACCACTGAACTGTTTTCCTCTTTACCCTCCACCCATAACAAACATTTCTTTCTCGTGTGTGTGTGTGTGTGTGTGTGTTAGTGTATGTGTAAGTTTAGACGGGGCTAGAGTTTTACTGTTTAACTGTAGCTACAATTTACTTGTAAAAAAAAAGTGCTTATGTACAAAACCTAGTGTGTGCTCTCAATCAACTTGGGTCTACAAGATGATAAAAATAAGAATTTTGATTGTTTTTAAAGTCTTTAACTTCTGTGACAACTCCTGGAATAGCAAAGTCTGATTTCCAGCTTACCACCCCAATGAGTTATGATACATTGACGCGTACTTCGCTATCATGTTTTGTGATCACACAGAACTAAATTTTCCAAAGTGCCATTGACCATAAAACATAATCCCTGTCTCTATTTTATTCTCTGGCATTTTCATTAAAATTTGACATTGGCAAGTTACTTACCTCGCATGCTGTGATTTAGAACTTACCAGCAGCATTCTAAAAATGAACACCTACTGGAATTTTCACTGAGTCCATTGTGTTTTGGAAATCTTCCCAAATGACTGGATTTAGATACAGGAAGTGTATAAAGAGTGAATAAGATTACTGCCTACTATCAATGACTTTGTAAAGGTGAAAAAAGATGCATTGGTAAAGAATATCGCCTGGATGAAGCAATCTGTATTCTACAAACTGTAAAGCCAGACCAATATGAGATTCATAATAATATTTTACACTGTTCATACTAATTTCACTCATTCTTTGCAGATCAGCTCAGGTGCATATTTGGATTTTGTTTTTTAAAAAATGCTTTGACAGATATATGAGATTCTATTCGTGATTTGCAGATCAACACAACCATTTGCTTGGCTGTTTGAAAGTTCTGACTGTGATCTGGCTGCCTTTACATACATTAGTAGTACTTTAGAGCAGAATTTGTTTATTTATATATATCTGTGAATATGAGTTTGATGGATTTGACAGATTTATGAGTGTATAAACAGAGTAAGTATTCAACAAGTGATGTTTACTTGTTTTGACAATTGTATGGGCTTTAGAAGAGGCTTTTATTTTCAAATACCCTTCTGTGTTATTTTTTTTTTCCAGTTTTGATTTAACAACCTCAAAATCTTACAAGAGGGCTTGTGAGTTCCATTCATAAAGTGCATAGTGACAGAGTGCATTCGGAGGAATGAGTGCTGCAGAGGTTCAGTGTCAGATATGGCTAATGTGTGGTATTAGGCAGAGTAAAGGGGCTGAAGAGAGTTGTGGTTGTGAAGAGATGTTTAGGAGGGGGGATAGAAGCTGAGGGAGCAGTGGGATGAAAGGTTAGAGAGTGTTGGGCATGATAGGTGCAAGGCTGGGTAGAGAATGAGGGATGATGGGATAGCTGAGTGAGGGAATATGGATGATGGAGCTTTCTACTGATATGAAGAATAGGCCAATGTCTCTGGAAATAGTGGAAGACCTTTAACCTGGCCTCGTAAAATGTAGCCTGCATCTGTATGCACCCAACTCTGAAACATCTGCGCTCCAAGACATGAATAGTCAGCCTGTCAACACTGCTGCATGGAGGCTGGACTGTGATATTGGAATTAATCCTGACTCTTGCCTCCCATCATCTGTCTGCTAACTTTCACCCCAAAGATTCTACTGAATCTGTTGTGCATTTCCAACAATTTCCGTTCTTAAGTTATGATTTCCAATATCCACCATATTTTGCTTTTGTGAGTTCTTTCATATTCCCCAGACATTCCCAAGGGCAATTCGAGATGAGCAACAAACAGTTTAAAAAATATATCTTTTGCTACACATTTTGGATAAATAATTCCCAAATGTTCTGTTTTGTAAGAATTTAGTCTATAAACAAATTAATTAAAATGAACCCAACAAGATGCATTCATGAATGAATGAACAATGTACTGATACTTCAGCAATACCAAAATTGATGTAACATCTAAATCATTAGCCAGGAGTAGTAGTTATCCAGCTTGTCCTGTCAGTGTGACAGATCCATTGTTGACTCAAGGCAACAGACTCTGATAGTCCAAACTCATCTCTAGTCACTTCTAATTAATTAATAGGTGTCACCTTTAATATAGTTGCCTAATTTTTTACATCTGCTGTTTTTTTGTTTCTTCACAGCTTAATGTCATTTCTACTAGTAGCTGATTTGGATCACAGGACATAAATTTCATGCATATCTTTTGATTTCAATGCGTAACGTTTGACACTGATTTTAGATCATATTCCTGTTGCATTACTCAGTTCATCTATTGATCAATGGTTTCCTTAACACAATGAATACAAAATTTGATGAAGCTAATGCTTACTGTCTTTATCATTTACATCTGTTTCAGTTCATGTCAGTTCCCATAAAAGCAACAAGATGAGTTCTACCATAGTGTTCAATCTCTTTTTTCTCTCATGGAGTAAAAGACAACACCAATGCCATTGATAATGTCCCAGTACATTTTACAGGAATGTTATCAGGCAAATCTTGTACACTGAGCTGGTTTGGCAGTTACTAACACAGGTGAGAAATGCTTTGTCAAAGCATCAGGATATATATATAGAGAGAGAGAGAGAGACAGAGAGACAGAGAGAGACAGAGAGAATCTGGGCCCTGGCTCCTGAAGGCACTCCTGCCAATGGTGGAGTGAAATGAAATGGAATAAAAGGCCGCAATGGGAAAAGCACATGCGTCATAGAGTTGGTGGAGGTGAAACTTAGGGAAGGATGATGATCTTGAGAATTTTTGTATCGAGGCATTGCAGGACTGTACTGTAATTTAGTTCAGTGAGCATAAAGGTGATGGGCGAACATGACTTAGTTTGAGTAGGATTCTGACCTTAAGGTTTCCAATAAATATTCAATGGGAATAGCAGTATTTGTGTTCACTCTCACTCACTGGGTGGTAATCTTATTGAGAAGACTACCTGCCTCTTAAGGACCCAATTCAATCCATTGCATCCATTTATAGGCAATTTGGTCCCCAGTATCTTCCGTAGTTTTATGAAGTACTGAACAAGTACAAGTATCTACATTGCAGATAGATATCATAGCTGTGCATTTGTTTGGCCTGCTTAGTTAATTTTAAAACCTTTATTGAATTTTTTTTTAATGGAAATAACTGATGGATATTAGATATGCATAACTTAATGTGATATTCAATCTAAAGAAAAAAGCTCAGTTACAATATATTGAAAGACAACCTTATTACCGGAGAAGTTGTCTTTTGAATGCGCAGCTAAATCTCCATCCTCCTTCTCAGGTGGATGTAAGAGGCCTCAGTGAAGAGCAGGAAGTTGCTGCAGTGTCTTGGAGACAGTAAGGACTATAGATGCTGGAAGCCAGAGTCAATAGATGTGAAGCTGGAAAAGCACAGCAGGTCAGACAGCATCCGAAGAGGAGGAAAGTCAACACTTCGGGCCGAAACCTTTTGTCAGGACCGGGGAGGGGTGGGAGGAGCCCAGAAATAACTAAAGGGAGGGGAATGGGGCTGGGGGAAGGGTAGGTGGGATGGTGATAGGTGGATGCAGGAAGGGGGTTATTGCGATTGGTTATTGAGAAAGGTGGAATGGATAGGTGAGTAGGAAGATGAACAGTTAAGTTAGGGGAAGGCCTGGATATGGGATTAGGGTGGGGGTGGAGGGATTTTGAAGCTGGTGAAGTCAATATTGAGGGCTGTAAGCTCCCAAGGTGAAATATCAGATGTTGTTCCTCCTGTTTATGTTTGGCCTCACTCTGACAGTGGAGGAGGACAAGGATGGATATGTTGTCAGGGGAGTGGGAGGGGGAAGTAAAATGGATGGCAACTGGAAGGTCAGGTTGGTTGGTGTGTGCTGAGCACAGTTGCTCTGCAAACTAGTCCTCGAGTCTGTGTTTGGTCTCCCCAGTATAAAGATTGGCCAGTATTTATCCTTCAACCAACATTCCTAAAGCAGATTATCTGACAATTGTGTTATTGCTGTTTGTTTTGCAATAACATTCCAGCAGCTTCCAAGTCCTTGAATATGTCATTGCTTTCTGAATCCATGTCCATGTTTGAATCTCTCTGATCAGGTTTCCAAACGTGTCACAGTACAAAAATGGCACATATCAATACTACAAATGCCATCCTAAGTGACTGAAACAGAGGTAAATTGCTCCTCCTCAATTTCTCAACCAATCTGCAGCTTTTAACAGCATTGCCCACGCTATGCTTTTCCAATGTATATGGACTGGTTAATTCCTATTATCTAATTATAGCCAGAGAATCATTTGCAAAGGCATCTCTTCCTGCTGTCACACCAGTATCTCACCACTCCCTCAATAATTCATTCCCTCCTATATCTCCCTTCCAAGGTACCTCCTGTCAACATCATCGAAAGGCCATGTATTAGCTTTCATATCTATGCTGATGACACTGAAGTTTAGCACACTACCATTTCTCTTAACTGTCCTACTGTTGCTTAATGATCAGCCTGTTTTTATAAAACACCCAGATTGCAGAAAATTTCTATAGTTAAATATTAGGAAGGCTGAATCCATTGTTTTTCACCTGCACTTAAAACTCAATTTCCTAGTTACATACACCACACTGGCAACATTCTGAGATAAAGCCATTCTGTCCAAATGCTACATATGAAATTTATTCCAATATATACCCAAATGTCATATTCATGTGATCACTGACGCCATTTCCCTAACAGTGCCCAACTTCACCCATGTCTCAGCTTATCTCTTTGTTTCTCCATTAACTATTCCAAGTCCTAGCCAGTATGTTGCATTGTACTCCCTTTAGGCTTAAAGTCATTACAAAATTTGGTGCTAATGTAATGAGGCCTCTAGCAGCACATGGAAACAGTGAGGAAAGGCACTGGGCAAGTGAGCTGAGCATTTCTTCAGGACCTCCACCAGAAGGTGATGACAGAGAGGGAGGGCAGAAATTGAATGGAATATCGTTGGAAAGAAAGGTGGTCTTTGGTGGGGAGGGAGCTGATGGGAAGGGAGCAGTCAGAAAAGAAAATCTTCAGTCCAAGGTCCCCTTTACATATATATTGTAATTAATTCATTAAAAGTTTTGATTACTAAGACACACTCCATATCCATCTCTGAATGTACCACAATAATCTTTTCTTTTCATACTCCTAATTCTGAGTTCTAGCACATTTCGAGTATTATTTGCTGCATCATTGCTGGCCATGCATTTAGTTGTCCAGGCATCAGTCTGTAGGATCCCTCTTTACAGCTCCCTACCTCACTTTTCTCTCGGAGTGCACTCCTAAAACATACCTTCCTGACCATCAGAGTTGATATCTTCTCATGCAGCTCAGTATCATATTTTGTTTTATACTGTTCCTGAGAAGCATTTTTAGATATTTCAAGTACTACAGAAATATAAATTGTTCTTTTTTTCTCTCTGAGAACTTGCTGTGTGATACTTGGTTTCTGAGTTCAGTGGATTTCAACAGTGACAGCACTTCATAAATACTGCATTGATTCAAATGCATCTTGGGTTGTATCCAGATCAAGCCCAGAATATGTAACTATAATATCATTTATCCTTTCTTCATTGCACCTTTAAAAATGATTCTTGATGCAAGCACATCATTTTATGACCTTGATTTTATAAATTGTCAAAACTAATTGGTTTTAAATTTGGTTTATGGAGGTGAAGAGTTGTCAGATTGCATATCATTGACAGAGTGGGACAGTTTTCTAAGTCCCTGTTTTCACCATGCCCTCTAACTGTGTGGATTTGACAGATATGCTCATGGGCAGAATTCCTGAGATATGTGTCCATGAGCTTCCAATATATGCAATTGGCAAGGCTCCAAGTCAGAAGCTAATAAAATTAACCTAAATTGTCATGCAAAATACTATATCAACAAAATATAAAATTTTAACACTTTTCTGATACATTTTGCAGAAACTGAGAGGGAGGGAGAAAAACATTATTAATCACATGCAACTTCATTATGATGAGCTGAAATATGTTCCACATCGCTAATACTAATATTTAAATATAAACTTGCAGTTGTGTGACATCTATGCTTAGAATTGTGAAAAAAAAGGATGTTCTTATTACAAAAGTTAAATGAAGACTCAACCAAATAGAGTGTGACTACCAGAGCAACATCAGAATCAAAAAGGTCACTGGTATTGCTAAAGATGGTAAAACATTCCCTTGTCAATCAAACTAATCAAATTCTTGGTCTTCAAAATAGTAGATGGGAAATAGAAATGCTTAGGGTGGGGACTAAATTTGTCAACAATATATTTCAATAAGATCTTTATATGACACTGTCATACAGGAAAGTGACATATGTATATATTTGGTTGTGATCTAAATATGGAAGATTTCCCTTTGCAGTTGAAACAGTCATGAGTACATCCAGAAGGAATTAATTTATAATCATGTAACATAGAAGCACAGAAAAAATTCTTCACTTCTCATGTCACAGGTTGCACTGATTTCCTCTTTCAATATAGACCAAATAGGTTCCATTACTTCAGGATAAGCTATAATTTGTGTTTAATATTCAAAATAGAAAGGCCAGGGATTATCATCGAAGCATTTCTTGGATCAGTGTCTAAGATGGATTTCTAAAAGCCATTATTTTCAAAACTGTTAAATATAAAACAACTGTTCTGTGAACCGGCAAATCTGCTTCTATTATGATCATTTATTAAAAGATAAGTATTTTTGGTTTCATGAAACTTTACTTTTAACTAATTGATATGAGCTACATATTTTATTAAATCTACATCAATCATTATTTTCACCTTGTCTTCTCTTAAAAAAAAACTGCTTTATAATGCTTTACATTATTCTAAATTTTTCATTAATGGAATGAACTGTGGCATAAGCCAGTTAAACATAAAAAATGGAAATATTGCAGATATGTTTCCAGCTTCTTATTAGTTACAATGACCCTGGATTCTTGGAAGGCAATGAAATAAAATCTTATATTTATAGAATTCCAGACCAGAAAAGAAAGGTCATTCTTATCTTTAGATGACTAGTTGCCTACACCACGCTACTGAAGAAACAAAGCTTCAGATTTTGAAGTACTAACCCATCAAAGTTCTTGATTAATCAAAAAAATCAGATTCAGATTAGAAAGATATATCAGCCAAAGGGGGAAAGAGCTGCCATTATGAATATTTGTGATTTCTCTTTGATTTCACCAGCAATTCTACTTCTGTGATGAGAACATTTTAAATGTGATATGCTGACATTAGCCAGTAAATCCATCATTTTTTTGTATGGATGCACAGTACAGTTTTACTCTTGGATGAATTACATAGTGTAAATATACAGTCAGTATTTACAGTAGCTGGCATGAAAGGAATAGTCAGCTGAAATAAAATAGCTTACCTTGATATAGCACGTTTCACAGCCATAAGATGCATTAAAATATGTTATAGTACTTTAAAGTGTAATTACTGTGCAATGTGAAAACTTGGCAGCCAATATGTGCATAGCAACATCTAACAAACAGCAAAGCGATAATGATTAGATGATCAGCTTTTATGTAATTAGTAGAAGTGTTGGATTTATTTAGTAAAAGCCAATATGTGAGATTATACACTTAATATTTTTATACAACATTTCTCTACACATTAGTTTTGGGCACATGTTAACCTATTTTAAATAAACACAAGAACAATTTGCTAAAAGTAATAACAAACAAGAAGTTAAGAATTTTTCTTGGGCTCTCTAAATTGAAATTTTGATTTCAAGGCAAGAAATCAATACATTGAACAATGGCTAACATATTCTGGAATGAGTATGAGTCTCATAACACATCGCAGAATTGTCGTAACATTGACAGTGTGATACTTTGCTCTTTCTTGTACATGATCATCCAAATGCAATAATAACAAACTAATTTCAATGCATTCCCCCAACTGCTTGAGGAAGAGATGTAACCTGTCAGCAGATCGTTAGTCTTATTCTTCTGCTAATATGGTACTGCTATTGACCACTAAATTTGCAGATTAGTGTGAAGCCACCTAACCTATTTGAAAAATTTCTAGTGTGACAAAAGCAAAATTTCATTTGATTTTGTGTGATGAAATGTTCCACATCTAAAGTATCACATCAAGTCATGCTTCCATATTTTGATCTAATCATGGAGTTTAGTAGTAAATAATGTTGTTTCTGAACATGGGGCTTTTTAGCACTATAATAATTCTGTACTAATCAAAACCTAATTAGAGACTTCAAATGCATTGCAATAATTGTTAAAATGATTTATTTCTATAGAAACTCTTTGAAAACATTAAGTAGAATAAATTAATTTTCACAAGTGTGTCTTGTTTTTTTTTATTTAAAAGAATAGTTTATCGTTTCAATATAACCAACTCTGAATTAAATTAACATTTCACAGATTTTGATTTTCTGGAGTTAAAGTCCTTTGAATTAAGTTTGCCATCTGCCTAGTTGTTTTGTTGAATATTAAGGATTCTATAGGACAATTAGAAGAAAGTCAGTGAATATTTACAACTTTCTACCCAAAACCCATCCCTCAACAATATTGATGTAAACAACCTACTGGTGAACCGTATAAGCAATTATTAACATACAGTGTTTTTATGTTTGCTGATATAACCATGGTTACTATATTTCAATGCTTTCAGAGGCTTCAGTGGGATGCGGCACTGTGTAAATGCAAAATTCATCCGATGTATTTTTGTGCTTCGGACATTGTATTGCACAATATATATTGATATAAGAAACAGTTCTAACAATTAGTTAGTAGAATCACATTATTGCATAAGCTGATTAATTTGAAAGGTAAGAAGTGAAAAGGACGCTTCTGTTGAACCCTGCTCCCATTTCTGTAGCTCTGATTCAAAAACTTTTTTATCAATGGCAATTTTGCCATTCTTTTCTCCAGAAAAAGTTGCTTTGCTTCCCAAAGATGTTTGAATAAGGGTGTAAGGTTCTGAAAAGGTTAATGTTGAGGGGTGCAATAATCTCACTGTCTCAGTAACAATGTCCTATCACATCAATGTAACGTGTGCCTAGTTGCTATTGTAGGATAATTACATCTTATTTAAGACAAGACCCTCTTTTTGTTAGACTACCAATTGAGTTTCCTCTACCATAACAAACCCAGCATATCCTGCCAATTCTGATCAGGGTAGAGGATGGTGTCTGCAAATCTACAAACTGACCTTACACCAGGATGAGCTTCAGTCAGAATACACCTGACAATCTGGTGGCTAATAGCAAAGATTTCAAGTAGCTGCTGCATTCAACATATTGGCAGTTGAGTAGATTTGAAGATTTGATAAAACCCTTAAGCAAATGCTTATCATCTATTGAAATCGCAAACTGAGAGTTTCACTTAATAAACCTGGTAAAAGTCCAATTATTCTTTTTTGGCTCCTTGGGTGATCTTCATCTGCTTGTCCTATCTTTGTGAGCTGAAAAGCAACCGCGGGAGGTTTCTTTCCTCATTGGGCTTGGAGACAACATTCTGCTAATGACGTCTTCAATGTTGTCACTTGATTTCTAACAATGCCATAAGGACTCCTCTGAATACTGGTTCCATCTCGGCTGAGTGATCAGATAATCTGTGGGGATTGTCAGAAATACAACAGTATATCAGTAATGGTATCCCTGATCCCTCAGATCCACGACATTGATAGAGCATGTTATGGACTCTTACATTGTGACATAAACGCTTCACCTTCCCCAATGCCAGGCTTCAATATGGAGCTCTAAGATATGTAACCTTATGCAAATGTATATTGCACAACCAAAATACTAATGCTTCATTGAGTGTGGTAAACACAAACACATTCTCTCGCTATCTCTCCGCCCATTCCATGCGAACACAGAGTCATGGCAACTCTTTCCCCCTTTGGCTGATATATCTTTCTAATCTGAATCTGATTTTTTGATTGTGAAAGCACCCCTCCCAAAAAAAGCCATCCATGAACATGACAGACCATGCCATTGCACACTTAATGTTAGGTGTGTAAACATTGAAAAATGTGCAGAAATTGCCGTGCGAGGTGAAATTTATAAGTGTACATCCCTTTTATCATCATCTTTCCCTCAGTGACCCAGTCAAATGAACCATAATCTCAGATTTGAGCATCCAACTTTCTCCAGTACTGCATGGACTGATCTCTTTGAGCCATTAATAATCCATTAATCTCCATATAATGCCCGAACACTTATCATGGCCCATCCACCAGATTAACTTAGGAGGTCAGTCCTGACTGAGTACAGCCCAACTCCTGACTGGTGTCTCCACAGCTTCCCAACTGTTTGTATTTTTGATCCACAAACTGATTGCACTAGGTCTGTGGGACAGACTATGGCCAAATCCCTGGACGTCAATCACACTGATTCCTCACACTGGTTGGGCCAAGCACCAACAGACCGTGGCTACTTCTCTGGACTGAAATTGGAAAAGCTCCTTTACTGAGTGTAACATCATTCATTCTATTAAGGGCTGGTTTCCTTTGACTCTCAGACATGCAGTGTGTTTGCCACATAAGCTCCTGTCACATGCTACAGATGTGGGATTTGTGCAGCCCATAGGCACCTCCTTGATTGTTCAGGGGTTTTGATGGTGAGAAGCTGCCTGTCTGTCCCTCTGCATGATACAGCAATGCAAGACACAGAGGCTGGCAAGTTAATGCAAAGTGAGGGAGTGCATCAGATGCATCCGAATTAGATGTATGAAATGCATATATGAACATCTGCGCCGAGTGTCCTGACGGAGGTATGCAAGTCAAAAGAGTCTCTGAACAGCAAAGTGCATTTCAGAAGGGCTGAAATGATAAATGAATAGTTCCAGAAGCAGCCAGGATTATGTCTGACTGACATCTACCCAGGTCAAAGGCAAACCACACCAGGGTTTCTTCACTAAGAGTAATGTTATGAACCCAGCTGATGTTAGTGTTATGTAAAAAGAATGTAAGGGAAAAAAAAATGGTTAAAACTAATGTAGGTCACTTATAGCCAGAAACAGGAGAATTTACGTTGGGGAACAAAGAAATGGCTGACAAACTAAATTCATACTTCTCTTTTGTCTTCACAAAGGAGAAAACAAGTAATGCATCAGAAATGATGGGGAATATGGGATTTAGTGAAAGAGAGGAACTGAAGCAATTCTGTATTAAAAGAGAAATGATGTTGGAGAAATTTATGGGTGTGAAGCTGATAAATCCCTAAGACTTGATAATCTACATCCCAGATTATTTAAGGAAGTGGCCCTGGAAATAGTGGACACATTGGTGGTTATCTTCCAAGATTCTTTGGACTCTGGAAAAGTTCCTGCAGGTGACTAATATAACTCTACTATTTAAAAAGTGGGGGGTGGGTGGGATTAGAGAGAAAACAGAATTTGAGGCCAGTGAGTCTGATGCTGATAGTGGGGTTGATGCTGGAGTTCACTATCCAGGATTTTATAGCAGAGCACTGAAACAGTGGTAGCATCAGACACAGCATGGAGTTGCAAAAGTGGCATCATCCTTGAAAAATCTACTGGAATTCTTTGAGGATATAGCTAGGAGAGTTGATCGGGGGAGCCAGTGTATGTGGTTTATTTGGGTTTAGGAAAGACTTTTGAGAAAGTCCCACATAAGAGATTGAGATATATCTTGAAAGTGCATGGGATTGGGGATAATGTATTAAGATGGATTGATAATTGGCTAGCTGGCAGGAAACAAACATTAGGAATGAAAGGGTCTTTTTCTGAATGGCAGACAGTGGCTAGTGGATTATTATTAGGCCCCAACTATTAACAGTGTGTTAATAATTTAGATAAGGGAACAAAATGCAATATCTCAAAATGTACAGGTGTCTTAAAGCTGGGTGTAAGGTAAGCTGTGAAAAGGATACAGAGACGTTGCAGTGTGATTTCAACAGACTGTGAGTGGAGAAAAAGCATGGCAGATGCAGTATAATGTTGGAAAATGTGGGATTATCTACTTTAGTAGCAAAAATTAGGAAGGCAACTTATTATTTGAATGGCTGTAAATTGAGAGGAAAATATTCAATGAGACCTCGTGCATCCATTGCTGAAAGTAACTGTATAGGTGCAGCAGGTAATAAAGAAGCCAAACTGTATGTTGGCCTTTGTAGCAAGAGAATTTGAGCACAGGGACAGGGATGTCTTGCTTCAATTAAACAGGATATTTTTGAGGTCACACCTGCAGCATTGTATTCAGACTTGGTTTCCTTATCTGAGGAAGGATGTTCTTGCTATAGATGAAGTGCAGCAAAGGTTTACCAAAATTGATCCCTGAGACGGCAGGACTAACATGAGGAGAGTTGAGTTAGTTAGGATTATATTCACAGGAGTCTTTAACGCACCACCCTGTTCCCTGGCCAACATCTCTGTCTCTGGCATGCTGCAGTGTTCCAACGAAGCCCAACGCAAGCTGGAGGAACAACACCTCATTTTCCACTTGGGGACCCTACAGCCCTCCAGACTCAATATTGAGTTCAATAATTTTAGGCCCTTATCTCTCCCATGTCCCAGCGCCCTACCCGACACACCAGGCCTTGTTACCACATAGGCTGCCATTACACACCCCCTGTTGTTAATCACTAACAATCTCCGTTAACAACTATTCACCCTCCCAGCCTGATCGTTAGCAACTCCTTTGTCTGTCCAACTGTCTTTCTCTCTGTTTGGGTTCTATCCTATTGTTTACTCCCTACCCCACCTACATCCCTATTTTCTGCATATAAACTGACATTTTCCCAGCCACCATCAGTTCTGAGGAAGGGTTACCGGACCCGAAACGTTAACTCTGTTTTTTCCTTCACAGATGCTGCCAGACCTGCTGAGCTTTTCCAGCAACTTTGTTTTTGTTCCTGACATGTGGAGAGTTGAGTTAGTCAGGATTATATTCACAGGAGTTTTGAAGAATGATGCAGGATGTCACAGAAACCTATAAAATTCTAACAGGATTAGACAGGTTAGATGTTGGAAGGATGTTCCCAATAGTGGAGGAGTCCAGAACCAGGGGTCATAGTTTAAGGAAAGGGTAAACCTTTTAGGATTGAGATGAAGAGAAATTTCTTCACCCAGAGAGAGGTGAGCCTGGGGAGTTAATTACCACAGAAAGTGGTTGAGACCAAAACATTATACGTTTTCAAGAAAGATGTGGATAGAACTCATTTGGATAAAGAGATCAAGAGATATGGAGGGAACGAGGCAATAGGGTATTGACCTTAAAGATCAGCGATGATCATATAGAATGGTGGAGCAAGCTCGAGAGGCTGATTATCCAACTCCTGTGTCTCTCCTCTATGTTTATATGTTGCTGGACAAGGCAGATATCAAAAAAAAACCTGGCTTGATAAATCATAGTCCATTTTGTTTTGGTTTTAATAAGGATGTCTCTCACTAAAACATAATCATGCAAAGTTGCAGACTAAGTTTTAACAATAAAACAGAAGGTTAATTCACAAAAGCTAAAATAGAATAAACCCAAATTATTTACAGATAACAGAAAGCTAAAAAATTTTGAAATGGTGGTAAAATAAAATCCCATTATTTCACATGGCCTAAAATATCCCAGTAGATTACCCAGGAGAACTAAATTTGTACAGGAATCACACAAGCGGTGGTTAGCACAGCTGCCTCACAGTGCCACGGGCCCTGGTTCGATTCCACCCTCAGTCGACAGTCTGTGTGGAGTTTGGACATTCTCCCCGGGTCTGCATGGGTTTCCTCCGGGTCTTCTGGTTTCTTTACACAGTCCAAAGATGTTAAGTTAGGTGGATTGGCCATGGTAAATTGCCCGTAGTGTCCAGGGATGTGTAGGCTAGATGGATTAGTGATGGGAAAAGGAGAGTTACAGGAATAGGATAGGGGTATAGTTCCAGGTGGGAAGCTCTTCGAAGGGGGCGGTGTGGACTGGAATGGCTTGCTTCCAAATTGTAGGGATTCTATGATTATATGAATTCTCTCACACTATGATTTGTTCAATTTAACTGTGACTTCAACTCAAAGCCATAAAAATGCAATCAACTTTACTTGGAGCTTTCATGCTCCTGCGTTCAAATGTTCTCAGCTTCAAATAACCTCTTCAAGTTTTATTATATCAGTTCTGGTCTGAAACTAACACTAAGCTTTTTGTCCGAAGGTAATCTATTTTTAATACATTCTCCCTTTCTTAGGAGCACGGGCTTTGTACGTCAAACTTCATTCAAGGATGTCTGTAGAATTTCCCAGAATTGAAAGTAAAAAAAAAATTTTGTTTCAAAATCTAGTTGTTTCCCCAAAACTTAAAGAATTTGAGAAATTTCTAACAGAAACAATAATGCACAATTTTTATCTTGCATGGTCATAAACTCTCATAATGTATATAAAAACCCATTTGTTCTAATGCGACCTTTCTATCAAGATTTATTAAAATAAATCACCATTGATATCTTCTTCACGTACAAGTTAAATCATTGAACGCTTCATACACACTGAAATACCCATGTCATTAATTCAAAGTTTAAACATCCAAACTTAAAAATGAATGATATTGGAATATATAGAAATCACTCACCCTGTGTCACTGTATAAATAACTCATTATTTTAAGACACATAAGAAATAGTGAAAAGAAAGGATTTCTAATATATGCAATTTTAACTGTGCTTCTTCAAAATCCCTAAAGTCACATGCTCTATAACAAAAAAATCAAATAGAAAATGAATTATTTAACATGTATTCAATGGATGGAAAAAAATACATATGCAGGACAACAACATTTCAAAGCTCAAAAATCCAGACCACTAGGTTGGAAACCTTTTTTCTTTTCTCACAATCTTTTTTATTGCAATAATGAAATGCTGTTTTATTGATGGTGATGGTTGTTCTTCAATATAATGATTGAACAGTGAAAATAATTCTTTTCTTGTCTCTTTTTATCTCCTTTAAGTTTTCTGGGGTTTTCTGCCTTTCTTTGACACATTGAGAAACAGAGAGAGGATGCTGTCCACAAGCTGGATGTTTTCATTCTCTTCTGCTCTTTGCACCTGAAGTTTTTTTTAATGCTCTGAAGATCAAATAATTAGACTGCTGATGTCAAGCAGAACTTTGTTAGCTCAAAAGATTCTCAGTCCGGTTCAGTCTCAACTTCTCTCTCTTTTTGCTTCTAGAAAGCATAATATATTGCTCGGCACAGCAATATGTAACACATAGGGTGGCATGGTTGTTCAGTGGTTGGCGTTGCTGCCGCACAGTGCAAGGGACGCGGGTTTGAGTGCACCCTCAGACAATTGTCTGTTTGGAGTTTGCACATTCTCCCTGTGTCTGTATGGGTTTCCTCTGGTTGTTCTGGTTTCTTGCCACAGTCCAAAGATGTGCAGGTTACGTAGATTGGCCATACCAAATTGGCCATAGAGTGGCCAGGGATGTGCAGGTTAGATGGACGAGCCATGGGAAATGCAGGGTTACAGGAATAGTGTAGGGGGCATGAGTCTGGGTTGGCTGGTGTTCAGAAGGTTGGTGTAGACTCAGTGGGCCCAATGGCTTGCTTCTTCTCTAAGGGAATTCTACATGATGTTTAATGTTATAAAGTCACACAGTACAGAAGAGGTCCTTTAGCCCAACAACTCTGCGCCAACCTATCCATATTAATCACACTTCCCAGCACTTGGCTGATAGCTTAGAATGTTTTGAGATTTCAAATGCTTAGCCAAATACTTTTTATAGAGTTCTGAAGAAGTGTCAATGGACTTAAAACATTAACTCTGCTTTTTCTCTATAAGTGCTGCCAGAGCTAGCTGAGTTTCTCCAGCAATTTCTGTTTTCGTTTCAGATCTTTGCCATCTTGCAGTTCTTTGTTGTGTTTTACTTTTTAAAGGTTACAATTTCCTACTTCTACTACCCTCCCAGGCAGTGCATTTCCAGATGCTCACCACCGTCTTGTTAAAAAAAACCTCAAAACCCTCTGAGCCTCCAGCCCGTCGCCTTAAATATATACCCCCTGAATGTTTATGCAAGGTTACAAAAAATTCATTTTTTAAATAATTAAACAAATTAATCCAACTTCCATTTCAGTTTATAGTCCAAAATAATGAATAGTATCTGGTGCTTTATATTGTTTTAACCTTCAGAGGAAAATCAGAACTGTTTTCTCAATGTCAGGAATTTGTTTTTTTTAAATCCCCATCATATTTTCCCAACTTTCTCACCACTGTCCTTGTTACTGAAGCAGGGGAAAATTATGCCCTTGATATTCAGACAATCAGGTTCTTGACAATGATGCTTTTTCTTTGGAGTTGAGCCATGTTCCTTTTTTGCATAAGGATTGTCAGATGCAAATCTTTACGATGTTTCCACAAAGTTCCATGAAAAATTAGCTCTGAGTAAAAAGTGATGGGCTACTGATGGAACACTCTAATAAACATCTACAAAATTCTGTTCTGTTTATGTTTACTCTTGTGTAATTTTCAGTAGGGAAGCAACAATCTCATAATTGTTTGTGTAATTAGCAAATAAACACAAACAACCTTTGACCATTTTGGCAAAGTATCCTTTACATTTGTCTCTTGGATCACAAAGTGTATCCACACCATTCTTCGGATTTGGTTAAACGTGGTTAAGAGAAGAGTCAACAACATAAATTTGCTTAAATATGAACATTTATTAAGTAAATAAAATGACGAAAAAGGAAAAAAGTCTCACGGACTTCTGTCCATTGGGGACTCCTCAATTGATGGCTGATCTGGAGGCTTCGGTTCATTCCTGGCATGACTTGTGATCCCCTTCTGAGGGGAAATCCAATGACTTGGAATGAAGCTCTCTCTCTCGTACAGTGTAATGAGCCACAAGTACAGAAAAAACAAGTTGATTGTGCCATCTTTGGCACATACAGGAATGTGAGTTACCCATCACAGGACTTATTCAAGGTCATGCAGCAGTCAAATATCATCAACAATTCTAACCCATCCTATGAAATCCACCCCGGTTGATACTTGATAGTGCATGTTACAATTGCTGATGCAGATGCAAATCAGCGATAGCCGTGCGAGATTGTATAATAAGAGAATGCGACCTACACCAGAAACGTAAAACTACAATGAAAATAACCATTATCAATACGAGTAACACAACAATAGGGTATATAATCAAATTAATGATCACAGTGGCCTTTGGAATACCAACCCATAAATATATCCCACCTGTGATAAACGGTCAAGGCCGTGATGGAATCAGCAACTCGCGTTAATGAAGTTCCCATTTTGCCATGTGCCTGACTGCCTCCAATGGGATCAAAATTGAGAAGAGCCCACAGAGGGTTGGCATTTGTATGCTTGCGCTGATATCAGTAATATTCTTAATTACAGTCGCTACGCAACCGCCTCACGTATATTTACATGCAATCTTAATCTATTCCAGCTCCTGTCCTGGGGTCGAGGATCCCATTCCTGCTGTTTGTTGATGATCTCATTGTCAGGGTCCTTGGGACAGCATGGTAGCTCAGTGTTTAGCACTGCTGCCTCACAGTGCCGGAGACCCAGGTTCAATTCCACCTTCAGGCAACTGTCTGTGTGGAGTTTGCACATTCTCCTCATGTCTGCATGGGTTTTCTTTGGGTGCTCTGGTTTCCTCCTACAGTCCAAAGATGTGCAGGTGAGGTGGATTGGCCATGCTAAATTGCCCGTAGTGTTCAGGGATGTGTAGATTAGGTGCGTTATAGGGGGATGGGTCTGGGTGGGTTGCTCTGAAGGTTGGTGTAGACTTGTTGGGCCGAAGGGCCTGTTTCCACATTGTAGGGATTCTATAATCTATGACGAAAGCCTAGAAGAGAGAGAGAGTGCCAGACTAGCTAGCTGTTAGTTGATTCTTTTCTGATCTGGCGTTTGGATCTTTCAGTGTGCTTAATTTTAATTACTGACTAAGGCGACTAGAATATCTTCTACATTTTTTTCAGTTAATTGAAAAATTCAGTACACAAAATTCAGTATATTCCAGATTCAGGTTCCTTAACTTATGTTTATTTTTAATCCTCCAGATCACCTCACACAATAACAGTAAATTAACAACACACATGGACTCAAAATTTCTCCAGCTCTCCATTTATATCCATATTGAGGATATTTCTTCAAAATGTTTCTTTCCTTGCTAATTTTATGTACGATTGTATCAGTGAGTGGTAACTACCTCCATATGCAAGTTCCCCCTTTGAGTTATATTATACATGGGAACATTCACAGAAACATAGCAGAGAGGAACAGGAGGAGGCCATTCAACCATTTGAGCCTGTTCCACCATTCATCACGATCGTGGCTGACTGTCCAACTCAATAGCCTAATCCTGCATTTTCCCCATAACCTTGGATCCCATTTGCCCCAAGTGCTATATCTACCTGCCTCTTGAATACCTTCAATATTTTGGCATCAACTAGTTCCTGTGGTAACGAATTCCACAGGATCACCACTCCTTGGGTGAAGAAATACCTCCTCATCTCTGTCCTAAATCATCTACCCTGAATCATCATACTGTGACTGGACACACCCACCATTGGGAACATCCTCCCTACATCTATCCTGTCCAGTCCTGTTAGAATGTTATAAGTCTCTATGAGATCCCCTCTCATTCATCTGAACTCCAGCAAAAACAATCTTAACCTACTCAGTCTGTCCTCATACATCAGTCCTACCATCCCCGGAATCAGCCTGGTAAAGCTTTGCTCGAGAGCAAAAGCATCCCTCTTCAGAAAAGGAGACCAAAACTGCACACAATATTCTAGATGTGGTCTCACCAAGGCCCTGTATAACTGCAACAACACATCCCTGCTCCTGTACTCAAAACCTCTCGCAATGAAGACCATATACCATATACCATTTGCCTTCTTTAATACCTGCTGCACTTGCATGCTTACCTTCAGTGACTGGTGCACGAGGACACCCATGTTTCGCTGCACACTCCCCTCTCCCAATTTAAAGCTATTTAGGCAGTAATCTGCCTTCTTATTTTTGCTTCCAAAGTGATTAACATTATTTATCCAAATTATACTGCATCTGCCATTGATTTGCTCACTCACCCAGCCTGTCAAGGTCATACTGCAGGATCTCTGCATCCTCGTCACAGTTCACTTTCCCACCCAACTTCGTATAATCTGCAAACTTGGAGATGTTACATTTTGTTCCCTCATCCAAATCATTAATATATACTGTGAATAGCTGGGGTCCCAGCGCCGATCCCTGTGGCACCCCACTATTTACTGCCTACCAATTTGAAAAGGACACATTAATTCCTACTCTTTGTTTCCTCTCAGTCAATCTGTTTTCTGTTCATCCGAATACACTTCCCCTAATCCCATGCACTTTAATCTTGCACAATAATCTCATGCATGACTTTGTCAAATGTGTTCCAAAATTCCAAATATACCACATCGGCTGGCACCCCTTTGTCAACTCTATTAGTTACATGTTAATAGAATTCCAATGGATTTGTCAAGCATGAATTCCCCTTCATAAATCCATGCTGACTTTGTCTGATCCTGCCACTGTTTTCTAAATTTTTCTGCTCTAAAGTCTTTGATAATGGATTTGAGAATTTTCCCCACTACTGATGTTAGGCTTGCTGGTTTATAATTCCCTGTTTTCTCTCTACTTCCTTTTTTGAATATTGGAATGATATTGGAGTCTATAGGATCCTGGAAGATGACCACCAATGCATCCACTATTTCTGGGGACAGTCCCTTATATGCTCTGAGATCATCAGGCCCTAGAGATTTATCCACCTTCAGTCCCATCAATCTTCCCAACACCATTTCTCTACTAATATTGATCTCCCTGAATTCTTCCCTCTCACTAAATCTTGCATGCTCCACCATTTCTGGTATCTGATTTGTGACCTCTTTTGTGAAGACAGAACCAAAGTATATATTCAGTTGCTTAACCATTTCTTTGTCCCCAGTTATTCATTCCTCTGTTACTGTCTATAGGGGACCTACATTTGTCTTCACCAATCTCTTTCTCTTCATGTACGTATAGAAACTCTTAATGTAATTCTTTATGTTCCCTGCATTCTTGCTTTCACACTGTATTTTCCCCTTCTTAATCAATCTCTTGGTCCTTCTTTGCTGAATTCTAAACTGTTCCTAATTCTCAGACATATTATTTTTCTTGGCCAATCTGAATGTTCATAAGTTCATAAGAGATAGAAGCAGGAGTAGGCCATTCGGCCCATCAAGCCAGCTCTGTCATTCATTAAGATCATGGCTGATCTATCCGTAGTCTCAGCTTCTCCCACCTGCATTATCCCATAACCCTTAAACCTCCTACCACGCAAAAATCTATCCAACTGTGTCTTAAATATATTTAATGAAGCTGCCTCTAATGCTTCCTTGGGCAGAGAATTCCACAGGTTCACCACTCTCTGGGAAAAGCAGTTCCTTCTCATCTCTGCCCTAAATCTACTCCCTCTAATCTTGAGACTATGTCCCATAGGTCTAGTCTTTCCCACCAGTGGAAACAACTTGACTGCTTCTATCTTATCTATCCCTTTCACAATTTTATATGTTTCTATAAGATCCCCTCTCATTCTTCTAAATTCTAGTGAGTACTGTCCCAGGCAGCCCAAACTCTCCTCATAGGGTAACCCCCTCATCTCCAGAATCAGCCTAGTGAACCTCCTCTACACTGCCTCCAAAGCCAGTATATCCTTTGTCGAGTATGGAGACCAGAACTGCGCACAATATTCCAGGTGCACCCTCACCAGCACCTTGTACAATTGCAGCAGAACCCCCCTGTTTTTAAAGTCAATCCATCTAGCAATGAAAGCCAACATTCCTTTAGCCTTCCTGATTACCTGTTGCAGCTGTATGCTTCTTCCTTGGATTGGATACTATCTCTGATTTCCTTTATAAGCCATGGATTGGCCCTCTTACCCATTTTGCTTTTGCAATAGACAAGATTAAACAGTTGTTGCAGTTCCCCCATGCATTCCTTGAATGTTTGCCATTGCCTATCCCTTTAAGTAGCTCTCCCCAAACTATCAAGGTCAACTCACGCCTCATATCTCCATAGTTTCCTTTATTAAGATTCAGCACTTTCGTCTCCACATCAACTACCTCACTCTCCACCTTGATAAAGAATGCTATCATGTCATACTCGCTTATCCCCCAGGGGTTTCGCACAGCTAGACTAATGATTCTCTTCTCACTACACAGTACCCAGTCTAAGATGGGCTGCTCTCTAGTTGGTTCCTCCACATATTGGTCAAGGAAACCATCCCGTATACACTCCAGGAATTCCTCCTCTACAGCATTGTGGCTAATTTGATTGGCCCAATCTATGTGAAGATTAAAATCACCCATGTTCACCGATATTCCCTTATTGCATGCGTCTCTAATTTCCTGTTTAATGACATTCCTAACATCACCACCGCAGTTTTGGGGTCTATATACGACACACACAATTTTTTTTTACCCCTTGGTATTTCTCAACTCTACCCATACAGACTCCACATTGTCAGAGATAATATTCTTTCTCACTATTATGTCAATTTCCTCTGTAACCAGTAATGCCACCTCACCACCTTTCCCTTTTTGCCAATCCATCCTAAATACTGAATACCCTGGGACATTGAGTTACCATCCCTGGTCACTCTGCAGCCATGTCTCCGTAATCCCAATTATATCATACCTGTTTGTTTACATCTATCTGTGCGATTAGTTTATCCACTTTATCGCAAATGCTCCACGCATTAAGACACAAAGCCTTTAAGCTTGACTTTTTAATATTGTTTGTCTCAATCTTATTTTTCTCAATAGCCCTGTTTGAATTTTGTCCTTGGTTTTTCTGCCTATCACTATTCTTATTTCCTTTTCTACCTTTTGTTTTTTAGCTCCCTCCTTCTCTGACTGCTTACATTGGTTCCTATCACTCCGGTATATTAGTTTAAACCCTCCCCAACCACTCTTGCAAACTCGCCCCCAGGACGTCAGTCCCAATCCTGCCCAAGAGTAATCTGTCCAATTTGTACAGGTCCCACCTCCCCCGATCCGGTCCTAATGCCCCAATACCATCTTTTCAACCATGTGTTCATCCGATATATCCTGTCATTTCTACTCTGACTAGCACGTGGCACCGGTAGTAATCCTGAGATCATGACTTTTGAGGTCCGATTTCGTAACTTTCTTCTTAGCTCCCTGTATTCTGCTTTTAGGACCTTATTCTTTTTTTGTTTACTTATGTTGTTTGTATCGCTGTGTACCATAGAACGTAGAAGATAGAACATTACAGCGCAGTACAGGCCTTTCGGCCCTCAATGTTGCGCCGACCTGTGAAACCAATCTGAAGCCCATCTAACCTAAACTATTCCATATGTTTATCAATGACCATTTAAATGCCCTTAAAGTTGGCGAGTCTACTATTTTTGCAGGCAGGGCATTCCACGCCCTTACTACTCTCTGAGTAAAGAACCTACCTCTGACATCTGTCCTATATCTATCACCCCTCAATTTAAAGCTATGTCCCCTCCTGCTAGCCATCACCATCCGAGGAAAAAGGCTCCCACTGTCCACCCTATCTAATCCTCTGATCATCTTGTATGTCTCTATCAAGTCACCTCTTAACCTTCTTCTCTCTAATGAAAACAGCCTCAAGACCCTCAGCCTTTCCTCATAAGACCTTCCCTCCATACCAGGCAACATCCTAGTAAATCTCCTCTGCACCCTTTCCAATGCTTCCACATCCTTCCTATAATGCGGTGACCAGAACTGTACGCAATACTCCAAGTGCGGCTGCACCAGAGTTTTGTACAGCTGCAACATGACCTCATGGCTCCGAAACTCAATCCCTCAACCAATAAAACCTAACATACTGTACGCCTACTTAACAACGCTATCAACCTGGGTGGCAACTTTCAGTGATCTATGCACATGGACACCGAGATCTTTCTGCTCATCCACACTACCAAGAATCTTACCATTAGCCCAGTACTCTGTATTCCTGTTACTCCTTCCAAAGTGAATCACCTCACACTTTTCCGCATTAAACTCCATTTGCCACCTCTCAGCCCAGCTCTGCAGCTTATCTATTTCCCTCTGTAACCTGCAACATCCTTCCGCACTATCCACAACTCCACCGACTTTGGTGTCATCCGCAAATTTACTAACCCATCCTTCTACGCCCTCATCCAGGTCATTTATAAAAATGACAAACAGCAGTGGCCCCAAAACAGATCCTTGAGGTACACCACTAGTAACTGAACTCCAGGATGAACATTTCCCATCAACCACCACCCTCTGTCTTCTTACAGCTAGCCAATTTCTGATCCAAACCGCTAAATCACCCTCAATCCCATGCCTCTGTATTTTCTGCAATAGCCTACCATGGGGAACCTTATCAAACGCTTCACTGAAATCCAAATACACCACATCAACCGCTTTACCCTCATCCACCTGTTTGGTCACCTTCTTGAAGAACTCAATAAGGTTTGTGAGGCACGACCTACCCTTCACAAAACCGTGTTGACTATCCCTAATCAAATTATTCCTTTCTAGATGATTATAAATCCTATCTCTTATAATCCTTTCCAACACTTTACCCACAACCGAAGTAAGGCTCACTGGTCTATAATTACCAGGGTTGTCTCTACTCCCCTTCTTGAACAAGGGGACAACATTTGCTAGTCTCCAGTCTTCTGGCACTATTCCTGAAGACAATGACGACATAAAGATCAAAGCCAAAGGCTCTGCAATCTCTTCTCTAGCTTCCCAGAGAATCCTAGGATAAATCCCATCCGGCCCAGGGGACTTATCTATTTTCACACCTTCCAGAATTGCTAACACCTCCTCCTTATGAACCTCAATCCCGTCTAGTCTAATAGACTGTATCTCAGTATTCTCCTCGACTACATTGTCTTTTTCCTGTGTGAATACTGACGAAAAATATTCATTTAGCATCTCTCCTATCTCTTCGGACTCCACGCGCAACTTCCCACTACTGTCCTTGACCGGCCCTTGACCACTGGCTGTTCACGCTCCCCCTCCAGAATGTCCTGTACCCACTCCAAGACATCCTTGACCCTAGCACCAGGGAAGCAACATACCATCGTGGAGTCTCAGTTGCAGCCACAGAAAGGCCTGTCTATTTCCCTTACAATTGAGTCCCCTATAACTATTGCCCTGGGACACTTTTTACCCCTCTCCTCTGCAGTAGAACCAACCATGGTGCAACAAATTTAGCTGCTGCTGCTTTCCCCTGAGAGGTCATTCCCCTCAACAGTATCCAAAATGGTCTGTTTCACAGTGAAATGGTCACAGGGGATTCCTGCACTACCTGCCTATCTCTCTTGCTCTGCCTGGCGGTCACCCATTCATTTCCTGCCTGCAGAGTCTGAGCTTACAATATGACCACCTCTCTATATGTGCTATCCATGATGTTCTCTGCCTCACAGATGCTCCACAGTGTTCCCAGCTGCCACTCCTGCTCTGAAACTCAAGCTTCCAGGGGCTGTAGGTGGAGACACCTACTGCACACATGCTGAACCGGGGGCTGGAACTGTCCCATGTCTGCCACATGGAGCAAAGGAGAAAACAAAGGCTTTAAGCTCTCCTGCCATGGTTTACCTCTTTAAATTAAACCTTAGAATGTACTTTTCTTAGGTTAAATCAAATCCAGTTATTTGTGGCCCATCTTTCCTAGTCCATATACAATCCTTCCAGATTAGTAGCCAAACAAAGTACTACTTTTTTACAATGAGGATAGGTAACTGCACTTTCTCCACATTAACACTCAACAGTGAAGTCTCCAACGATGCTTCCTTGGCCCCTTACTGTACTCCTTGTAAACCAACAACTGTGTTGCCAAATTCCGAATGAACTCCGTCTACAAGTTTGCTGATGATATTACCACAGTGGGACGGATATCTAACAATGATGAGTCAAAATACAGAAGGGACATAGAGGGCTTTGTGATGTGGTGTAATGAAAACAAGCTGTCACTCAATGTCGACAAAACTAAAGAACTGATCATCAACTTCAGAAAGAAAGGGAGAACACACCCCCATCTACATTAATGGAACTGAGGTTGAGAGAGTGAAAAGCGTCGAGTTCCTTGGATGGACGATAACTGACGACCTGTTCTGGACTTCCCATGTAGATGTGACAGTCAAGAAGGCACAACAACACCTCTTCTTCCTCAGGCGGCTCAGGAAATTTGGCATGTCCATACGGTCCGTCACCAACTTCTATAGATGGACTATTGAAAGCATACTGTCCAGGTGCATATTGGCCCAGTATGGCAACTGCTCTGCCCAGGACCGTAAGAAACTACAGAGAGTAGTGTGCACAGCCCAGACCCACAGAAGCTAACTTCTATCCATGGACTCCATTTACATGGCTTGCTGCTGTGGAAAGGCAGCCAACATCATCAAAGACCCATCGCACCCTGGTAATGATTTCCTACAACCTCTTCCATCAGGCAGAAGATACAGAACCGTGAACACACGCACAAGCAGTTTCAGGAACAACTTCTTTCTGGCCATTATCACATGTTGAATGGACTCTAGCCTCAAATAATGTAACCTGTAATGTAACCCGTATATCTCTAATTCTTTTCTGTACATCCTTTGCTTGCTGTGATCTGCCTATACCGCTCATAAACAAAGCTTTTCACTGTATGTTGGTACATAAGACAATAAAAATCAATCAATCAATCATAAGCAATAGAAGTTGTAAGGACTTTCCTGCTTTACCCGCTACTTAACAATCAACTCTTTCCCACTTGTAGTCACCTGCAGTAAGTCAAGACCACTGACTTTCCCTTGCTTGTGATCCTCACAGTGATTTTTTCCTTTGGTTGCAGGAGGAAGGGAGGGAAACACTGAAATGGTTTAACTGCCCCTTGACAACAGTCCCACCATAAACCACTGTTCGGTAATGGTGACTGTGGCAATGTAAATTTTCACCCTGTCCTCCAATCAGTGTCTTCACAGGTCTCTGCTGGACTTTAGTCTTCACTTGAACTCGGAGGCTGTCTTGCTAAGGTCCCCTTCTGGTAGTGGTGACTGCGCCAATGTAAATCTTCACCCCGACCATCAATCAGCATCTTCACAGCCCTTTGTTAGACTTTTGTACTTATGCTTCCTACCTGCTATTTTCCCCAGGGTTCCCTTACTACAGATTCCAACACCACCTAAGAATTAGCTCAGCCTTCCTTCACATACACTAACTGTCCTAACACATGACAATTTCACCTATTGGTTAAAATGCTGGAGTACATGCATCAAGTAAACGCTCAGGATAGAGTATTTGTATGTCATCCAATGGGCTCTTTCACTCAGTCCACTATTACACCTCCCAGAATCCATATTCTGTCATTTCTGTAACATTTTGACATAATAACCAATCACATTTTTTATTTTGACTGCAATTCTTTTTGCATCTCTTTCACTAACAATGCTTTCACTGTTTTAAAGGCAGTTTCTCTGTGTGTTATGTGTCCATGGCTTATTGTTTAAATGATGTTTTTGTGCTCTTCAAGGCCACACTAATCTTTTCGTCAAGTAGGTGTACATGTCTGAGACCCGTTCTTCAGTACATGTTATTTTTTACTGTGTATTCCCTCATGGTTGTTACCTCCAAAGTAACATTCACTTTTGTACACTTACATCGGTGTCTCAAGAGCATGTCACACGCTCTTGACTCCAATATGACCTTATCAAATGATCTACGAGGTTTTACTTATCTCTTTATGTATGGTTCTGATGATCTGGATAGCGGCTCGATCATCAAATTCAGTTCTGTTAAAAGAAAGACAAGGACACAAACATCACCAAGAGAAAGCATGTTAACTTCAATCGCTGCTTCAAACCATTATTCTAATTTGTTTTTCTTCTGTCAGTGCTCTCCATCCTTAGTTATCTCATATCATCTAATTTTGCAATTTAACTATAACCACCTATTTAACTTGAGAGATCTGGAAAGATTTGTGGTCCATGTAACATAGGCTTATAATATTATAAAATAGAAGTCAAACATTTCTATTTAATTCCAGAAAAACATACTTTGTTTGTTCTTTCTCTGAGATTCCATATTTTTGTAAAGATACTTGATAACTCATTCTGGATATTTGATATATCTCCATGTAAATTTGTCCAAATTCAATATTCAATATTCAATTCCTCAAAGTCACTAATCATTTTTTATGCATTGAACTCACTGAGACTATGTTAATGCACTTTATCATTTCCCAGAATCCCTTTAAATTTCCAGGTAACTATTCTATTTAAATGTTTTAGAATACCACAGTATGTGAGTCTTAATATAATTGTTGTCATGATATGCTTAAGTGTACCCAGGTACAGTGGGTCTGAAATTCCTGATACTCAATAATTTAATGTTTTCAAGGTCATTCTCCAACTATTGAGATGTGTTAATGATGAATGAGTTGAGGGGTTGATGGTATCTCGTCCAACACTGTGTTGCATATCAAAAGTCTGCAAACAGGTTCAGCATTCAGTATTTCCAATTTCTAAAAAGAACAAACAACCTCCATCCATTCCACATCAAGATGAATTAATTAATTAGTATTAATCTATTAAAGATTCAAAAAAGGGGGTGGCGTGTAAATTCTTGCAAGTAATTGTTTCATCCATCTCTCTTCCTCCTGTGAGGAAATAAGTTTGCTATACTTTAAGAAAGGAAAAACCCACCTCCTTTGTTAAATTCTCCTTTTTGAAACTCCTGGCCCACAGAGAGTTGCATTTTCAACATCCCAATTTCCCTGTCACTTGGGTACTTTTTACACCAAAGTACATTTACAGTGAGTCAGTCTTATCACCCAGAATTAAAGATTCACTCATGTTAAAACAATATTTGGAAGTTCACTCTGGCCAGAAAATGAAATTCCAAACATGGTAATTTCTGGAATTAAAATTCACCCAAGATTCTTCCCTCAGTCCAAAAGCAACATAGACCCAATTCCAAAAGGTAGTTTTTTACCAAGCTTTTGAACCAAATTTTTAAATCAACATTTTGTTGCAGATTTTTGCTTTACATAACCACTGATGGTTTCTTAAAAGGACATTACGTTCGGCATACCTGTTCTACACTGATACAGGCACACACTACACTTTTAAATCACTATAGATTCCCAAAAGGTAAACTGACTTCAAAACATCCCTGGATCTTGAGCTCCAAGGAACGAAAACACACAAATTGCACACTTTTAGTTCAGTGCTTTTTCTTTTTCTTAAAAATTTTCTTGACTCCCTTCGTCATTACCAAAAATGTCTTGGATCACAAAGTGTATCAAAACAGATTTTCGGATTCGGTTAAAGGTAGTTAAGAGAAGACTTGACAATACAAATTTACTTAAATATGAACATTTATTAAATAAATAAAAAGATGAAGACAGAAAAAAAACAATAAGTCTCACACTCTGCTGCCTGTCAAGGACTCCTCGATCGACAGCTGGTCCGGAGGCTTACGTTCTTTCCTGGCATCATTCGCGATCCTGGTCCAAGGGGAAGTCCAACAAATCAGAATGAAGCTTTCTTTCTTGTACACTGTAATGAGCCGCAAGTACTGAAAAACAGCTTGATTGTGCCGTCTTCACTATGTACAGGAATGTGAGTCACCCATCACAGGACTAATTCATGTAGACAATAAAGTTATTTTTACTTACAATCCTTGGAATTATCCAAATTGGCTCAAAAGATCCCTATGTCCAGCACTTTGATTGAAATAAACTCGGAGAGAAATTACTGCCTGTTACCTACTTAAACTCGTTGAAGACAAAGATCAAGCTCAAATGGAAAGATCATTCATTGCATTTTAGTAATAGATTCTGTTATTTCATTTTATAATGAGCATTACCATTTAATCTTATGTTATATTCAATTGGCCTGTTATGTACGCAGAAATCCATTCATGAGTATTAGGATTCAACATATTTAATTGACTGTTCCATTTGTATGACCATTTTGCAGTCACTCATGCACATTTTGATTATTATTGTCATTAGTATGTCAGTACTATTGGTTAATCCAAGTATATTTACTGATTTTGTACAATTAATCTAAGTTTAATATGTGGTGTATGCCAATATCACTTACACATTTACAAGCACGACTGAATGCTTGTGCTTTTTTAAGCACTTTACTACTAATTGGGTAATGATTGAGCTTTAAAAATCTTAGTTTGTGACTGTCAATAATATACTATGAATCAAATTATGTTGATACAACGATTAATTGACAATGCTTGTATGTGCAGAAGATGTTTCCAATTGTTTAAGCCAGATGTTCTGTATGCTACCATTGCTTGTTTGTTTACTGGAGGGATACATTGATTTCACAAGGAAACTTGTAATCCTACATGCAAGTCTCATTAATGAGGGTATGTAAATCCCCTGCATTTTCTATCATTATCATCATTGTTGAAGAATTCCTAACAAGTTGATACACATTTAAACTTCCATCTGGCTTTCAGAGTTCAGATTTTTAAATGTTTGCATCTGGTTAGCGAATGAAACTAAACCATTATGCTTTGGTAAATTGTTGGGTTCCTTTAACAGAATAAACTTTAGCGCATTTAATCAAATACTTTATAAATTTGATATCTTGCATTCTATTTGTTTTTGCAGCCATTTCCCGGAGAAATCTTATCAGCTTTAACAGCCTTGCTCACAGTGTATTTGTTTGAATGTTCTGATTTTAAGAATTTGAGTTAATTCTCCAAAAGCAATTGCGACACAATTTGAATATTATCCTTCAGCATTTTGAACCGTGCACTTACATACCAGTTAATTAATTTTCATTTAGAGAGCAGACTGTTTGCAAATTTATGTTCAAGCACTTCCCTTCAATGATGTAGTTAACATGAGAAGCCTTCTTGTTTGTTAAGATCATGACGTGGATGTGCCAGTGTTGGACAGGGGTGGGCAAGATCAAAAATCACAGCTCCTTCCTAACTGATTAAAGATTCAACGAGAGGTGGCCAGTTTTAGGGTTTATAAATTCTATGTCCTACACACTGTCTCTCACACTATGCCTGAGGAAAGAGCTGAGCTCTGAAAGCTTGCATTTTCAAATAAACCAGTTGGACTATAACCTGGTGTTGTGTGATTTTTGAACTTGTTGAGATCACATAGTTCAAGTCTGACTGAGGGTAAAATAGATTTAATTTCCTTCTCAACCCTACTGCAAATCATCCTCAACAATGCTTTTATCAAGGTTTTATCAGAGTTTTCTCAGGTCTCTGTACCCTCTGAAACAGAAAAAAAAAACTCCTCCTCATTATCATCTCTGTCTTAAATTGGACAACTGCTTATTCTGAGATTATGCATGCTATTACAAGACTTTCCCACAATTTCTAATTGCTCTATCTATCTATCTATCTATTTATCTATCTATCTATTTAATCTTTCTAATTTATCTATCAACTATTTATGCACATAATTTTGTGAATTGGCAGTTGTAATGCTACATATGTTGATAACGTTGCTTTAAGAAGGTATGTTACATCCTTTCCAGCTTTCCTGGGATACTTTTTGTCAAAACATCAATGTATATTTCTGGAAATTCTCAGAGGACTTCACCTACAAAAGGCAAATGGATAATTTTTATGAACATTTTAGGCACGAACAAGTTTCTGAATGGGCAAAATTAAGATCTTGAATTGAAATGATTGTTTAGTCCATGCTCGGCACAAGATAACATTTGAGTAAAGGAGTTGAAGTAAGTGCTAGGAATAGTTTATAAAAAGGCAATTTAATTGCTAATTAGTGCTTACTAAAGAGGCTATATGACATCTTAGTGAATAGTGAATATTGTTATTTGACCTGTCCAGGAATGTTATCACACACCACTGGAAATGTGGGACTTGAACGTAGGCCTTCTGGCTTAGAGTTAGGGACATTGCCACTACACCACTGAACTCTCTCCCAAATTGTTGATTCTAATGCTTTTTCCTAACATCCAGCAGCTGTGAAGGTTTAAACTCATTGATGCTAAGCACTTGGAGTTCTAGTTAAAGGTATATCACATTTTTGTTTGCACTGGAAATTTGAAGAGAACTTTTGGAGGATTCCAGGAAACGTTTAGGATATTTTGTCAAGATTTCAAAAATCTCTTACAACATTTAGTTTAGAAATTCTCTAAATGCTTCCTGAACTACTCCACCTTATGAGACAACTTTGAAGAGTCATTTCAAATTCTGTCATCTGGCTTTATTACCTGGTAACATTCATTGACTCAATAATATTTTTTTTAAAAAAGCGCTGATTTGTGATGACCACAGTGGTCACTTGACCAAGACCATAAAATGACCAAAGTGAATGAATCAGTCAGAACTGAAATTAACATCACTGTAAAAAGGAATTGATATTTTGATCTGTATCTCCTGCCTGATTTACACCTTTCTGAAAGCTTCACATAATGGGCTGAAAGTCACCTGTGGATTATCCAACTTGAACAAACAATGAACTAAACATATCAAGAGTATTTCAGGCAACAGCTTTCAGACAGAGAGGCAGGGAAAGGGAAATCAATTGATTATTAACTGCCCGCTGCAAGTCTCAGGCTCGTTCTTTTAACTTTTGTATTCTTTGAGCCTTTCAGAAGTCGATGCCTGGTGAAAAGTAAATTGGAGAAACATCATGAACACAGGGTACCTTCAAATTTTCACTGTTGCTAAAGTGCAAGTCAACAACTTAACCACCATTGGCTCAGATTTAAAACGCAGCACATCAAAGACCCTGAAGATTTTTCAAATAGCCTATTTTGGATATTACTTTTTGTACTCAACCTTCCGCCCTTTTTAAACTTATAGCTGTGTTGTTTTTGTGTGCTTTATGTGGATTTCAATCTTTCTGTGGGTTAGTAATAAAATTTATTCCTCCCAAGAAAACCTTTTAAATGTCTCTTCAATTTTGGCATGTACTACATTTTAATTGAAGTGTGACATACCTGTGAGTTAAAATAGATTAAAACTTTTTGTTGTTGCCCAAGAAGGAAGATTAAAAACAGCAGAGTTGATTCACTGAGATAGTAGGAACTGCCGATGCTGGAGAATCTGAGATAACACGGTGTAGAGCTGGATGAACACAGCAGGCCAAGCAGCATCAGAGGAGCAGGAAAGCTGACATTTCGGGTCAAGACCCTTCTTCTGTGTTCATCCAGCTCTACACTGTGTTATCTCAGAGTTGATTCACTGTTCTTCACATTGTAGTAAGACAGGTTCTCTGAGCTGTCCTGAAACATGCCACTGTGCATCAACCAGTTGACTCTGAACCTACATTTAGGAGCATCAGCCCCCAGATAAGTCACATCAAATAGTGATTGGGTGCTAAATCTGTGAATCTGTATTTTCCACAATGTGGAGCTTCCGTGGACTGATCATTCTGTTGACCATTATTTTAGCTGTCTTCTTCTTAAGCATGGAGCTTTAGTCATTTCTGTCACATCTCACATCTGTTCCCTTACAAGCTAATTGGATCAAGTAATTAATTAACTTGATTACAGTCCATTGACAGAGAATTCTAGACTCTCCAACTGGCTAAGATGATGATAAGGATTGTAATCCTACTACTAAATGAGCAGCCTCCAGGTTTAAACCTGTTTTCTTGTTCTGACATTTTTCTGTTCTAACATTGAGTCCCACTAGAAGTCAGATGGTTTAGAGAATAGAGGCAAGAACATAAGAACATAAGAATATAAGAACTAGGAGCAGGAGTAGGCCATCTGGCCCTTCGAGCCTGCTCCACCATTCAATAAGATCATGGCTGATCCTGTCGTGGACTCAGATCCACTTACCCGCGTTCTCACCGTATCCCTTAATTCCTTTATTGTTCAAAAAAGATCTACCTTTTTTTTAAAAAACATTTACTGAAGTAGCGTCAACTACTTCACTGGGCAAGGAATTCCATAGAAACAGTATTTTAAAGTGGTGATGAGTAGCGTGGGAACAGACTGCTCGCCCCATCAGAAGGGAGGTCAGGGCCAGACGATAAACAGAGAAGATGCTAACTCAGTGCAGTCTGGGACTTAGGTGCAAAGATGTTCCAGTCTCTAGAGCTGTCGACTAGGCAGATTGGATTTTGGACAGCAGGCGGATAGGGAAGGAGGAGCGGTCTTATATTTGAGTAGGAGAGAGGCAGGGGCACCCGACTCCCAAAGATATTGCTCCCCTTTCCAGCCCTCCCTTTAGCAAACTTTTCAATAAAATAACTGGTCTGCCAATTCTTGCTTAACTGCTCACACCAACCTTAGTATGATGTTGTGGTCAATTTGTTTTCCGACAAGCTCCATTGACTCCACATTGTTATTTAAATACGGCAGGTATGCTGGCACCTGCCCACTTATTATTTTATAGCTGTGAGCTATTGGGTGGCCAGGAAGGTGGTATGAGCTAGCCCTAATGTTGTGAGCTCCCACTTTATCAAAATTATTCTTCACAGGAACACATAAAATCCATCTAAAGACAAACACCAGTGTACACTCGCTAAACTGAAAAACATTTTTGTTTTATTTTGGAAAGAGAAGGTTAATGTTAGAGGGGAATAATTCTATGTAGCAGTAGTGTTTAAAATATGCAAAGCTGGGAAATCATAAACAATTGTGGTGCATTGGTAATGTCCCTACCTCTGACCCAGAGCCTGGGTTCAAATCTCACCTGCTACAGCATCTCTCAAGAGGTTGATTAGAAAATAAAAATATCTAAATCATTGGACCGACATTTCTAAACTCATATGTCTTTAGATAGCCTCCATACACATTAGCAAATAACTGCCAAGGTGACTAAGATATTTAAACAACAGCGCTATCTGTTATCTTTCCAAGAAGAGATGAGGGATCGTGTGTAGTAATGACTGAGATAAGTGAGTGGTGAAAAGAGCCTCTTTATTGAGCATTTGCAGTAGCACAGTTTGAGATATTGATGGAATCCAAAATACACTTTTACAGTGGCCTCTTTTATACAGTTTCTACATACATTAAAATTTTACCATTATGGTGTCACATAATTGTATCCATTGTACACAGGTTTGCGTGACATCTGACCCGGGGAAGTTGGAGATGGTTTAAGCACTTGCTAAATGCTGGCTGTTACTCCTCATAGGATTAGAATGTTTTTCTAGTCTGCTCTTGCATAATTAAGAGGTGCTAGTCCTTTTTTTCTTTAAAGTTGGTAATGTCTGTAAAAATACTAGACCGATATGATCTAAATAATGAGAAATTGTATGTGTACTAAACAAAAGTATAGATGATATGTATAGATGATATTAAACTGATCTCCCACATCTGGGCTGTGAGATTTCATTTACTATTGCCGGTTTTGATAGTTCTTACACATTCATTCATGCAGTTTCACAGAAGCGCCATTTTGATAGTAAGTTTCTTAAAGGGATAGCGGCCCTAGTTAATACGTATTTAAAATGTACATACTAGTGGAGGAAACTGTTTGATGTTCTGTCACCTATTCAAGTCCTGAGAAATGGTTGCTAATGGCGAATTAATATTGTAATCTTTCCATAGTTTTGAGTGAGTTATGGAGACATGATGGTGGGAATGGCATTGTTCTTAGTAGGTTATGGCATTAACATTTATTCAGGGGTAGCCTTTGATACAGAAATAGGTCTAAATACTGCTTGCAGCATGAGTTTGATAAGAGAAGAGAGAAGAGAGTCATAATACAATATCTCACAGACATACAATACATATTGATACAAAATGCGTTGAATATAATTTCATTTTCACTCCAACATGAATGTAAAAGCATGCTATAGCCTTGCAACAGTACAGTAAGCAGCATTCCAGCAATAATTTTATGAATGCATTGTTTATCCATCCTTATGTCTTCCTTACGGATGTTTACCTGCATGCAGTAAAGGCAGGGGAGATAAAACTGAATAATTCCTCATGACCATTAACAGCAATGTCACTTTGGGTTACCCTAACAAGAATGATGTGTGGAACTGAATGAGGAACTGTCAGCTTCTCATCCCTTGCAGTAAGACTGTTGACTTCAATTGAAGATTTGGGAATATTGAACAGAATTGCACATTTCAACTAGTTAATTGTTGGTTCCTCTTCAATGTCTTTCAGTATGTGATACTATAGCACTTCCTAACAACAATATTTAAATGTTCCATCATACAACTAGATTGTTTCATAAATCACACGCAAAATAGATTCCTGAAAAACGTGCATTGCTATCACTTACACCACTTCCAAAAATAATCATTTCACAAAGCATTATCAGTTCTTGAAATAAAATAAATTTGCTTGTTTGCAGATTTAACTCAAACATTTATAACCTGGAGTTCAAAGCCAAACATAAATTATAAAGCACAGTGGACCTGGATGCATATGTTTCTAAGTTGAAGACTTGTGCAAAAATATTAGGATCTCTGAAAATTACATCAAGGTTTCCATAAATTATGTTTTCATTGACAGATGTTTCTTGTCATGATCATCCCTCCTTATTGAGGAGTTTTTTTTAATGATAATGTTCATCTCATCTAAAACAAAATTGTACCTTTTCTGTTTGATTTATTGTTGGCATTGTTCTCACCTCCATGTCAAAACATTCAGATCAAGCCTCATCCCAGGAATTGAGTTCAGAGTAGCAATTCAAAAGTGACTTTTGAGGATAAGACTGGCTTAATTTATATTTAGCTAAATTTCATATTCCATCAAATGCACCCAACCCAAAAATATCCCATTCTCACTGGACACATTTAAGTTAAAGTTACAGCTCATAATTAAGATAGGCATTCTATCAAAGCTTTGAGAGATTACTGCTTGGATGCACTGTCATGTGGATGAGCCATTAAATTGAGGCCCTGTCTAACTACGAAATAGATCATGTTCCAGGTAAAAATTGTACTTTTAAAGAAAGGGAATGGAGCCCCATTTATGCACTAGCTAACATTTCTGACATAATCAACATCACTTTAAATAGAATGGCCTGAATCTTTCTGTTTCTTGATTCTTAGACATGGGATGTACGTTAGAACCACACAGCAGCATTCTTCAGAATTCCTTGGGAAGTGTAAAGTTTCAATGGACTAATTTCTGGGTTCCCCTACAAGCATCAACCTGAGCACAGGTTGGGGACTTGGTCCAGATACACAGTACTGACCTGTGTTCACTTGCTGGAAAATGTAGACACTTCAAAATTTGTCTAAAAGCTGTGTAACTTGATACCGGGCACTCCATCCCTCCAATCATCAAAACACAACAACAACCCTGACCATGCCCAACCTCTGGCCACCCAAACATTCCACACACTCCCGCCCCAACCTCCACATTTAAAGTCTAACTCATTTCTCTGACCTGGCCACATTGCTCGCCAATCACCTCCAACCATTTGAGACAGCCCAGGCTTGAACTGACCACATGCATATCCACACTCCCAAACATCTGAATATACTTCCAACTGGACTTCACCCTCAGCCAGCTATCCATTCATCCACACACTTACCTTAACCTTCACCCCTACCAAAAGCCAACATAACAGGGAATATGGGCAGGAAGTGCATCCCCTATGCAAAATTAACAATTATGCAAAGATACCTCTAATCATTTAAAGATAGTAGGAACTGCCGATGCATCAACGCATCATCCTCCGGCAATTCTGCCACCTGCAATCTGGCCCTAATTCCAAAGACATTTTTTCGTCCCCACCCTTATCTGCCTTCTGGAGGGACCACTCTCTCCGTGACTCCCTTGTCCGCTCCACACTCCCCTCCAGCCCCACCATCCCCGGCACTTTTCCCTGCAACCGCAGGAAGTGCTACACCTGTCCCTACACCTCCCCCCTCATCCCCATCCCAGGCCCCAAGAAGACCTTCCACATCAAACAGATGTTCACCTGCACATCTGCTAATGTGGTATATTGTATCCGCTGTTCCCGATGTGGCCTCCTCTACAGCAGGGAAACCAAGCGGAGGCTTGGAGATCGCTTTGTGGAACACCTACACTCGGTCGTGACTAATGACTGCACCTCCCAGTCGCGAACCACTTCAACTCCCCCTCCCACGCCTTGGTCGACATGTCCATCCTGGGCCTCCTCCAGTGCCACAACAATGCCACCCGAAGGCTGCAGGAACAGCACCTCATATTTCGCTTGGGAACCCTGCAGCCCAGTGGTATCAATGTGGACTTCACAAACTTCAAAAATCTCCCCTCCCCTGACCACATCCCAAAACCAGCTCAGCTCGTCCCCTCCTCCCTAACCTGTCCGTCCTTTCACCCACCTATCCACTCCTCCCACCTCAAGCCCCACCCCCACCCATACCCCCACCTCCTACCTACCAGCCCCATCCTGCCTCCTTGACCTGTCTGTCTTCCCTGGACTGACCAACCCCCACCCTAACTCCCCACCTACTCTCACCTTTACTGGCTCCACCCCTGCCTCTTTGACCTGTCCATCTCCTCTCCAACTATCTGCTCCTTTATCCATCTTTCATCCGCCTCCCCATCTCTCTCTATTTATTTCAGAATCCCCTTCCCCTCCCCCATTTCTGAAGAAGAGTCCAGACCCGAAAGGTCAGCTTTCCTGCTCCTCTGATGCTGCTTGGCCTGCTGTGTTCATCCAGCTCTACACCTTGTTATCTCTAATCATTTAGTTTGTGTTATTGTTTAAAAAGAAAGGTTGCCTTTGTGCAAGCTATTCACCTGGTAATAAAATCTCATTGCTGTTCTGCTCAGAAAAAGATCAAATTGCAAAAGTCAATGTTAAGACTAATGCTAAGACATTTGTTATCAACAAGATTGCATTGAAGTATTCTAACTATAATCAAAATGTATTTCAATACAATGACCAATAGAAAGTAGTATTTGAAAGAGTTAAAACACATACTTTTCATGAAGTCATTCCAGCTGAAAAGGAATCTGATGTATGTAATCAATGGAGATTGTGTACCTGCAAATAAATAGACAAGTCGTGAATTATGCCGAGTACTTAATACCTGAAAAGAACTCATTAAGGATTTACATTTAAGATTCAATTCATTAGTACCTTTTTCCAGCAGTTAATTGCAGTGACAGAAAGGAGATGTATTTTTCTTGTGCATGTTGAGGAGTTACCAGAATGAAAGAAAATTGTAAACAAAATTAACACAGAACACATTATCTCAATTTTTTGCAGTAGAAGTCTCAGTGTGCAGAACTGAAAATATTGTTGCTTTTATTTATGGATAATAGCAACTATTGACTCATTTAACATGACTTCAGAAGTAGGTTGTGACTTTAATGATAGTGCAAAATGAGTGGTGGTGAATCAAAAGCCAGTTTCACATTTCTGTAGTGTTTTTCTTATGTCAATCAGAAGAAAATTTAGGAGAAATATTAAATGTACTGCTGACTCACTGCTCTTTAGTTAAATTGATAGAATTGTTTGGGCTTATCTTTTCTAGAGATTAGAAAAACTGGAGGTGATATTATTGAAATATTTCAAACTCTTCAAGAGATCGACCACGTAGATACCGAAAGGCTGTTTAGTTAGCCGTGGTGTCGTAGTCACAGAATAAGCTGTTGGACCTTTAGGACTAAATTCTTCTTTTGGTGTTTGTGAATATTTGTAATTCACTACCTCACAGGACTGAAGTTCCTCAACATTGAATATATCCATAAGACTGTGATTGATCATCCAAGGAATATAGGTTAGAGTGGGGAGTTATAATTGATGTGGATGATCAATCATCTTTAATTTGATTTATTATTATCACACGTACATAAGTACAGTGAAAGGTTTTGTTTTGCATGCAGTACAGCATATCATAACATACAAAGACACAAAGATCAATGGGTGATTGAACAGAGTGAGGAATAGAAAGTTATGGCTGCAAAGAAGGTGTAAAAAAAGCAAGATCAACATTAGATTTGAAGTCTATTCAGAAGTCTAATAATAGTGTGGATGAAGCTGTTCTTGAACCTGTTGGTACATGTGTTTTAAGACTTTGCATCTTCTGCCTGACTTGTTGGAAGAGATTATAATTGTGATGATGTTGGCTGCTTTTCCACAGCAACGAGAAGTGTAGATGACATCAGTGGATAGAAGGTTTGCTTGTGTGATGGTTTGGCCAAAGTTCACAACTTTCAATAGTTTCTTATGGTCCTGGGCAGACCAGTTGCATACTGTGCCATGATGCACCCAGATAAAATGCTTTCCATGGTGTATCTGTAAATGTTGCTGAGGGTCCTTATGGACATGCGGAATTTCCTTAGCCTCCTGAGAAAGAAGAGGCGTTGTTGTGCCTTCTTGACGGTCACATCAACGTGGGTGGTCCAGGACAGATTGTTCGTGTTCGTCACTTCTAGGAACTTGCCATTCTCAACCATCTCCACCTCAGCTCCATTGATGTAGATAGTGCCGTGTCCTCCTCCTTGCTTGCTGAAGTTAATGATCAGCTCTTTAGTTTTGCTGACATTGAGGGAGAGTTTGTTATCTTTGCACTACGACACCATGCATTCTATCTGTTCTTGCTGAACAGTGAAGCAGATTTGAGGGACCACATGGCTCCTGCTTCTTTGTCCTGTTGTCATTTTCAAATTTAATTCAGAAGACATTGCCATCACTCGCTGGACCAACATTTATTGCTCATCCCTAATTGTGCTTGAACAAAGTGGCTTGCTAGGCTATTTCGAAGGGTAGTTATCAACCTGAAGCCAGCCCACCTAAGGACAGTAGATTTCCTTCCCTAAAGGACATTTGCGATCTAGAATTCTTCTATGACACATGACAGTGGTCACCATTGGGCTAGCTTTTAATTCTAGATTATTATTGAATTCAAGTTTCACTATCTGCCATGGTGGGATTTGAACACATGGTCTCAGAAAATTAGCTTGAGGTTCTAGATTACTACCGACATGACCACTATGGCACAGTATCATCATCTACTTTACAAAGTGATAGTTTCTCTAACATGTTGTGTGATATTCCCTCGGAAGTCCAATCATGAAGGTAAATCTGGAATTGCAACCAAAGCTTCATCACAGACACAGAAAGCTGCACAAGTACCACTGGGCTGCGGGATTTTCCACTTCCTCCAAAATGGTCAGGCTGCCTGCCTGAAACCCAATTTAGAAAGCCAAATCCATTTTTAGATTTTAACATCAGGGATTCTGGGCAGCCTCATGCACCAAAGAAGCACTTCGCTGCAGGTCACCCAATGCAAGAGGGAAGATCAACATGCTTCTGTGCTAGGTTGACCAATAGGTCAGACTCCAGCGGTGGGGTAGGAACTGACTCAGAAGGAAGGAGATGAGCATTGCCCAGCACTGGGCTGAAACATTTCTTCAGCTACTCATGGAAATTCACCTCAAAATCATTTAAGCATCTTTTTGGAAAAGCCACTAGTGACTCCTTTCAGAGCCTCAAGGTAGGCCACACACTGGTGAATATGGGTGCAGCATGTCTAACAGTTCGTCAATTTATACCAAAAATTGGTAATTGTGTTCATACGAGCAGCAAAGGGCACCAATTTGCTCGTTAAATTGCCCTCTGGGGATGCAGCTCACCCTTGCCTGTCTGAAATGGCAACCACCTGCTTTTTCGATCAGATCTTCCACAGTTAAAGATTGTCCCATTCCCACCTGTCACCTTGTAGAAGAAACATGTGCAAAACAAGGTTTTCTATAAAAAGATAAAGAAAAACTTTAAAAATCAAGCAGCTGCAATAGAGTACCTGGTGAATTTTGTGTGCTCACAGAAACATCTGTACAATGAACTATAGGATAAGTTGATTATTACTCTCAAGAATCTCAAACTCAGTGTTATGCCAAATTTACTCTGTTGACCAACTCACTTCTGAAGAAGGGTCTCCGGATTCCAACACTAACTCTGTTTTCTCTCCACAGATCATGTCACACCTGCTGAGTTTCTCTATTTCAGGTTTCCAGCATCCGCAGTTCTTTGTTTAATTTTACTCCGTTAAATGTTAAGCTAACTTGTATGTTTAACATTCTCTTTTTCCATTTCAACAACACAAGATAAATCCTGCTGCAATTTTTTAGATTGATCACCATGAGAGCTGAGCTTTTGTCCCTTGGAAAGTGAGCTTTTTAATATGCTTGCCATGTTCTCATTGATACTTACATTTTCCCAAATGCAGAAAATGTTTAGGTGTTTAGACATAAAAGTGTAATTTTTCACATTGCTAATATTAACAATTAACCTCGTACTCACCTTATTTGCGCAGTTGGAATCATAGCAAGAGCTGCTGGCTTTTTGCTTTTGATGTTGAATTGCCTCAGGGAATTAAGAATTACAATCTCGCCAAAACCAGCTCACTCCTGTCATACAATGCCTAAACCACCTTGCCCTAAGTGCTGTTATTCATTACACATTACATTAAATTCAATGTTCCAGTTTCATTGTCCTTGAGGATGCAGAGTAGAATGTCATCTCTTGAATCTGGGAAAAGAGAATTATTCTCCACTGATTAACCCATAATTAGATTTTTTAAAAAACATAATGCACTTAGCTATCTCTTGCCATCATCACTTAGTATCTAGGTGGGGAAGAAGTTACACTTGGTAACTCCTTAGTTTTAGGGCTTGTAAAGCACAATAGACAACATCCTGGTTGAGGTGTTAACAGCTGCAGGGTTAGTCTCTGTTGAATGTTAGAAGAAAAGTAGATTGTGACATTAATCATCATGAAATGTTCACTTGACACCAGCACTACCATTTTGGAGCTTAATGCTCCAGTCAATGCTCTCCTCTAAGACCAGACAAATGGACATAGGAGCCGAACCTTGCTATGGAAGCAAGAGACAGGAGACGTACTTGTTATCAAATCTGGAATGTGGCTGTGGTAGGAAGGTGATGGAAGCTTTGTGTGGTAAATGCTCAACTGTTATGGAGATGGGTGTCCTTAATTCTTGGAGCCATTGGGAGTAGGGAAAAAGGTTGGGACCTATTCATACATCCTGTAACCCCGCTGCAGAGTGCCTGGTTTCTAAGCAACAAAAAAAAAGACCTTCCGATTCTGTCAATATCTTCCAAGCACCAGAGGGAAGTGAGATGTCACAGGAGAACTGCAGGAATAGCACCTGGAGCAGGATTCTCCTTTTTTCATCGTTACTGACCCGGATGCAATAGCGGAGGCAACATAGGGAAGTTGTCTTCCCAATGTATGATCAGTGAAGGCGACTGTGTCAGCAGCAGGGACACCTTTGTCTTCAATCTTTTCTTCCAATGCCTCCACTTCTTCCTCTTCCTCCCCAGATGAGCTGTCATGTTGCAGGGCTTTGGAGGACACTAGCCAATTGGTCCATGTGTTGCTACTACATCCCTAGAAGCCCAACGACCTGCTCAATGGTTGCCCTCTTGAGAAGGTGGCACTGTTTGCAACTGTCTAGGGCTTCCATGGAGGAGTCGGTACCATTCATGCACTTGGTGGGGTTGGAGTTGAGGCCTGAGGCAATGTGGACAGATTGCGATGACCAGTTTGCGTCAACTGTGAGCTCACACACAGGACACTCTAAACTATTTGAGCATTGAATGTATGGAGGCCCTTCCTCTTGATGAATCTGAGTGGAAGTCCATTGGGTGCAATAGATGCTGACCTACAGTTGTGTCAATCCAGTGATGGTGACGAAACCTAATGCTTTCCGTCCATTTTGAAGTCAAGCCTGTCATGAGCTGAATGTACTGTCCAGCTGTGGTAAAGCAGGTTTTAGTGACTGAGCAATGCAGTGATGTGTACAAACATACAAGCTTCCATCCAGGGTCACAGTTTAAAATGAGTTGGAAGTGATGAAGTTGAAGATGACGGTGGTTTTTAACAGCTACTAGCAGAGCACTGCTGCTGGGTGTAGTATCTTTGGTGGCAGAATCATCATAGAATCCCTACAGTGTGGAAACAGGCCTTTCAGCCCAACAAGTCCACACCGACCCTTGGAGCATCCCATCCAGACCCATCCCCCTATAACCCACCTAATCTACACATCCCTGAACACTACGGGCAATTTAGCATGGCCAATCCACCTAGCCTGCACATCTTTGGACTGTGGGAGGAAACCAGAGCACCTGGAGGAAACCCATGCAGACATGGGGAGAATGTGCAAACTCCACACAGACAGTCACCCGAGGGTGGAATCGAACCCGGGTCCCTGGTGCTGTGAGGCAGCAGGGCTAACCACTGAGCCACCGTGCCACCCACAGAAGTGTGAATATCTGCAACTATCTGCCTGGACATTAGCAGTCTCCGGCAGAACTGGGTCTCAGTCGTCACCAGGAAACTCCATGCTCAGACAATCTTGTACCGAGATTGTGGCCTCATTGTCTTATTGCTGCTGTTTTATCTCGCATGCCCTCCTTTTGCTTGGGTTCCCTCTTTCTGTGGTGCTGTTGAAGTCTGTGCAACTGTGCCAAAAACATTCTGAGAATGCTGGCCCCATTTGCACCTGCAGCTATCCTTCTGAACAGGGAGCTACCCAGCTTTCCTTAGTAGTCTTTTCGGTTCCTGTGATGCCAGTGAGGTGCCACTCAATGACTAGGTGCTGAATGCCTACTGTCCCTGCCACCTGCATAATGCCAAGAACACCTCCACACCTATTTGCGAAATACAATTTGCTCTACTGACTGTTTCCATTCTGTGCATACCCTCTGGTTAACATATCTGTTTCTGAAGCTCGAGGCAGCTAATGTGCCTCTAGTGAACTTTTGCATCCTGCCTTGAGAAGCTCTTCAAAATGTTTTAAATGGTTTTAATTGGACTGAATTGGGAAGAGAACATGATTTCTGGTGATAGATGCTGGCTCTGGGATAGATATATTGAAATTGGTATGCCGCCCAGCACCAATATGTATTAGCCTTCCCTACGCTTTGGATCTTGTGGGGATGGTGGGGGGTGGCTGGGGACTCAAATATTTAGATCACCAGAAGGAAGCATTCATCAAACACTTAAAATGTCATGATATTCTATGAAGGTTACTAGAAAAGTTACTGGATAATTTTGAACAATGTGTTATACAAAATTCAGTGCCAGTGTGATATCAGCTAGTTATGCTATGGCTGGTAGATTGTATCAGTCAGCGCATCCCTTTGGTTGTTCATTGTTCACAGTGGGCAGAAAACTAACCATTCTTAACCAAGCTGCAATTGTCAGAACAATAATGTCTAAAATTGGGTGTGATTCTGGAACTGGACAGCACTTGCTGAAGAACTCCAAACTGTGCTAATAATTACACTAACAGCCAATTTAAGAACATTAGTTAGGCTTGCAATGTGGTTCACTGATCTTCCTAGAAGCTATATATGTTGATATGCAGAACCTGTCTTCAGTAGGAAAAAAGAACTTATCTAACAATTGGATCTTTTTGAATTAGAGTAAAACAAGGAGAACAATAGTTCTCTGGTGCATGCTCCATGACAACCATTCAACCAACTTGAGTGAAAACCAATCAGCTCCAATCTCAATCAGTGTAAATTGTTACTATCTTTTAAATTTGGTATTCTTGTATCCATCTTGATAGGTACACAAGGCGTTTGGACTGTATGACATTGATGCATTAGTGAACCTCCCTTTTTGGAGAATGTGTAGAACAGGGAAAACTAAAGGGGGAGTGGGAGGAAGGAAGAAAACTATATCTTACCAAACTCCTCAGTGAGCAATATTGCTGCTACACCAAAAATTAGCAGAGAACAGTGTGCAAGACATCTATTCTTCACTAAGTATGGAGGAAGTTTTTGGTCCTCACACTGTCTCATGTTCAGTGATTCTTTTGTGTTTTCCATGCCAGATTCAAATCATGAAGGACTCCTGGCACCTGCTCCAGCCACATGGCACTGTTACTGTAATAATAGACTTTAACTTTAAATTTAAGGCAAACATTAACACTGCAGTCTAGCAGTAATGCTCTGATATATAACATTCTGAGCCTCCTCCTGGTATCTACAGTCAAACAACAGGGCAGAGACTACTGCCTGCAAATATAATATTAATGAGTAAGGAGTGATTTCATAGAATGTGCACTTGGTAGTTGCACATTGTGATCTTTGCGTTCATTTTCAAGTGGCAACCTAATTTAGCCTCCTGTTACTTTTGCTTTAATCTGTTAGGTGGCCTAAAAGCTAACATTTTTTAGTTCAAGTTAAGCATGATTTTAGTCATTTACATGAGGTTGCATTGCTTCTTGCTTTGAAACTTATTTAACCCCTTTATTAAAATAACATTCTGGAAATGCTTTAAGATGTTTAAATCACACTGCAAATTTAAATCAATTAAGTAGGCTCTTTCCCTGTTTCAAATAATCATTAATGATGAAAATGAATATCTGGCTGTTGCTATTGGAGTAGAACTTCATTATTGTGTTAAATATAGGGAAATTATGATATATTGTATATGCTCCCACACCTTTTTTGAATCAGTGACTCTAAAATGGCAACTTTATCACCACTGAAGAAAACTTTACTTCATACAATCATAATAGACTTGCAAATGCAAATCCATAATTCATATATATATATATTATTTAATAGCATTGTGAGGCAGCAAATAGAAGAGGTTCAGACTTCAAAGAAGACTAAAAGGAAAATAAAAGTCAGAGAGGCTGGAAAAGTATTGAGTTATGAAGGAGAAATATATACAGGACAAATAGAAGACAAAAACTTTATGGAGTTTGAAAAACCTAGAATGTGAAGCCAAAAAATTCAATAGGAGCTGGAAGTTCTTAAGGGAAAATAAAACATTAAATGCTCAGAAGATCTGAACCACATAAAATAGCTCGAGGAATGAGATCAGTCAACAGCTAATCTGGAACGATACTTGGATATAGTGTGTTTGGATAATCAATTTCTTGAAGAGAAACTTCAGTCCACGTGAAAAAAAACTTAACAGAAGCAGGAATGACAAGACAATATCAGTGATGCCTGGAGTTATTGTCATGTGATGATGCTGCATTAGCAAATTACTGATGCAATATAGAAACTCATAAATTATCTTATTATTGTAAATAGTTGAACTTTCATTTGGAAAGGAGGGGGATGCAGTATGAGTACCTTGCCTTTAAAGAAATTTGCCCTTATGAATTCAACGCGCTATGTATTTAACTGTGGCAGTTAGCATGCTTTGTGCTTGCAAGTTCATAAATGTTGTAATGTCTACTTCATAACTTGTAGTATGGTTTATAATTTTATATAAACTAACCCAAGAAATTGTTAGCCAATCTCTGATGAATGATTAAACCATTAACCTTAAACTGACAGAAATCTAATGGGGATAAGTCACTGGAGGATCAGGAGGATACATTAAGGCAATTTCTCTCTACTGGGCAAACAAAAGACCATTGGATTACTTCTGAGACAAGTAGCTGGAGCCTTGAGTGTGAAAACTATAACAGAAACATCCAGCCTGCGAAGAGAAAGCATACATCTCTCTTTCTCTCTTCTATGTGGAGAAATAAAGCAAATTCCTAGCAGCTAGCTTCTGTCCCTCACATTTCTCAATAAAACGTACTCTCTGCAAATCCTCTGTTGAAATGAAAAGGGGAAAGACACCATCTGAGGCACTGAGGTGATGAATGCTCAACCAATGAATCAAAGGCTAGGGATTGGTCCATCCATAAACTTGCATCATCAGCAAAGAGTCAAAAGGAATGGGAAGAAAGTGAAAGAAAATAATTAATGATGTTTGTGGTCTTGGCTCATTCCAGAATGGTCCTTCTCTGATTTTGTTTTCTTCCTCACCACAGTACTTTTAGGTCTTATTTTTCTTGTGTGTCTGTTTGTACGTGTATGGGAATTATTCAAAAAAGGGTTGAGTTTTCGTTTTGAGTTAAAGGTTCACACCTCTCACCTTCCATGAAGGTAAACTCATGGTACCTCCATCCGCCACATGAAACAATTCAATCCCTCGACTTTTGATGCACACACAGCCCAGTATATGCCAGGAGGGAGGTAGGCTGGAAGATTGGAAAATGTCTAAAGATCAACAAGGGGTTAATAAAAATGTCATTAAAAAGCAAAGGTAAATTACAAAAGAAAACTAGCACAAAACATTAGAAGTGGATATCAAAGTGGATATCTAAGGGAGTTGTATAGCAAGGAAACAAACCCTTCGGTCCAATCAGTTCATGTCAACCATAATCCCAAAGTAAACTAGTCCCAACAGCCTGCGCTTGGCCCATATCCCCCCAAACATTTATTATTCATGTACATATCTAAATATCTTTTAAATGTTCTAACTGAACCCGTACCCACCACTTTGTCTGGAAGTTCATTCCACACACAAACGACTCCCTGTGTAAAAAAATTTCCCTGCTTTTCTTTTTTTAATCTTTCTCGTCTCACCTTAAAAATATGTCCCAGTCCTGAAATCCCCGCCCTAGGGAAAAGACACCTGTCATTCACCTTGTCTATACCCCTTATTATTTCACAAACCTCTACACAGTCATCTCTCAAACCCCTACATCCGTGTGAAAAAAGACCTGCTGTGGTCATCCAGCCCTGCACCTTGTTGTCCCAGCCTATTCCACCTCTTTTTATAACTCAAATCCTCCATTCCTAGCAGCACCCTCATAAATCTCTTTTGAACATTCTCCAGCTTCATAATATCCTTCCTATAACAGGGAGACCAGAACTGGATACTGTACTGTAATCTATAGGTATACAAAAGGAAACAGAGTTGCTAAAGTGAATGTTGGCTCCTTGTGAATGAGACTGGGGAGTTAATAATGGGGAATGCCGAAATAGCGTTGTCACTATGTCAATATTTTGCTTCAGTTTTCAAAGTCGTATAGGATGAGCAGAAGGACTAAAAGGTAATGATGATATTTGACAGCTGCATGGGAAAATAGATTGTTCAGGCTGGGAAAATAGGCTGGGAAAGTTTAGAATGATACATGACAAGCTGCATGATGTTGAATGAGCCCTACGAAGATTCTTTAATGAGTCGAAGATGGCACCTGCAGCTTGTTTTCCCATCCTATATTTTCTGTACCAGCCAGCAGTTTTGTCTTTCTGTATCTGCTTTCTTTGGGCTGGCTATTTGTTACATTGTATAAAAGAGAGAGAGCTTCATTCCAAGTTGTTGGATTTTGCCTCGGTTCAGAATTACAGATGGTGACAGGAACAAACTTAAGCCTCCAGACCAACTATCGATCGATGCGCGCCTGACGGGCAGGAAGGCATGAGACTTGTTGCTTTTTCTCGAAGGATGTGAGACTTGTTGTGTTTTTTATTCCTTTTTTCTTCTTTTTATTATTACCACTGTTCTCATTTATTATTACTTAATAAACATTCATATTTAAGCAAATTGCTGTGGTCGAGCCTTCTCTTAATTATATTTACTCAAATCTGGAAAGAACTGCTTGGATACATGCTGTGATCCAAGACAATGGTGGAGGGCACTAGTACCATTCCAAAGTAACAGGTAATGCAGAGGTTATAGAAAGGGAGGAACTTAGAATGACTATCATCACTGGAGAAAAAATACAGAGAAAATTATTGGTATAAAGGCAAACAAGTCCCTAGGGCCTGATGACCTACATCATAGGGTCTTAAAGGAAATGTAATCAGAGATAGTGGATCCATTGGTTATAATATTTCAAACTTCCCTAGATGTGGGAAAGATTCTAATGAGTTGGAAAAATGCTAATATAACACCCTAATTCAAAGAGAGAGAGACGGAGAAAGTAGGAGACTACAGACTAGCTGGTGTAACATGTCATTTGGAAATTGTTAGAATCCATTATTAAAAAAAGGTAATAACAGGCTGTTTGGAAGTCAAAATACAATTCATCAGAGTTAGTACAATCTTATGAAGGGTAAATTATATTCGACTAATTTGCTAGTATTCTTTGAAGATGTAACAAGCAATATGGGTAAGGAAGCTCCTATAGATTTAATATATCTGGTCTTCTAGAGGCATTTGGTAAAGTGCCGCACAAAAGGTCCTTACACAATGTAAGATTACATGGGGTCGGGGTAATTTATTAGCTTGGATAGAGGATTGGCTAATCAAAAAAAAGTAGAGAATTGGGATAAATTGGCCATTCTCTGGCTAGCAAGATGTAACTAGTGCATGTCACAGGATTTGGTCCTTGAGCCCTAACTATGTACAATCTATATAATTGACTTGAATGCCAGGATAGAAAACACTATAAACAAATTTTCAGCTGACACTAAAACCAGAGTGAAAGTAAGTTGCATTGAAGAAATAAGAAATTTACAAATGGACATCAGGTAAGTTAGGTGATTGGGCTAAAATTTGGCAGATGGTATTAAACATGGATGAGTGTGAGGTAATCCATTTTGGTCAGAGGTGTAGAAAGGCAACTTATTATTTAAATGGAGAGAATCTTCAGAGTGCTTCACAGCAGAGGTATCCGGATGTCCTCAAGCATTGATCGCAAAAAAAAACTAGTATGTAAGTACAGCAGGTAATAAGGAAGGCAATGGAATTTTGACATCTTTTGCTAAACAAATAGAATATATAAGTACAAGGTAATGTTTCTGCAAGTGTACAAGACATTAGTGAGACTGCACCTGGAGTATTGTGTACAATTTTGCTCCCCTTAGTTGAGGAGGGATGTGATTATGTTGGAGACAGTTCAAAAGAGATTTGTAAGATTCATTCCAGAGATAAGGGGTTTATCTTTTGAAGACAGACTGAGCAGTTTAGGCCTATAGTGTCTGGAGTTTAGAAGAATGAGAGAAGATCTAAATGACATATATAAGATCCTAATGTGGATTGACAAAGCAGACATAGGATGTTTCCTCATGTGGATAGTCTAGGATGACAGGCCATAGTTTTAGGATAGATGGTAGCAGATTTAAAACAGAGAAATTACTTCTGTTAAATTGTTATGAAGCTGTGGAATTTACTACTCCAGAGAACAATGGAAGCTGGAACATTGTATAAATTCATGGAAGTGCTAGATAGATTTTGAATTAGTAATGGTTTGAAGCATTAAGGAGAGTGGATTTGAGGCCAAGATGAAATTAGCCATCCTTATATCTAATAGCAAAGCAAACGTGAAGAGCTGACTTGTCCGCTTTTGCAAGTAGTTGCAATATTCTTATTTCTTATCTACAAAAAGCTGTTCAGCAAGTTTCCAGCCCCTTCCAAACTTTTGATCTGTATCATCCAGAAGGACATAGGCAACTGATGCATTGAGCATCAACAGCAGTCTTTTTTTCTCCTTGGTAGCACACACAATCCCAATTTGGCAATATACCAGCTTCCTTCTGTTGTCACTGGATAAAAATCCTAACACTCCCTTCCTAGTAGTACTTCAGTTTTCCCGACATGACAATAACTGCAGCAGTTTAAAAATAAAGCTCACTAGCACCTTCTCAAGGTCAAGAAAGGATGGGGAACAAATGGTGGCCTTGCCAGAGAACATGAGAAACTTGAAAAAGTCTCTGCTATCTCCAAACATAGGCAAAGTCGTATTCTCCCATCACACTTGTGCTGACCTATATTTTCCACTAGATTAACAAACTCTCTTTTTTATATTTCTCATCATTGTTTCAATTCCCTCATGCAACCCTCACACATACCTGCACTCCACTAATTCTGGCCACTTGCACGTCTCTGACTTTACTCCAATAATGGGTGGGTGTGCTTTCAGATATTTCGGGCTCCACAGTCTGGAATTTGCCTCTCAACCTCCTCATCTACCTTGCCTCTTTTGAAATTTTCCTTAACCAGACCTCATTTATCCAATATCTTTTTCTGTTGCTTAGAGTCAAATTTTGTTTGATGATGCTGTTTTGAAGCACCTTTGAATGCTTTAAGTGCTTTATAATCACAGATTGTTGTCATTTTTGATCATAAAAAGACAAGTTAACATTTTATTTCTATTTAGCATTTGTTTATATACTGTCTTTAAGAAAGAATTTGAGAGTTATTGAGGGAATAGTTTACTTTTGAAGATACTTAGCATCAAGTTGCAAAGGAATTCTTTGGCATTTTCTCACACAGTTTTAGAAGGCAATTATTTGTCAGAAAGTTTATGATTAGAAAATAAGATTAGAAAATTGCAACTGCAGCATTAAATCTTAAAAAAAGGAAAGAGATTTGGGGAAATTAAATGTAATTTAGGAAGATCAAAGTGGAATCTTTTACTTGCTTGAAACAGTAACACAAAAAATAGAAATAGAAACATTATAGCTTGAGGCACAGAGGAAGTAAGACAATCAGTTAGTTGTAGATTGGCTCCAGTAAAGTGGTTACACAGCCACCGTAGACTAACTAGCTTTTTCTGTGTTATAAACTTTAATGAAATATCATTAATAGCTGACACCATCATCCAATGTTCTGAAATCAAACACAACCGAGTATTAAAAGTTAATAGGGATAGAAAGTCCCTCACACCAGTGAATTTCCACAGCACAGTCAGTGTTGCACTCACATATTATACCAGCTGGCATCTCACATGGAATGGTACAAATAAACCCTGCCATCATCTTGGTGAATACTGTAGAGTCCCTACTGATAGTCCGAAAGGAAATCTGACCTAGTTAGAATTTCTTCATAGGGTTGCTGTGTTTGAATTCTGACTCCTTTTCCTTTTATTGGTACTGGTGAGCCTTTCATGTTATTTTATGTGCACACAGAAAAATACAGGGTTCCAATACTTGGGAAACTGGCAGAATACAATAATTTTTATGAGTGTCCACTTCCCTTATTTTTTACAACAAGGGATTTTTAAGACTATTATTACTGTGCCAGCTGTGCTTTGAGCACAGAAACATTTTGGCTGCAGAGTTTGTGTCGTTTGACTGCAATAGTCCCAGAAAAAATTAGAATATTGCTCTTCATTCACTCTTGAGAGCACACCAAATTTGACCAAAGCACTGGATTTTCACATTGGGGTTGCCATTTACAGTTTTCTGCATATGTTATCCATATAAAGACCAAATAGTCCAAGGACCAATTCCGCTATTAAGAAACACCTGCCAAATGCATGGTTGGAGATGCGGCTTTATGGTCGAGCTCACATCCACAAACCCATGACCAGTGACACAGAATTTCCAAGGTAAACAATCATTTTTGTTAGCAAGTGATTGCCGCTACTGACCATGATGAAGGTTCCAACTAAGGTATACTAGTTAGATAGGTTCTGTTAAGTCAGGTATCTTGCTGTTTATTTACAATATTAAATAATTAAAAAGGCTATGATATCACAGACATACACATACATGGGTTCTATGCACACTGAAATGACTGTATATTATACATAACCAACTGACTACACTACACAAAGAGATGATTAAATGTGAGACAGGTATTGTTATATTACAACAGGTCATGTTACATGATATGTGCATGTCTTAAAGGTACAAGTCTGTCTGGTCTGAAATTTAAGCTATTATGTACCACTAATGTACAAGGCATATCTACTTAGAATCATACCACCTTGCATTCTCCCTATCACCAAACAACCTTGCGCTATAACAGGGAGGGAGTTCAGCTATTTTATGATCATGAAGAGTGATCAATGTACAGCTATGTTCAGTATTGTGGCTGCTGTAACAAAGCCAAAATCTTGTACCTTGCAGCTTACATTCAATCATCCCTACCACCTCTGACCAAGACCAATGGTTGTCAAACAGCTTCCTTGTCATTCCATGGCAATGTGATCATATCAAAATCCTGGGAGTTACCATTGACCAGACACTGAACTGGATTAGCCATGTAAATATTATGGCTATTAAGGCAGGGCAGACACTCAGAATTCTGCAGTAAGTAACTCATCTCCTGTATCTCCAAACCTTGTCCACTGTCTTCAAGTCACAAGTCAGGTTTGTGATGGAATACTCTACACTTCTCTGAGTGAGTGTAGCTTCAATAAAACTCAAGAGGCTTAACATCATCCAGGACAAAGAACGCTATCTAACACCTTCAACATTGACTCTCTCAAGCAACAATGCACATAAACAACTGTGTGCTCAACTTATAACATACACTGCAATAACTCAGCAACATTGTTACAACATGGAACCATTTGAACCAATGACCTCTAGCATCTAAAAAGTCAAGGGCAGCAGATGCATGGAAATAGCACCATTTGCAAGATCCCCTCCAAGCAATATACGATTCTTAATTGTGACTATGATATATACCTTCAATGTCACTGAAACCAAATCCTGAAACTCCCTTGCTAACAGCACTGTGTTTGTAACTACACAACACAGGCTGCAGTGGTTCAAGAGTTGGCTCATGCAAGCTTTTCAAGGTCAATTAAGGATAAGCAATAAATGTTAACTTTTATTCAGGAATGCCCACATCCTAAGAACAAGATTAAAATCAACAGATACTAACTCCTCTATAATTGATTGATAGCATCTCTTCATGGTCCCGGCATAGACAAAAAGTGACAATATAATGAAAGTTTAATTCAAACCAGGACTCTCACTGAGCACATCCTTAGTGGAAGTTTCCAACGTCTGTCTGCTCCAGAGAATTTCACAATTTGGCTTGAATAACTTTTCAGATTTGTAACAAAGCTTCTTGGAGGAACAACTGCCAAAGGAGGACTCAGTGTAAATGTGAAATTAAAAAGGTGATGAAGAAAGAAAAGAGAATGAGAAGGACTGAAACTGACCAATTCTAAAGCTAAATAAAAATCGAGAAGAACTTTTAGAAAGCAAATTTGCTCCAGCAGAAACAGACTCTGAACAGGTGTGCCACTCATTTTTCCAATCTTTTTTGTGTGCACTCTGATGCTACAAGCTCATTGATCTGCCTCCTATGAAAATAAAGATTGACAGCAAAGCTCAGCAAAAAATAAGTTCTCTTCCTATCATGCTCTTTGTATAAGTTTATAACTGTACCAGATTTTCATATTAAAATTGGCTCTCTGTGCTTGTTGATCCATCCGAAAGCCTATACCAAATGTACTTGAAGAAGTCTACGGCAAAAAGCTGATATATTCAAGAACAACTATTAGAGCATAGACTTGACCTGATCACCAAGAAGAGCGAAGTCCTCTACCAAGTGTCACAAATTGTACCAAATCCAACATCCTCATTTGGGATTCCTAAAGAGACATTGGTAATTATCTCCCCTCTCCATATTTTAGAAACTAGCTATCCCAAAAGCTGACAATAATGAAGATGTACACCACTGAATGGTAAAATAGGAATTTCATTTTGACAGTATCACAATTTTGAAAGTCACATTGATAGAACAGTAGCTCTTAACCATATTTAAAGGTATCATGCTAACTGCACCAACACTACAACAACACTGTGAAGCAAGTGGGCAGATAAAAAGAAAAAAAAGTGTTCATTAAGGCACAGTCATGCCAAGTATAGACGACATGATGATCTCACATGAGCTGAGAGAGACAAAATATGTCAGTTACAACAAGGTGCAGGGCTGGATGAACACAGCAGGCCAAGCAGCATCATAGGAGCAGAGAGGCTGACGTTTCGGGCCTAGACCCTTCATCAGAAAAGGGGGAGGGGAAGGGGGTTTTGAAATAAATAGGGAGAGAGTGGGAGGCGGATAGAAGAGGGATAGAGGAGAGGATAGGTGGAGAGGAAACAAACAGGTGGAAGAGGCGGGGATGGGGCCAGGAAAGGTGAGTGTAGGTAGGGAGTTAGGAAGGGGATAGGTCAGTCCAGGGAGGACGGACAGGTCAAGGGGGCGGGATGAGGTTGGTCGGTAGGAGATGGAGGTGCGGCTTGAGGTGGGAGGAGGGGATAGGTGGGAGGAAGAACAGGTTAGGGAGGCAGGGACGAGGAGGATGTTCCTCCGACACTTCCGCCATCTGCAATCCGACCCCACCACCAAAGACATCTTTCCCTCCCCACCCTTATCTGCTTTCCGGAGGGACAACTCTCTCCGTGACTCCCTTGTCCGCTCCACACTCCCCTCCAGCTCCACCACACCCGGCACTTTTCCCTGCAACCGCAGGAAGTGCTACACCTGCCCCCACACCTCCTCCCTCACCCCCATCCCAGGCCCCAAGAAGACTTTCCACATCAAGCAGATGTTCACCTGCACATCTGCCAATGTGGTATATTGCATCCGCTGTACCCTGTGTGGCTTCCTCTACATCGGGGAAACCAAGCGGAGACTCGGGGACCGCTTTGCAGAACACCTACGCTCGGTTCGCAATAAACAACTGCACCTCCCAGTCGCGAACCATTTCAACACCCCCTCCCATTCCTCAGACGACATGTCCATCCTGGGCCTCCTGCAGTGCCACAACGATGCCACCCGAAGGTTGCAGGAACAGCAACTCATATTCCGCTTGGGAACCCTGCAGCCCAATGGTATCAATGTGGATTTCACAAGTTTCAAAATCTCCCCTCCCCCCACCGCATCCCAAAACCAGTCCAGCTCGTCCCTGCCTCCCTAACCTGTTCTTCCTCCCACCTATCCCCTCCTCCCACCTCAAGCCGCACCTCCATCTCCTACCGACCAACCTCATCCCGCCCCCTTGACCTGTCCGTCCTCCCTGGACTGACCTATCCCCTTCCTAACTCCCTACCTCCACTCACCTTTCCTGGCCCCATCCCCGCCTCTTCCACCTGTTTGTTTCCTCTCCACCTATCCTCTCCTCTATCCCTCTTCTATCCGCCTCCCACTCTCTCCCTATTTATTTCAAAACCCCCTTCCCCTCCCCCTTTTCTGATGAAGGGTCTAGGCCCGAAACGTCAGCCTCTCTGCTCCTATGATGCTGCTTGGCCTGCTGTGTTCATCCAGCCCTGCACCTTGTTGTCTCGGATTCTCCAGCATCTGCAGTTCCTACTATCTCTGATTCAATATGTCAGTTACCCTGTCTCATGATTGCCTCAAAGAAGGTGCAACTGCTTGAGGCATTAATTTAGCACCATCCACTGCCGTCCACTTCCCATGAATGAATATATTTTTTAAAAGTCTCGATCAATGAATAACCAATGTCCTCATCATGGAAGTGCCATGTAAATGGAACAACTTGCTACTCCCTGGTAGAAATAAGCTTCTTCCTCCTGCCAAACTCCTCAATCAATGATTCCTCTATTGCGTCGGCAGACTGAAAGGTTCTTGATCTATTTATTTTTCTTACAATATCATCCCTAGCTGCAGGCAATGCAGTGGTAGCTATTCAGCACCTCTAGAACATTCCAAAGTTACATCATTGTTGATCTGAATCTTAACTCCATCTAGTAAAGTGTAAGAAGTACAGGCTGCTTTTAAAGAAGGCTGTTAATCCCGAAATTGAAGGTTCTGATTACACAAGCTGCCAGTCAACAGTAGGACAAATGGTAGAAGTCCACTTGTTTAATTATATTGAGGTGTGATTTACACATGATTAGATGTGCACAACTACTATCATGCTGATTCATAACTCATTAGCATGTAATCCAACCATATCCATTCCCAACAATTGGACAGCTAGATGTGTTAGGGGAGGCAATGGCCTCGTGGTATTATTGCTGAACTGTCAATCCAGGGATCCAGATAACATTCTGGGGATCCAAGTTTGAATCCCACCACAGCAGATGGTGGAATTTGAATTTAATAAACTATCTGGAATTAAGAGTCCAATGATGACAATGAATTGATTGTCAGGAAAAACCCATCTGGTTCACCAATGTCCTTTAGGGAAGGAAACTGCCATCCTTACCTTGTCTGACCTACATGTGACTCCAGACCCACAGCAATGTAGTTGACGCTAAATTGACCTCTGGGCAATTAGGGATGGGTAATGAATGCTACCTGGTCAGTAACACTCGCATCCCATGAATGAATAAAAAAAATTTTTAACGTGTGATTTGTAAAACAATCAAACTGTGAAAGAATTCTAATCAAAGTAGTAAGGGGGACTTTAAATTTAGAACCAAAACAAAGTTGCTGGAAAAGCTCGGCCGGTCTGACTTTGTTTTTGTTCCTCATTTATAGCATCCACAGTTCTTTTGGTTTTTATTTGGACTTTAAATTTAGCCAGGAGAGGCGAGTTGCCTTTAGCTTCTAATATAAAATTGGTGCCAATCAAAACAAGCTTTTAACTCTAGAAAGATGAAAAAGATAGTTACAGATTCAAGTTCTGTTGAGCTAAATGTAACCGTCTTGTGGAGGACCTGATGAGTCCTCTTGCCTCTATAATATGGGGATGCCATAATGGTTGAATTAATTCTTGAATGTAAGAGCACTTGAAAATCAGGTGAGTTGGTCAGAATTGCATGGCAGGAAATGATATAACTAAGGAAATTGATGCTGAATGGAAACTGATCATAAATCAAGAATCAGCGTAGGCTTGCAATTTTCTTTTCCAAATAAAGGTATAATTTATAGGCACTTCTTCTACCAGTAGCACACAGTGCGTCCTGTCTATTAGTTTCACTGGAACAGTCTCTAGCATCTACTATCCAAATTAAACTCCATCTGCCACTCCTTAGCCCCTTGACCCAAATGATCAAGAATTCTTTGTAATCTTAGATAACCTTCTTCACTGTCAACTGTACCACCAATTTTGGTATCATCTGCAAACTTATTCACCATGCATCCTATATTCTCATCTAAATCATTTATATAAATGACAAACAAACGTGAGTCTTACTGTTCTGACCACCTGTCACCCTATCATTTTTCCACCCAATCCATAGACAACCTCACCTCTGCCACACTACCCAAATACAATCTCATTAACTTACCACATCACCCATTTGCAACTCAACCTTTTCACTCATTCATTCATTCGCCTATTCATTTAGCCATTTAAATTTGCCTTGATCTGGTCCATTGATAAAATTGTGCTCAATGGGAGATTTTTTTAGAGTCTTTGTTGGCTCATGCATGAGTGTACATAATGAGTTCTGAGCACAAATCCTGTCATATACGTTGCAAGGTCATCATTCTTGCACAAGTCTGATATATTTTCGTAGCTTGTTATGAAGCAAGGGTCTGCGATCATGCTTGGTGATAGATCTAATAGATATAATTTGGAACCATCATAAGAAACAGAGTGCATTTTGTCAACAAAAGTGCACTTGTTTAGAATGACTACAGCTGACGCTACCATCCATAATGTCAGCCGTGACGTTCTTGTGTTAGGTATGCCACTCAATGGCCTTGATTGGTTTCAGTTATGCCCAGGCATCTTGATGCAATTACTCATCTAAATTCAGTCGTAATACAAAGAGCACCTGTAATGCACCTCTGGAATGTAACTGTGGAATTGGTTAGGTCAAAACCATACCGTGTAGAGATTACAGCTTGTTAGAACCAGATGAGGAACCATAAACAGTATGCCCTCTTCTTAACACCCCTCAGTTGGCTGAAATAAAGATACGTTGTTTTACATACAGCTTTGTTAAACTTCAATTAACATAAATTTTGGTATAGCGATTAACAGCCAATTGCAAGGTTTCCTTGAGTGAAGTAAAGAGGAATTTTATTACCTACCAACACCACAAAAATAATACAATGTGACATCAAAAAAAGCATAAACAGAATGGCTAGTACAAAAGGAAAGATAAAATCATATGCAGTTTAAAGAAGTCTTAGAGCCCTGGAGTTGTTATTATTGCACATGAAACCACAGCTGTTTAATTTATGTCTTGTGTGCTCAGCGATAACCACATTTATAAAATCCCCATGTTCCCAATAAATGGACATTTCTCAAATTTGGTTTATCACCAATGTTGTATTTTGAGAAAACAATAAAGAAACAGGGAGAGATAGAGGATGAAAGTCTTCCAGTCTTAACTGTTCCAAATCTTTCTCTTTATCTCTGCTGCTCTGCTAAGCTGCTTTTGAAATGTAGTACAGTGTGTATTCCCAAGTCTGGCTCCATTGGGGTTCTAAGCTGGATATTTGCAGCCAACATTTTCACGTTTAATATATGTAACACCTCATATAAGTATATATTGAAACAAGAAATGTGATTTTCTCAATGCCTAATTTCCATGTCTTTAGATAATATGGTAATTTCAATTTAGACAATTTAATTTATTCCACATTAATTTTTTGAAATTGTTTCAATCTGTGATCAGTTAATTGTTGCAGACATTTTATGTACATGATTCTTCCTTTTTAGCACATGAAGTTCTCAAGTATTAAAAATATTGTAAATTGATGGGCAACTATTGTGGCAAACTGTAATAAAGGCCAACCAATTGTTTGGTTGCCTAATTAAGTGCTGTACTTGTATCTTAATATTTTGTGATTTGTCTCCAAGGAAATCCATATTCTGAATGCAAATATTCCCTAGTTCCTCAACATTTAAAATATTCTGCTTTTCCCTTTCTAATTTCATGTGCAGGTAAATTCTGAGTCCATTCTTTATAACTTTTGTTTTTGACTCTATTGTAGAGTACACAGCCAAATTATTCTCACGGTAACATTTACATATGGTTTTCAAGTGAAAGGAAGATGTTTTGAAGATAATTTGGTTCATAAGTTTAGAAGAAGCTTTTTGAAACAGTGATAGTGCGTGAATTAAATGTCAAGGATTTCATTTACAGTTACTTTACTGTACACAGTTGTTATAATATTAACAAGACTTTGACTTGGTAAAGTGCATTGATATAAAAAAATAGTAAAAACACTTCACAGATAGGTGATGATGAAGTAAATGTGAAGGTATCACAAGGAATGTATAAAAACTTGAGATGCACAAATGGATTCTGAGAAGATTTTTGAAGCAGAAAGTTCTGAGGTGGAAAACTCTTTTTAAATTTATTCACATGCAGGCATAGACTACTCACTCTCTCCTCATAGAGAAACCCCACATCCCAGGAATCAGTCTAATAAGCCTTTCTGCATTCCTTAAGGACCCAGGCAGCTAAATGCTTGGTCATCAATGAGGTAACTATGATGAGGGTGGAATGGGTGGTTAGAGTGAGGTTACAGATAATTTCAAAGATGAGGGGCAGGATTTTCATCAGAAACTAAGACTAGCTTTTCAAACTATTTCTCTGAAATGAAACTTTATAAAGACAAAGGAAAGCAGTATTGTTTAATTAATCCAAGCAAACCATTGTAAGATTAAAAGCTGTGAATATATCAGATGATGGAAAATACAGTACTCAATTTGTGTTTGATCACGTGAATATATCATTTTATTACCAGCTACTATCAAACCATCCAACCAATTTCATGCTGTATGCTTTACTACCAAATGTTTTATTTCAAACATCACACATACTGAGCCTGATAATCCAGCTCAGTGTTTCTAGATGCATGCGTGTGACAGTTATCCAATCATTGATAGCTCTAAGCTTGTGTTAAACAATTTAGTGAAAAGCTGCAAAAAATAGATTGTTTTCTATTCATGTTTAATTCAATGAAAGACTTTCAATTATGGATTGAAATTGAACAAATATATCTACATCAGGAAATTATATGGGGTACATCTTCAGGCAACCAATGGATTTCCTTGTGACACATTATAAACACCTGAAGGTGGTTGTTCATTATCGTTCTCTACGGCTTATGTTGGAACTGAGATTAATATCTCAGAAAACAGAGTTAACGTTTCGGGTCAGGTGACCCTTCCTCAGAACTGATGGTGGCTGAGAAAATATCAGTTTATTTCAGAAAATAGGGAGGTGGGTGAGGTAGGGAGTAAACGATTTGTGCCAAAATTTAGAAAATGGGATTGGTGCAATCAGATCTTCGTTAACCAGTGCTGACACAATGGGCCAGATGGCTATCTTTCTGTGCCATAGATATATATGAGTCTATAAGGTGAAATTTTCTGGCTTTTGGCTGAAATCAATCTAAGATTTCTGTGACTATAAGAAGCTGAAAATACAATTACAGGAGAATTTCAAACAGCCAGTACTGTGTAAATCTTATTGAATGCTGCCATTTTGTAAGTGGAGGAATATTAGGAGTAGTCACTGAGCTTGTAGTCTTTGAAATGCTGTAGTTTTTTTCGTCATTCATATCAGTTAGACTTGTTTCATCCATTGTAATTGTCCATCAGAGTGATGGGTAGGATGGAAGTTCACTGAATCCAACTGTCTGTCTCTTGCGGTTTGACAAATCAGAATTATAACTTTGAAGTTGAGTGAAATTGGGTTTCTGTGAAAGTTGATTCAATTTCAAACTACTGAAGCAATTCCTTCCCTCTCAATAATTAAAATGCTCTCCTCCTTTACCTGATAGCAGTTATAATACAAGATAGGGCTGCCATCAGTGGTTTCTATTATGTTATGGGGTTTTCCACAATTCAGGGATAAACCATGTTGTACTTTCATATTTAACATAACAAAGCTTTTAAATTTCAGGTTTCAGCTCAGGTCAACAGTGTTCAGTCTTCATAGCAATGTGATGTTCACATTACAGCTTTGTCCTTGATCCATTGAAATTTAATTATTGGAAAACAAATGTGAACTGCCAGTCATGAGACACTACATGGGAAAGAGCAAGCTGTCCATCAAGAATGTGTGCTCTGGAGAATTAATAGAAGGAGTTGCAAGAGCAGCCCATGCAGAACCTAGGGGTAGTGACTAGTTACATCTTATTATGTTCTAGCCAAAGAGTCAAGCTTTGAAGTTGTAAACTGTGAAAAACCACTGAAATCAAAGACAGAATCACACAGTGTCAGCATGGACTAGAGAAAGGAAAATCATCAGCGTTCCATCCAGTTTTCTTATTGGTTGCATTGGCCTGGGAGGCATGTTTCTGTCACACTTTGGAAAATGTGTCCAACTGGGGTTACAAGGAGTTAGACAGTGGGATTTCCTCCACCACATTTGGCTGTCTTATCTCAGAGTCCTGTGTGGGGCAACAATTCCCAGACCCAAAAGTCAATGCCTCAGTTGGCACACTGCACAGCTTAGAGGAACATTGGAAATCATGCTTGACAAATCTATTTGAATTTTTTGAGGATATAACAGGTAGAGTTGATCGGGGAGCAATGTAAGTGGTTTACTGATTTATAAGTGGATTTTCAGAAGGTGTTTGATAAGACTGCTGCAAGGGAAATGCTACAATTGTGGGCACATAGGCCACTCCACAAGAGACTGTCAGGTACCCAGGTAGTTAGCACCACTACTTGAGCCAGGTTCAAGACCCCCGTCCATGCTGTTGCAAGGACCAGACAGACAAACAGCAGATAAAGTGGTGGGGGAGATCACACAGCCAAACGTAATGGAGGAAATCCCACTGACTAACTCCTTGTAGCCCCATTGGACACATTTTTCGAAGCATGACAGAGTCGTGCCTCTCTTCAGTGGGTGTACGGCTCCAGATGGGACAGTGTGGGAAAGCCCCTGGTATATGGCAAGATGGAAGGCTGCTACATTGAATTTTTATGGTACATGGCGTTGGTGGTCTCCAGGTCGACACTTAGCACATCCTGAGATTTTGATAGCACATCACGCAGCAGCAAGAAAATTCTTCTGAGCAGATTCACTGGACATCTGGTGAGGGACGGAGACAGAACCTGTAGAATTCACACTAAGAGACATATGCTGCTTTCACCCAGCATTGTTGGTTAATCTCCATACCGACATCGAGTGCATTTTAGGCTCGAACCTAATGAGGAAGTGTAATTTATTGTTTCACCAAGTCAATTGTTGAATTTGGCAAATCTTTCAGTTCGATGAGGTCCCAGCTGAGATTGTGACAAGTAGAAACACACAGAAAATTTGTATCATGGAGGAGTTGTGGCTTAGACCCACTGAAATGACTGAGAGCTCTGATGAACAGATAATTCTCACAAAGCACAAGAGTGCATTTATCAATCACAAACACAACTGTGATCTTCTCGAGAGTGAGATAGTGCTAGATGGAGTGGACTCAGAGCCACAAAGACAATACACGTTCTTGAAGTAAGCAAAGGGGGAGGTGGCCAAGGTCAGTAGTAGCCTGTTAAAGCAGGAGTTCAATGCCTTATAGCATCTACAAAGGATTCATGAATATGGCTGGTTAAGAAACAGGATGGCTTTTGGTAGCTCACCATCAATTACAGGGAATGAAATAAAACAGTCCTAAACCTGACACTGACAGTAGTGACTGGCCACATAGCCATGATGAGGCATGTCCCACAGGAAAATATTTCACCGTACAGCACATTTGATAATGGAATTTTGTCCAAATCCCTCCACTGACACTGCCAATATAAATTCACCTTCACATTCAGGGCCAGCAATATACATGCATGAAAGCATGATCTGAGTCTGTGATGTCATTTTTGCTAGATGCTTCAAAGACTCAACAGGACAGAATGTGGTGAAGTGACCACAGGCCCAAAACTGGACACTCTAAGTTGACCCATTGCCGGAGATATCAGTCCTGACAGAAAATTGGACAAACTAAGTTAAACAGTACCCATTGCCTATTGGCTACAGAGTGGAAACCAAGATCAAAGGCATATCAAAGTTTCAAGGGAAACTAGTTACAACCAATTCAAGAGTTGTTTATTCGGGCAGTGCCAATCAGACTTTCTGACACCTTGACTGTCTGAGTTTGTGCATTTTACACCAGCATGGCAACGCTGAAGGGTATTTGCACAATACCATTGGACGATTTGAAGTTTGCTCATGACTGCATTGGCCAAAGGCCACAGAACATTCTGCAAAGTCCAGGCTGAGGGAGGATTAAAACACCTACCTGGAAGTTAACCCTTCAGTGAAGATTCACAGGGAAGACTCACAACAGGACTCATAGAACAGGATCATGCGGCAACCAAGGAAGACCCAGTAGAAGATCCACCCTGACCTGCAAGACCCACTTTCGTGAAAGAGAGCTAACCCTATGTTGAAGAGGATGGAAATGTCAATGGCCCAGCTCAAATATGTGGATCCTTGTGGGTAATATCCTTTCTCAGACAACAAAAGCGATGTAGGGATTAAATATTGTGGGACTTTCGGAAATGCTCACATGGTATTTTTAGTAAGGAATAGTTTGTTAATAAAATCAAGTTGATCCTCAAACTAAATTCTGTGTCCCTTTGTCTGCCTCACCGACAAGAGTGCACGGGAAAACTGTTTATAAGATATAAACTGGTCAAAGTGTCTAAAGCGCAGACAATAGCAATATGATGATCTAGTTGCATGTCTCACATAACTGGAAGAAAGTCTTTGCCTCCTCTCATTACTACACCACAAAGATTCTTACTGCAGCTTGAAAAAGAAAGCCTTCTATAAAAAAGCCCCAGAAGAACTGCGGATGCTGTAAATCAGGAACAAAAACAAAGTTGCTGGAAAAGCTCAGCTGGTCTGGCAGCGTCTGTGAAGAACAAAAATGGAGTTAACATTCCCCGTCCGGTGACCCTTCCTCAGAACAGTTTTCTGCATACAGACTGACATTTTCCCAGCCATTATCAGTTCTGAGGAGGGGTCACCGGACCTGAAACGTTAACTGATTTTTCCTTCACAGATGCTGCCAGACCTGCTGAGCTTTTCCAGCGACTTTGTTTTTGTTCCTTCTATGAAAAAGTTTTGTGCATTTGACAAATGCAAAGTGGTGTGGTATTGATAGATTTAATTAAACGTGTTGGATATTATTCCTTTCTATAAAGAAATTAATTTGCTATCATTGGCCATATCTATATTAAATGGGTCAGTGGTCTTTCTTTTCATTGTAAAATTGATCACAGGTATTAATATGACAGCAAGAAAGAGGGGACTATTTCTTTCTGAAGAATGCAAACCATTAAATGTATTGTATGAAAATACAGGGTTCATTTTAAAGATCTTTAACTGCAATTTATTTATAAATCAAATTTTCAATACTGGCATTGTATTAAATAAAAGTAGCTGTAAAGTAAGGAAGGTGGTGGTCATAGTGGTAATGTTATTGGACTTGTAACTCTGGCATAATTCTCTGGGCTCATGGCTTCAAAGGCTTTGGAGTAGATTTGTAACTCGGGTTGTGGGTGTTGAGGTTGGTTGGCTCGCCAAGCTGGTTTGTTGTTCCTCAGATGTTTCGTTACCATGCTGGGTAACATCCTCAGCGCAGCCTCCGATGAAGCATCGGTGTGTTTTCCTGCCTGGTTTTTAAACTCTGGAGTCTGTTGAGCTGGATTGCCTCACTTCCAGTTTTTCCAACCAACCTCATCATCATGGCTTCAAATCCCACCATGGCAGATGGTGAAATTTGAAATCAACAAAAAAAAATGGAATAAAAGCTGAGTCAAATGGCAATCATGTAACCACTGTCAATGGCTGTGAGAAAGAAGTCTGTTACCAAATATATGATGGCCTAGTCAAATGGTGCCCACATGATTGAGTTTTTTTAAATCTAGAAAATACAGGATGTGTACTTGTACTTAACTTACAAATACAGAACTGTTTCTGAAGAGAATGCTTTGCAAGTAAACCATTACAACATTATAAACTCAGTCCATTACGCATCAATAGAGAACTATAAAACAATATAAGACATTGAGCCACACAAGAGGTCAGATACCAAAATATTTCTTTAAGTTTTGTCAGTTTAGAAGTGCCTTAAATTGAAGTAGAGAGATAGAGAGCTGTAGGGAGCGTACTCCAGATTTTGGGCCTAAAATTCTCACAATGCTGGTACTAATGGTGAAGCAATTAAAATTGAGAGTTCTCAAGAGACCAGAATTAGAGGAGAATGGATGTCTTGGAGAATTATGGGATTTGGGAGAATACAAAGATAGGGAAGGACAAGGCCTCAGAGGGATTTGAAAACAAGTTCATTCATTTAAAATCAATGCATTACTTCAGTGAGGTCAATTTAAGAAAGTAAGCACAAGGGTAAGAAATATAGATGTATAGAAAATAGGACTGGTTTAGGCCTTTCAGCCAATCAAATCTACTCTACTCTTCAACATGAATATTGCTGATGTTCTAGCTCAACACAAAACTCCTGCTTTCTCCCCATACCTCTTGATAGCTTTAGCCTCTAGCTATGAGATTTTTTGCGTGTTCAGATACAAGCAGAAATGTTTTGGATGTCCTTACATTCCCAAAGGGTTGAATGTGGGAGATAAGCCAGGAATACACTGAAATAGTTGAGTCCAATGTGAATACGGCATGAATTAGTGTTTCAGTTGCAGATGAGCTGAAGTAGTAGCTAAGTCTAGCAAGGTTACTGAAGTGATCTTAATGATAGAATAACTATGACATTAAAAGTTCATCTCAACGCCAAACACGGCACCAAGGTGGCAAACAGTCTGGTTTTATCTCAGGTCAATTTTGGCAAAAGAGATAAAAGTAGAAAGTGTAAAGAGGGATTTGGAGCTGTGGCCAAAAATGCAAATTCACTTCTCCCAATATCTCATTAGTGGAATGTTCTCCTTATCCATGCTTGAATGTTGGATACACAGACTGATAATTTAGTAACAGTGGATGAGTTGAGAGAAACAGCAATAAATTATGGTGCAAAGTCATGTGGAATTGATATATTTAATTGATCATGTTAGAGATAATGCTCTCCATATAGAACTCAATTTGTGATGATTGGCGAATTCTATATTAATTGGTTTCCTATAATAGAAGTTCATTCAGACTGATAGAATGGACAGTTGAGTTCTTGTTGAGACAGACATCTTGAAGTTTATTAACACCGTTAAATGTTTATATAGCTACAATATTGCATACTGAGCATTCTGTGCTTACTGATGTCACAGTACAGTGCATGCAATTGTCTGACTGACTGAAGACACCACACTGACTCCATGAGATAATGATTGAAGGTGAGATGGTGACAGACATTTAAATTGAAATGTCACATATTGTGATGTTGTATAAACTGTTTGAATGGTATAGGATTATACGGTCTGGTTTGGGATCTGTGCCATAGTGCAACAAGTTAAAGCTTGATGCATTCAGCATCAGGAAGTAATTGCTTTTCTTGTGGATGATGTCATTGAAAAATAGGAGGAAACCAAGAATAGATCCTGGAATGGACATTACATGAACAGAGCAGAAGCAGGAAAGGAGACTAGCATATAGAAAATAAGAAATTTAGCTATTAATGAGGTGTAATTATCAAGACATTTGAGACTGAACAAAATATAGAAATAAATAACTTTTCTTGGTAGATCTGGTATATAATGCTACCTTAGAATTTAAATGCCAACCTCATTCTTTTATCTTTTTATAGGCATTCAAAAATATTTTGTCCTGCTGTAATTGTATTTTTCAAATTTTTGACAAATTGTCTAAGGTGCCAGATTCCTCAGAAATAATTAATTTCAGTAATGGCATTTGTGTCCCTTGGCAGAGGAGTGTCAATTGTCAAAAACAAAATGCTGAGTACAATAAAGTGATTGTATGAAAATGTGTTGGTATTGTTGTAGGCTGTGTGTAATGCACTGACAGCAATCTAAGTATATTAAAGTGTCTGTTATCAGAAACATTAAACTGCAATTTTGCAAAGGTGAGGCAGACATAATTTACCTTTCATCCTGAAGAGTGGGGCCATATATCGATTTTTACTTTTATATTGAACATGCAAAATATAAATGTTCATGTCTTCTGGAGTTTATAACTTTGAATGGAGTTGCTGAAAGTTTTGTAGGTATTCCAGATTTGGTTAGAGTGAATGGAGAGTTAGAAATGTTCTTGGAGCAAGGGTTAGCAGCAAGGGAGCCCTTATATCCTGTCAATCCCTTATTGTAAACAGCTGATTGTTGCAATACTTGCCACAAGCAGTCTAGCTGCTAGAAAAACAGGGAACGATATGGCAAGTCATTGTGCTTGTGCACTGACAGTCTGTGAGCTTGAGTTGTACAAGGGACAGATCAAATCCTCTCCAGTAACATAATACATGACAAAATAACTAGATTCAGCAGAAAGATTATCAATCTTCTGCAAGACTTTTTATCATCTCTGCAGTGTGCAATTTTCCAGAATGAATGATTGAACTTTGGCCATTGTCCTTCCAGTATGGACCACACAGATTCACACCACTATTAGAAATAGCTTGCCTGGAATACACAATTATACCCCAATATAACCAAAGTCATGAGCCTTGCACACTGAGAACAACCCTGTTTATTTTGAAATTGCACCATCATTGTCAAATGGAGAATCAGAATCAGGCTCCGTGTAGCAAAAGTTAATTAGATTTAATTTTGTCAAATTGGTCAGTTAATGGCCAGAGAGTTGGCTTACTGTCCAATGATGATTAACAGATAGATTCACCATGAAGGACTAATTGGAGGCAACTACCTTCGCGAGTATGTAGAAGTGAGGCCTTACCAAGTTGGCAGCAAGCTCTCTCTAACATTGACCAAAATGAGAAAATGGCCCCAGCATCCAGGCCATCAATCTGGGTAGTGGAAACCCTTCCACAGGGCCTCCTGCAGCTGCAGCTGAACCCAGGCAGGCTGGCAGGGAAGGCTTTTTGTGCACAAGGAGCTTGTTCTCCCAAACTGTCTGCAGGTAGCTGACTCCAACCAGCTAGAAAGCACACAACACCAGGCTATTCGTCCAACTGGTTTATTTGAAAACACAAGCATTCGGCGCCTCAGTCCTTCTTCAGGGGTAGGACTGAGGCTCTGAAAGCTTGTGTTTTCAAGTAAACCTGTTAGACAAAACCTGGTGTCGTGTGATTTCTGACTTTGCCCACCCCAGTCCAACACCAGCATCTCCACATCCAACCAGCTAAACTGTTCTTCAGTCCCTCTGGGAATCTGGATAAATAGAATCGGCTTTCAACAGTAGAGCTTTAAGAACTTGTGAGTGGTATTCCTGTAGCTATCCTTCCTGCCACCTCTAGGATACTAGCTCAGGGGCAGGAGAAAGCTGTGGAAACTATATGTCGCTGAACAACATAAGATTCTGTACCTTGGGCTCTAAAAATAAATCAGCTCCATGTTTCCTACCTCCTTTGACAGGCTAAAATCGCACACTTTCATGTTAAAAATACCACAACAGCAATGAGGCTGACTTTTAACTGACCTCTCAAAAAGCTTAGCAAGCCTCACAGTTCAAAGGTAACTAGGATTAGCAATAAATGCTGATCCACTCAGTGATGTTTACATCTTATAAATGAATAAAACAAATGCCAGTCTAATAATGGAACTGATTTACAGATTGGAAAGGATTAATGAAACACAGTCCTACTGAGTGTGTAGTACTAGAATGCGCAAAGTGGACAATATATGAGCCATTTCAACACAACAATAGAGACAGTTTAAAATACTTCACATTTGTTTTAAGTGGCTTCTGACTGAGACTTGGATGCAAATGGTCTGTGTGTTAAACAAACGAGATGTTTGTTATTTTTGTTAATCATTTTTATTAAGGAATAAATATTGACCAGGAGATCAAGTATCACTAATTTTTTTGTGTTAACCTGAGAAGAGAAGAAAGGCCTTGGTTTAACTTCTCATTCCAAATATGGCACCTCTAAATGTGCAGCACTCCCTTAACATTGGTTTTCCCGTATTGGAGTGGGACTGGAACCAGTAATATTTGAAGTTGGAAGTGAAAGTATTATCAACGGATTGAGAACTGTCAGTTTTTCAGCTGTTCACCTAAAACTTTAACTATACTTATCTAATGATTTAATTTGTTTTAGAAGGAATAGCATGGAGGGGCAGCATGATGGCTCAGTGGTTAGCACTGTTGCCTCACAGCTCCAGTGACTCAGGTTTAATTTCAGCCTCTGTATGGAGTTTGCACATTCTCCACGTGACTGCATGGGTTTCCTCCAGGTGCTCCAGTTTCCTCCCACAGTCCGAAGATGTGCAGGTTATGTTGATTGGCCAAGCTAAATTGCTCATAGTGTGTAGGGATGTGTAGGTTAGATGGTTTAGCCATGGGAAGTGCAGGGTTGCAGGGATAGGAAAAAGGAGTGGGTCTGGGTGGGACGCTCTTTGAATAGTTGGTGTGGACTCGATGGGTCGACTAGTCTGCTTCCATTGGTAGGGGTTTTATGACAATATGGAGGTAGTTATCTTCTGGCCATCAAATAGCTTATTAGCTTTTGTCACCTGACAGTAATAACTTTGCAACTTTTCTAAATTGACATCCACGACAGCTCGACAAGACTGGGTTCAAAAGATACTGAGTTTTGATACATAGAACATAGAACATAGAACATTACAGCGCAGTACAGGCCCTTCGGCCCTCGATGTTGCGCCGACCTGTGAAACCAATCTGAAGCCCATCTAACCTAAACGATTCCATTATCATCCATATGTTTATCCAATGACCATTTAAATGCCCTTAAATGGGCGAGTCTACTATTTTTGCAGGCAGGGCATTTCACGCCCTTACTACTCTCTGAGTAAAGAACCTACCTCTGACATCTGTCCTATATCTATCACCCCTCAATTTAGAGCTCATCCACACTACCAAGAATCTTACCATTAGCCCAGTACTCTGTATTCCTGTTACTCCTTCCAAAGTGAATCACCTCACACTTTTCCGCATTAAACTCCATTTGCCACCTCTCAGCCCAGCTCTGCAGCTTATCTATGTCCCTCTGTAACCTGCAACATCCTTCCGCACTATCCACAACTCCACCGACTTTGGTGTCATCCGCAAATTTACTAACCCATCCTTCTACGCCCTCATCCAGGTCATTTATAAACTTGACAAACAGCAGTGGCCCCAAAACAGATCCTTGAGGTACACCACTAGTAACTGAACTCCAGGATGAACATTTCCCATCAACCACCACCCTCTGTCTTCTTACAGCTAGCCAATTTCTGATCCAAACCGCTAAATCACCCTCAATCCCATGCCTCCGTATTTTCTGCAATAGCCTACCATGGGGAACCTTATCAAACGCTTTACTGAAATCCAAATACACCACATCAACTGCTTTACCCTCATCCACCTGTTTGGTCACCTTCTCGAAGAACTCAATAAGGTTTGTGAGGCACGACCTACCCTTCACAAAACCGTGTTGACTATCCCTAATCAAATTATTCCTTTCTAGATGATTATAAATCCTATCTCTTATAATCCTTTCCAACACTTTACCCACAACCGAAGTAAGGCTCACTGGTCTATAATTACCAGGGTTGTCTCTACTCCCCTTCTTGAACAGGGGGACAACATTTGCTAGTCTCATATAAGTCACACTTGATTCTTTGCATTAAATGTTGCAATGAAAAGCAGCACACATTTTTAACTCTGTATTTTGAAAACACTTAGAAATAATTGCACATGTTACGTTGGCATGGAACATTAAGTTGTAGAAAAATCTTGCTCATATACACTTCTGTGTTTTTTAGTCCATTTGACCCTATTTTCATGAAGATACTATACTGGGGTGATTAACATTGCACAACAAGAAGATTTCAATTGATCCAAAATGTCACAAGTGTCAGTGCAGCATCAGAGGAACAGGAAAGTTGACGTTTTGGGTCGGGACCCGTCTTCAGAAGAAGGGTCTCTGATGCTGCCTGTGCTCGTCCAGCTCCACACTTTGTTATCTCTGACTCCAGCATCTGCAGTTCTTGCTATCACTAGTGTCAATGTCTTCTTTGCCCATTGATGAGATTATGAAAATGTTGCATCATCAAATCATGTTTTGTTTCATTAAACTAGTAGCACATAATGGTTATTTTGTTAGAGATATTCTTTATTACTTGATGCACCATCATGAAATGTCAAGAGCATTTGTTGTGATTTGATAAATTAGTATCACTTTATATAGTTTACAAAAGACCAACACTACCTTAAAATTGCACTGTGCAAAATTTTGACTGAAAAGATTAATGAAATGTTATGTAACTTCTCTCCTTTCTCTTCTAATGGTGGCATTAAAACAAACTCTCTGATGAATACACTGATACAATATCCTGACTGATATTGTAAAATTCAATTTCAAGGTGAGATATATGTGCTGTTACCCTTTCTATGTTGGAAGTAATGCACACAGAAGTGTGAATTCTTTGGTTTTCCATCCATTCTCGACCTACGCTTTTAAAGCCATGCACTCACCAGGAGTTAACAAAGTGTAGAGCTGGATGAACACAGCAGGCCGAGCAGCATCAGAGGAGCAGGAAGGCTGATGTTTCGGGCCTAGACCCTTCTTCAGATAAGTTTCTGAAAATTTTCTGAAGAAAGGTCTGGGCCCGAAACGTCAGCCTTCCTGCTCCTCTGATGCTGCTTGGCCTGCTGTATTCATCCAGCTCTATACCTTGTTATCTCAGATTCTCCAGCATCTGCAGTTCCTACTATCTCACTCACCATGAGTGCTAATTCTACAGAAATAGTAGGCCTATTCAATTAACCCTCGTTGGCCTTCAAACATATACAACGCTGATGTTGGTTTGATAGGAGTTTTAAAGCCTTAACAAATTGTGACAGATTACATAAAGACACGGTAACATGTTATCAAGGTATTTACAAATATACGGACATATGAACGAGGAGCAGAAGTAGTTATTACTAGGTCCAGTCCATTCAGCCTCTCAAGCCTGCTCTGCCATTGAATAAGATCATGCCTGATCTATTTGTGCCTACACTTCCACACACGTACCTATTCTGATAGCCATGCAACTCATGGAACAGCAACTCATATTCCGCTTGGGAACCCTGCAG
>NC_063337.1:74396508-74466932 GCF_021869965.1 Rhincodon typus
ATTTTCTGAAGAAGGGTCTGGGCCCGAAACGTCAGCTTTCCTGCTCCTCTGATGCTGCTTGGCCTGCTGTGTTCTTCCAGCTCTACACCTTGTTATCTGAGGAAATATTCATGTTTGTAGAAGAAAAGAAAACAAAAGGTGGAATATTATTTACCAGGATGGTGCCTGGGTTGGAGAATTTTGGTTATGAACCTCTCAAGCGAATACAGCACTGGCAGCCAGGTTTCTGGTACCCTGACTGGCCCTACTGCAAAGAGGTGGATATCAGGCTCTAAGCAATCAGTTATGACAGGTGATTCTCTAGTCAGAAGCATGGACAGACAATTCTGCAGCTGTCAGCTAGACATCAGAATGGTGAGTTGTGGTGTTGGTGGAGGGTTGCTTTTCAGACTGGTGGCCTGTGACCAGCAGTGTGCCACAAGGATCAGAGATGGGTCCACTGTTTTTTGTCATTTATATACATGTTCTGGATGTGAACATAGGAGTTATAGTTAGTAAATTTGCAGATGTCACCAAAATTGGAAGTGTACTGGACAGCGAAGAAGATTACCTCAGAGTACAAGAAGATCTTGATTCGACGGGCTAATGGGCCAAGGAGAAGCAGATGGAATTTAATTTAGATGAATCTGAGGTGCTGCATTTTGGAAAGGTAAATCAGGGCAGGACTTATACACTTAATGGTAAGGTCCTGAGGAGTGTTGCTGAACAAAGAGACTGAGGAGTGCACGATCATAGTTTCTTGAAAGTGGAGTCGCAGGTAGATATGACAGTGAAGAAAGCATTTGGTAGTCTTGCCTTTATTGGTCAGTGCATTGAGTATAGGAATTGGGAGATCATGATGCAGCTACACAGGACATTGGTTAGGCCACTCTTGGAATACTGCATGCAATTCTTTTCTCCCTGCTATAGGAAGGATGTTGTGAAACATGAAAGGGTTCAGAAAAGATTTACAAGGATATTGCCAGGGTTGGAAGGTTTGATCTTTAGGGAGAGGCTGAATAGGCTGGGGCTGTTTTCCCTGAAGTGTCCGAGGCTGACGGGTAACCTTACCCTATCCATGTCCCTCATGGTTTTATAAACCATGACGGGCATGGATAGGGTAAGGTCACCCCTCAGGGTAAATAGACAAGGTCTTTTCCCTGGGGTGGGGGAATCCAAATCTAGAGTGCATAAGTTTATGGTGAGAGGGGACAGATCTAAAAGGGACCTAAGGGGCAACATTTCATGCAGAGGGTGGTGCTTGTATGGAATGAGCTGCCAGATGAAGTGGTGGAGACTGGTATAATTACAATATGTTAAAGGTATTTGGATGGGTATATGAATAGGAAGTGTTTGGAGTGATATCAGACAAATGCTGGCAAAGGAATTAGATTTATTTAGGACATCTAGTCGGCATGGATGAGTTGGACTGAAGGGTCTGTTTCTATGCTGTATATTGCTATGACTCTATGACTCTAAGTATGTAAGGAGACCTCAGATATCTGTAAAAAAACTAGGGTTGTACTGGTAAGGGATTTTTACTTTCTAAACATAGGCTTGAAATGCAATTGTATTGAGGCTTGATTGGAAAGGAATTTGTTAACTGTGTACAAGAATTTTTTTCTTATTCAATATGTACCAACTAAAGAAGGAGAAAAACTTGGCCTTCTGTTGGGAAATAAGGCAAGACAAATGACTGAGGTGTCAGTGGGGGAGCTGTTTGGGGGAAGTGATCATAGTTCTATTAGTTTTAAAACAGCTATAGAAATGTTTGGACCTGATCAAAAAGTTAAATGCTCTAAATTGGAGTAAGGCCAATTTTGATGGTATTAGGCAGGAAAAATGTAAAGTTAAATGGGGGAGGCTGTTGTAAGTAAAAGGATGGTTGGAAATTTGGAGCTTTCAAAATGAGATAACAAGAGTCCAGAGACAGCATGTTCCTGGTGCTGCAAAAGGCTAGGCTGGTAGTTGTAGGGAATGTTGGATGACTAGAAAAATTGAGGCTCTGGTCAAGAAAAAGAAGGAGGCATACGTCAGGTATAGACAGCAGGGATTGATGGAATCCCTAGGGGAATAAGAGTATACTTAAGAAGGAAACCAGGAGAGCACAAAGGGGACATAAGATAGCTTTTGCAAATAGGATTAAGGAGAATCCAAAGGATTCTACAAATAAACTAAAGGCAAGAGAGTAACTAGAGAAAGAATAGAGCCCCTTAAAGATCAACAGAGGCTGTCTATGTGTGGAACCACAGGAGATGGGTAAGATACTAAACAAATATTTCATCTTAGTTTTACTGTGGAGAAGGGCATGAAAGTTAGGTAACTTAGGGAAATAAATATTGATGTCTTGAAAGTGTCCATATTACAGAACAGGAGGTTCTGGAGGTCTTAAATTGTATAAAGGTAGACAATTAGAATTAGAATTAGGTTTTATTGTCATATGTACTCAAGCCAGGGAAGAGATTATTGTGCCCCTTGCTGAAATATTTGTATCATCGACAGCCATGGGTGAGGTGCCAGTACACTGAAGGGTGGCTAATGTGGTGCCATTATTAAAGAAAGGTGGTAAGGATAAGTTAGAGAACTATAGACCAGTGAGCATGACATCAGTGTTGGTAAGTTGTTTGAGGGGATTCTGACGGAGAGGATTTACATACATTTGGAAAGGCAAGGACTGATTAGGGATAGTCAACATGGCTTTGTGTCTGGGAAATTGTGCCTCACTAACTTGACTGAGTTTTTTGAAGAGGTGACAAAGAAGATTGATGAAGGCAAAATGGTAGCCATTGTCTATATGGACTTCAGCAAGGGATTTGAAAAGGTTCCACAGGATAGATTTGTTAGCGAGGTTAAATCACATAGAATCCAGGGTGGGGGGGGGCTAGCCAATGAGATACAAAATTGGTTTGAAGGTTGGAGACAGAGGGTGGTGGCAGAGGGTTGTTTTTTGGACTGGAGGCTTGTGCCCAGCGACGTATGGCAAGGACCAGTTCTGTGTCCATTACTTTTCGTCATTATGTAAGTGATTTGGAAGTGACTATTGGAGGTACGTTTAGTAAGTTTGCAAATGACACCAAAATTGGAGGTGGAGTGGACATCGAAGAAGGTTACCTCAGAGTACAATGGGACCTTGATCAGATGGGCCAATAAGGTGAGTGGCAGATGGAGTTTAATTTAGATAAATTTGAGGCGCTGCATTTTGGTAAAGCAAATCAGGGCAGACCGAGGGAGTGTTGATGAACAAGAGGCCTAGGGGTGCAGATGCATATTTCCTTGAAAGTGGAGTCACAGCTAAACTGGATAGTGAAGAAAGCATTTGGTACGTTACCCTTTACTGGTCAGTTCATTGAGTGTAGGAGTTGGGAGGTCACACTGCAGCTGTACAGGACATTGTTGAGGCCACTTTTAAAATACTGTGTGTGATTCTGGTCTCCCTGCTATAGTAAAGATGTTGTTAAACTTGAAAGAAAAGATTTACAAGGATATTGCTGGGATTGGAGGGTTTGAGCTATAAGTGGAGGCTGAATAGGCTGGGGCTTTTTTCCTAAAGTATCAGAAGCTGAGGGGTGACCCGTATAGAGGTTTATAAAATTATGAGGGGCATGGATAGGGTGAATAGCCAAGGTCTTTTCCCAGGGTAAGGGAGACCAAAACTAGAGGGCATCCATTTAAAGTGAGAGGGAAAAGATTTAAAAGGGATTGAAGAGGCAACTTTTTCATACAGAAGATGGTGTGTGTACGGAACGAGCTGCCAGAGGAGATGGAGTAGACAGGTATGATTACAACGTTTAAAGGGCATCTTGATGGGTACATGAATAAGAAGGATTTCGAGGGATATAGGCCAAATGCTGACAAATGTGACTCAATCGTTTTAGGATATCTGGTAAGCGCATATGATTTGGACCAAAGGGTCTGTTTCTGTGCTGTCTGTCCTATGAGTTGAAGAGAGATTGGATAGACTGGGATTGTTTCCTTGGAGTAGAGGAGACTGAGGGGGGACATGATTGAGACGCATGAAATTATGAGGGGTATTGACAGACCAGACAGGAAGGAACTTTTCCCTTCGGTAGAGGAATCAATGACCAGGGCATATATTTAAGGTACAGGGCAGGATGAGAGGGCAGTGGGAATCTGGAACTTACTGCAAGGGTGTTGAAGGCAGAAATCTCATAACATTTAAGAAGTACTCAGATGTGCACTTGCAATGTCAAGGCAGTCAAGACAATAAGCCAAATTTTGAAAATGGCAATAGAATAGAATAATGAATCTTTGGAATTGTCAATCCCAGAGGACTGTGGAAGTTCAATCATTAAGCAGGGTCAGGACAGAAATCATTACATTTCTGCAGACTGTTGACATTAAGGGAATGCAGATAGTGTAGAAAAATGGCTGGTTATTGAACTATTTGATCATATATAATCATTAGAATCCCTACAGTGTAAAAAAGGCGGCTCAGCCCAACAAGTCTGCACTGACTTTCTGAAGAGCAGCCCACCCAGATTCACCCCATCCCTGCAACCCTGCGTCTCCCATGGCTAATTCATTTAACCTACATATCCCTGAACACTTCGGTCAATTTAGTATGGCTAATCCACCTAAGCTGTGCATCTTTCGACTGTGGGAGGAAACTAGAGTGCCCAGAGGAAACCCACATAGGCACAGGGAGAATGTGTAAGCTCCACACAGACAGTCAGCTGAGGCTGAGAGTTGAACCCAGGTCTTTGGCACTGTGAGTCAGCAGTGGTAACCACTGAGCCACCGTGCTGCCCCTAATTGAATGATGAAGCAGACTCCATAGGCTGGATGACCCGCTTTTGTTACTACATAGCTATATCACTTGATTCCTTTGGTGGCTAAAAATCTATCCACTTCAGCCTTGAATATATTGCTCAACTGCATAACTATCTGATCCTCTGAAAATTCCAGTGATTCACAAGCCTTTGAGTGAAGTTATTTCTCCCACCTTATGACTTAAGAGGCCACTCACTTATCCTGACCTATGGTCCCTAGTTCTAGGGTCTTTAGTCAGGGGACATAGGCTTCTTGTATCAGTCTCAAGGTTTTAAGAATTTTCTTTAATATTTCAGTGAAATTGTCCCTCATTCTTCTAAAGACAGAGAAAATCAATCCATTATGTGCAACCTTCTTCCATTATGTGCATTTTATCGCAGCAGTCAATCTAAGGAACATTTATTGCATCACCCATTAAATGAGTAAGGAGACCAAAACACTCACTAAAGTCTATATAATTGTGGAAGACTTCATTTCTCATATATTCTAATCCCTTTGACATAAAGAGTAAAATTGCCATTAAAAAAACTGTGGCATAGATTTCTAGGTCAAAATTCATTAAAACAACTGTGTCTATGTTGAAGTTTGCAGTTAGCGATGATGGCAAAATCTTTAAGTGGGAACTCCAAAGTCCAGTTTGAATTCTACTTTTTGCAAAGAAAGATAATATTAAAATCGACAACTAGAAAATGACAGTTCCTAATCTTTGATTTTTCACTAGGTTAAATTCCAGTTTGTTATGTTAGAAGATAAATATTGAAAATATGGCCAGGTAATTGCTCCAATCTGTCCCTTCTCTGCCATTATTACTTTGCCAGAAATGCAGTGGATGTTCTGTATGGGTGAATTATACAGGGTTTCTATGACATCTCTGATGAGGGAATGCTAGTAGTGTGAGTGCATTGGAATTTTGCCAGCCTATATCTTTAAACTTGGACATACTATGTTATAACATATTACATGTACGAAAGACGAAGCAACTACAAAATTGTTCTGGTAAACAGTTTTGGAATGGGAAGGATCAGAATTTATGCTTCTCTTACTGATCTTGTTTCAGTAATTCTCATTGAAGAACACATTAAAATGTGGCTTGATGAAAAATCACTAACAAATCTGAAGTTTCACACAGACGAGCAGCCAATTAACACTCACTAATCATGGTCGCGGAGAGAAACCGGTACCTGTGAATAGAATTAACATGAAAATCTGCTGTTAATGTTAATTGAAAGGTGCAAAGGGGTCACATTAATCTTTCAACTGCACCTGTTCTGTACATTCCTGTACCATTGTGACAAATTTTCTGATTACATACAGAAGATGAAACAACTTGACCGATTAATTGTGAATTTGCTTGGTCTGAACATTTCCCTCATTTAGAATTTAGATCTCTTGTGATCCTTACTTCTTACACAGAGTTAAATCTAAGTAGATCCAACGTACATGGCTATATCCTCTGTAGCCACCAACAAGACAATTATGATGGGTCAATTTCAGATAACAGGATGCAGCTTCAGGCCCAGCAGCTGATTGTTACCGTTAAAAGCTGCAGGTATGTGGAAAAATTCATGACTTTCTGCACATCTTTGCAGATGTCCTTATGTCCAAATTTAACTTCTCGTTGCTGTTGCATTGAACTTGGATCTTTTGGTCTGAGTGGAATTTACCTTAGTTCTCAGATTGGACAATTTATCATTTTGATGCATTAAGCTTTCCAACTCCATATGATGCTATTGGATATACTCATTTTCATGTTTTCCTTGGATACAAATAACATACAGGAGAGCAAATTCTGCATAGGTTGTATATTCCCTTTGTCTCACAGGAGGAATTACTTCAAACACGGCCATCATTCTAAAAAATATTGTGCAAGGCTTAAATGGCCAAATTAACTGCTGATTTAGACATCACTTGGGATTGTGAACAGGAAAGACTTAAGTTTTTTCCTTTCATTATACTGATAGTTTAACTGCAAAGACCTGGATCGGATCAAGGCAAATCTTCTGACTAGCTCTGATTATTTTGTTTTGCTTCTTGGTTAACACCTCTGGCCTGTTTTCTTGTCCAGTATTATATCTTGTTTTCTTGCATGGTTAAATGTAGCATATGCACTCCCTGTAACTTCTTGCAATCTAAAATTGAACGTAATGAAATATATTCATTAAAGTTTGAAAACATTGGATGGAAATTTATTTTCAATGTCTTTCAGATGAGGGAATGTGTCAACAGCTCAAATCAATGGCTCAGGCCACAATCTCTGTTGAAATATGGTCTTGGGAGCCATCAGGGTAAGTCTGGTGAGCTTCTGTGAATGACGTTCAGGATTCCAGAGGAAAATCCTTGTTTCCATGAAGATTAATTTGGACAGATTGCCATACCAGCAATAGATCATAGGGTAGTTTAATCAGGGTTTTGAGGCTCTCAGAAGGAAGGTGATCAGGAGAGAGAAGGAGAGAGAGAACCCAGTGACAATTGTGAGGGAAGGAACTGATCACGATGAAGAGAGGGGAAATCTTTTTTTAATAGACTCCAAGCCTATTCATGAGATTGAAACCAAGATATATAACATATTTTATTTTGTAAGGGAAGTTATTGACTTCCTTAGCCTTGCCCCACACATCCCACATCCAAATGCTCCCATTTATATTTGCTCAGACAATTAATCACTATCACCTGTTTCTCCTAGCATTAAATAAAAATATTAATACAACTAACAATGTGATTACCAAGCCTGAGTGTCGGATATGGCTGAAAAGGCACTAAATGACAACACAATAACCCTGAGGTCTTCTATCAAGATGGGAAAACACAATTTATTTACCAGCTTCTGGTTCCGTGACTCAAGTAAGCATTTATTTTTAATGTTAAATTCTTGATGGCAGTGTGCAGTGTTTCTTTAGGGATGGATGGTTAGGTCACATGCCAACATTTTGAGCCTAAATATAGATGACATAGTTTCAGGAAGGAGTCTCAAACATTCATTTGTTCTAACGCATTTCGTGTGCAATTCTATATGTTATCAAATATTACGTACCACAGAGGGACAGCTATATATTATGTGAAATATCTAGAGGATTATTAACAATTAACTACAGATACTAATTCAAAGTTCTCAAACCCCATTGCTTTGCTCTGTTCAAGCGGGGCTAACTATTTATATGCTCAGTGATCATGGTCTCATACCAATTGCTTATATCTTTCCAATTATTACTTGTGAGGTAAGACTATATGAGGAGAAACTATGGAACTATGGAAGTCCTGAGGATGGTTCACTAGACCCAAAATGTTCACCCTTATTTTTCTTCATAGATGCTGCCAGACTTACTGAGCTTTTCCAGCAACTTTGTTTTTGTAAGGAAGAACTATGTCTGCCTGTCTTCCAAGCATGAGAGATGTTGGTAAGTGTCAACCATTGCCTTGAGGAGTAGTACATAGATTTAGAATTAGAATTAGGTTTATTATCAGTGTACTCAAGTTACAAAAGAACAGGAGTACAGTGACAAGTGTACAATGTCACCAATACATGGTGCCAATTTAGGTACAAAGTAACTGGGCACAAATCTTAGGTACAAAAAACAGAGAAAAAGGTGCATAACATTACAGATAATCACAGTATAAGCTGGAAAATAAGAAACAAAGGTGAAAAGATAGACATTACAGTCTCTCTATAAGGGCTTCCACATGTTCTGATCGGGCTCCACCATTTTCCAACCGGTAGCCGTATTCGCTCTGGGCCCATGCGTCACTACCCCGCTCTGCTCCGGTATACCCAATTCTGCTCCAGGCCATTGGCCACCCCAGCTCTGCTGTGGACCACTGGCTGTCCCCACTTCACTTGCGGTCACTGGCTATCCCCCACTCCAGGCTGCTAGCCACCCTCACTCTGTTCCGGGACCTCCGGCAGAGAGGGAAAAGAAGAAGTTGCATGGTTATCTCAAAACCTTGACAAGTAGCTTTGCATTTAATGCTCATGGCATTCACCATTATCAACAGTACCATCAGCAGAGCTTTTACAAAGTCTTCAAAGTCCGATAAAAGAAATGTCATCCAACAACAGTGCCCTCTCCTAAACAAACAAGGCCAACCTCAAGCTAACTAGTTACTCAAAACTAACTACATTGGCTGGGGCATATTATTCCAATAACTGAAACCAAATCCTGAAACAATGGCTCTACGTGGAACTTTGTGGCAGCAAAAGACTCCCAGGAATACAACAGAAGCACTTTAGGAAAGTTGTCAAGCCACTGTTGAAGTGATAAAATATCTCTGCTGACTATTGAATCGTTTGTGACAAACTAAAATGGAGAAGGTTTATTTGGAAAGGCACCAAATACACTGGGAGAGATTGTCAGGACCACACAGACACAAGGTTAAGGTGTGGACCATTTGTTGGAAACCTGTAGTATAATAGACAAATATTCCTTGATGCTAATAAGCCATATGCTCTATAGCTGAGTTTTTAATAATTCTATGAGGACTAACACCACTAAATGTTAACTCAAAAATACAACTACCTTCATTCAAAATTTTCTTTGGTAACTTTCAAGTCTGATACAATGTTTTGCTTTGGACACACCACAAAATACAATGTCATGCATTGAAATGTCTACATTATAATATGCTCATAGATCATGTGGAGAGCCCTGTAACAGTTTTTAAAGTCAAAAAAATAAAATGACAGCTTTCTTATAGTATCTGCTGGGCCATGTAGTTGCACTTCCTTACGTTGTAGATAGCGTTTCTTCAGACAGGGTACAAAGTCTGATTATATATTGATGCTTGCTCCTTAATTAAGCTTAAAATTACGGAGATCACCAATGACATAAATGTCTACTTGCAAAACAACCTAGATCTGGATCACTCCTGTCCACTAGGAATATGCCTGGCTTTTCTTCTATTATAACCTGCTCTATCTCATTAACTTATTCGTGTGACTGGCTATTTAACTTCTTGTTGCTATATGACTACTTTAGTACATTTTCTGAATTTGATATATTCTTCTCTAGAAAAATGTGGCTTCTGTTTGTGAGCTTTACTTCCTTTACAACATGGATAATGCCTATTAGTCTATGTCCTATTCATTGTGCTGGTTGCTTACATATGTCCTTAGGAGTTTTGTACTTTAAGAAATGAATGAATTTTGGTGATCTGTGGCAAGTTTGATATTCGATTCTTAGAATTGATCTTTGCTGCCTCAAATTTCTGTTCGATTCACCATTTGAATTGTTTTCTCTAGAATTAAGTCTTCAATTGATTATAATAAATATCCAAAGACTCATTAGCAATTGCAAAAATTCTAGAATTTGTCAATAATGACTTTAAAGCTTCATAGTCACATATTTCCAGTAATTTTTAGATATTAACAAAATTATCTGTGGATTCCTTGGGATGTTGAACTGCTCTATTAAATATTGTTTCTTCCAGAATACTATTTGTTGTGAGTTTAAACTAATTGTCAACAGCTTTCAGAGCTCCATCGAGAGTGTTTGTTTATTAAGTTACACCTTAGCAAGGTGTAATTTCATCAACTATACTCCGAACTGTATACAAACATAAATTTACTTTTTCTGCTTGCGATTTAGTAAACAGAGACAGGCCAAATATAACATAGAATTAAGTTATCTTGGAAAAACAATTCTGTATAGAGCCTGTCCCTAAAATAAAATCGTTCTCATTTTTTGTTGCCTGTCTTCTTCATTACTTATGCACAATAAAAAAAACAGAAAAAAAGTTGGAGAAAATCAGCAGGTCTGACAGCATCTTGGAATATATCACTGCTGCTGTTGTATACTGCTAGACTGAAAGTTATTCCCACATTTTATGATTAAAATGAAAAATTCCCACCTGCTGAGAGTAAAACAAAAGATTCCCACCTTTCTCATGGTTTCTCTAGATGAATCCTGCAAATCACAGCATTAATAAACAATTCCTATTTCTTTAGCAGCTTCACTAAGTTAATCCTGCTCCCTGTGGCTTTAATAATGATTTCCATTTTCTTAATGGTTTTACTGAATTGATTTCACCCTCTACGGCTCCATAAAGCAAATCCCACTCCTTTAATGTTTTTCTATCCTGGTGATTCCCACGGTGTGTGGCTCAAAATAATATTCATTATTTCTTTCACCTTTTTTTTTACCCTGCATGAATCCTGGTGTTTGTTGTTTAAATAACTGCATCCCATCTCTAACGAGGTTTAAGTAATGGATGTTGCTCCTTTTCTGCTGCATCAACTGCCTCCAAGCTTTCTTCTTGCATTAAAATTTCTGCTTAGGCTTCTAAATTGACCTTTATTGCTTTAATTCTGACTTTGAAATGTTGCTAGATATGTGGCCTTGTTTGAAATACTTTTCTGGGTTCTGAATTCCCTTACTGTCAGTGTGCCTCATGGTGACTGCTTGTTATGATAGCAATGCTCGATATGAGCTACAAGTACTTCACTTACATCTGTCTTCCCAGCCTGTGAACGCATTTCATTTTAAACTTTCACTTGGACATCAGAGATTTCAACATTACTCATGATGTCTGTTCACCCTGGCTTAACTTTGATTCTGGGCCTCTTCCACAGATCCAACATAATCTGTAACTACAACGTTCGAGGGAATATTCCAGGTCCATGGGGATACTTTGCTCAGTCTTGTTGCTGTTCATTCCTACCAGGTCTGAAATGCTTTTGTACCATTGACTGTAGATTTTTCCTTGTAGGATTTTGCTGTGAGGTTCTGTACTGTAGGGCTTCTGAACATTCAGCTCTTCCAGCTTCTAACTGCAGGCATGAGCAGCCTTCTGAAATTGTCTGAAGAAATCCGTTAATTGCCACCATTGCCAGCTTGAAGAAGGCAACAAAATGGAGTCTGTACTGCTTGACACCATGCTGTAAGATCAAACTTCATTCCTGTTCATCATGTTGTGTGTAGATTTAATGCCACCACCTTCTTACCTGACTGCCTGATAATGTGGTAGAGGAAAACCATTTACAGTGTAATGAGAGGAGGCTCTTGGCTTAAACTAGAAGTATTGCATGATAATAGCAATGTTCAGATTACATCAATACAATAGATATTACTGACACTATAAGGAAGATAAAGGCCTTAATCTTGGTCTTACTGCTTTGAGTCTACATGACATGATCATAGAGAGTGGTGCTTAAGACACTTCCAGCATTAACTTTTTCAGACCCTTGCACAAAACCATTAATGTTCTCAATGGCCACTTATTATATTACTACTCCTTTGGTATAAATGTGCTGAATGCTAAAACGGTGACTGTATTACATGATAAGATGATCCAGCTTGTTACAACTACCCTCTCAGGAACAAACTGAACCACAATTGTAAGCATCAACCAACACAGTGACAAGCCTTGCTTACTTGACGATAGCCTGTTACAACATCTTAACACTTGTTAGCTTCTTTCCTCTTCATTAAGGCAACTTTTCTGTCCTCTTGCACAGTTTACTATAATCTGTAGATCTATATCTATGAATCTTCCTTAGCATTTTCTAGGTTCTTCACCTAGAAATTGTGTACTCAAGAGCAAGTTTGGATCACAATATATTCCTGAAATGGTGGTTTACCTTGTAATATTGTGTAAAAATATTAAAACATATGGATAGAACCCTGGACTTTGGACAGACCCCTGGAATTAAAAAAAAACTTTTACAAAAATATGCTGAGCTGCGAGGAATAAACAAGACCACCAGCAGACCTGACAACATTGCTCAGCTTGTATTTCCAATTCAAACCTCTCTGAAACAATTGACCTGAAACCAACGGAATCTAACCCACAGATGGTTTTTATACTTCTGGCTGTCAAAAAAATACTTTTCAGGAGCAATGTAAAGAAGGAAAGAAATCTCTAGAGATGGAGGTTATTGATTAAAATACAGAGCTTAGAGCCTGGGCAAGTGAAGCCCAACCAAAAATAGAGCAATTAAAATTGCTGTTCAAGAGGCCAGCATTAGATCAACACAGATATCTGAGAAAGTTGTAGGGCTGATGGAGATTACAGGTATAGGCAAAGCCAAGGTCATGTAGAAACCTGAGAGAGTTATGAAAATTTTAAACTTATTGCTTGACTGGAAGCTAATAGAGCTCAGTAAACAGAGTAGTAGATGAATAGAATTTAGTGCAAGTGAGGATACAACAGGAAGAGTTTTCAAAAGTGTAGAATGGAATGTGAAAGACTAGGAGTCCATTAGAATGGTCAGGTCTAGAAGTAACAAAGACATGAATCAGGGGTTCAACAGCAGATGAATGGAGTCAGGTGCAGTATTGAGGGATGTTATGGAGATGGGAAAAGGCTATCTTAGTGTTGGTGAGGATATGTGACCAAAATCTAGATATTGTCATAAGTATAAATGCACTCAGTACATAAAGATCACAGCTTCTAATTGGATCTGAAAAGAATAAATTCAGCATTCCCAGTGATAATTTGAGAAAAATGTACATCGAGTACCGGATTTTGGAGAAGCAGCTTGACAATTTAGGAAATGTAGAAAAGTTGAGTGAGGTATTGGTATAGTAGAGCTGGGTGTCATTAACCTAGAGGTGAAAATAAACACTGTGTTTTCGGTTTGTGGTGTTATGTGGCAGCATAAGACAGGAAAGGGCGGGCAAGAGTATTTCCATGGACAACATAGAGGTAACACTGCATATGTCTGTCTGCAAGTGATCCTTTTGTTATTGTTAGATAAATGATAATGTAAGCCGTTCCACCCAGTTCAGCGACAGTGGTGAGGCTTGAGAGAAGGAAGGCTGGATACAAAATGTCAAGAAGGATGAGGAAGGATACTTTGCCACAGTCCAGAAGCAGACGGTATAAGAATTACATCCTTCTTATTCATGGGATAATTAAAAATATACTCAAATAACTGTGGATGCTGGATATCCTGAACAAAAACGGAAATTTCTGTGAAACTCAGCAGGTCTGGTGGCATCTGTGGACAGAACACAGAGACAACATTACAAGTCCAGTAATTCTTCATCAGAACTGATAGCAGCTAGGAGAAAGTAAGATTTATACTGAAGACAATGGAGATAGAGGTAGCTGGATAGGTGGATAGGTGGAAACAGGGTCTGGAGAGAAATGTATGAAAGGGATAGGCGGACAAGGAACAATCAACAGGGTTCCCCTGGTCCACACTTACCATCCCACCAGACTCCACATCCAAAACATCGTAGGATGCCAATTCTGTCACCTCCAGTGGGATGCCATGACCAGACAAACATTCCCTTTCCTGTCTTTGTCATAGGAACCATTCCCTCTGGGACACCCAGGTCTACTTCTCCCTGTCTCTGAACTCCCCAGAGCTCCACAGCATCTTTCCATGCAATTGCAGAAGGAGTTTTATCTTTCCTTTTCCCTCCTCCCTCCTCACCAGTTCCCAGACATACCTTCCAAGAGAAGCAGCCTTTAACTTGTTTTTAATTCAGTCTAGTCCACTGTATTCAGAGTTCTGAGGAAGGGTCACCGGATCCAAAACATTAACTCTGATTTTTTTCTTCACAGATACTGCCAGACCTGCTGAGCTTTCCAACAACTTCTGTTTTTGTTCCTGATTTACAGCATCCGCAGTTCTTTCGGTTTTCATTGTATTCACTGTTCTCAGTGTGGTCTTCTTTACAATGGGGAGATGAAATGTAGACTGGGTGACCATATTGCAAAACACCTACATTCTGTCCATAAAAATGACCCCATGTTTTCAGTTGCCTGCCACTCCAACACACTCCGATGTTCCCACGCTAACATTGCTGTCACAGGCCTGCTGCAGTGTTCCAGTGGTACTTAACACAAGTTCAAATAACATTACACTGTTCTGAGGAAGGGTCACCGGACCCGAAACGTTAACTCTGATTTTTTCTTCACAGATGCTGCCAGACCTGCTGAGCTTTTCCAGCAAATTCTGTTTTTGTTCCTGATTTACAGCATCCACAGTTCTTTTGGTTCTCAAATAACATGATCTCATTTTCAACTTGGGGACCCTGCATCCTCCAGGACTCAATACCGAGTGCAATAACTTTAGAGCCTGATTCCATCCTTCCATGTTTTTCACCCACCCCCACACCCTAATCGTGTCATGACATGGGCTACTTTTGGCTCACCCACTCTAAGCTGGATAGGTGGATAGGTGGAAACAGGGTCTGGAGAGAAATGTACGAAAGGGATAGGCGGACAAGGAACAATCAACAGGGTTCCCTACTCTAAGGGCTATTATCACATTACATGGGGTGCTTTCATCATAGCCCTTCCATTCTCTCTTACTCACAGCTCTCATTATCACTTATTCAGAGTAGGAATTGCCGATGCTGGAGGATCTGAGATAACAAGGTGAAGAGCTGGATGAACACAGCAGGACAGGAAGCATCAGAGGAGCAGGAAAGCTGATGTTTCGGGACTGGACCCTTCTTCAGAAATGAGGGAGGGGAAAGGGACTCTGGAGCAAGGTGGGGAGGTGATGATGGAAGGCGGATAAAAGAGCAGATAGATGGAGAGAAGACGGACAGGTCAAGGAGGCAGGGATGGAGCCAGTAAAGGTGAGTGTAGGTAGGGATTTGGGATGGGAGTTCGTCAATTGAGGGAAGAAGGACAGGTCAAGGAGGCGAGGATGAGGCTAGTAGGTAGGAAGTGGGGGTGGGGGTTGGTCAGTGAGGTGGGAGGAGCGGATAGGTGGGGGAAAAGAGGGACAGGTCAAGGGAGTGGGGACGAGCTGGGCTGGTTTTGGGATGAAGTCGGGGGTGGGGAGATTTTGAAGCATGTGAAGTCCACATTGATACCATTGGGCTGCAGGGTTCCCAAGCGAAATATGAGGTGCTGTTCCTCCAGCCTTCAGGTGGCATCGTTGTGGCACTGGAGGAGGCCCAGGATGGACATGTCGTCCAAGGAGTGGGAGGGGGAGTTCAAGTGGTTCGCGACTGGGAGGTGCAGTCGTTTGTCACAAACTGAGCGTAGGTGTTCCACAAAGTGGTCTCCAAGCCTCAGCTTGTTTTCCCTGATGTAGAGGAGGCCACATTGGGAACAGCGGATACAATATACCACATTAGCAGATGTGCAGGTGAGCATCTGTTTAATGTGGAAGGTTTTCTTGGGGCCTGGGATGGTGGTGAGAGGGGAGATGTAGGGGCAGGTGTAGCACTTCCTGCAGTTGCAGGGGTGCCAGGGGTGGTGGGGCTTTTGGGGAGTATGGAGCAGACAAGGGAGTCACGGAGAGAACAGTCCCTCTGGAAGGCCGATAAAGGTGGGGAGGGAAAAATGTCCTTGGTGGTGGGGTCAGATTGTAGGTGGCGGAGGATCATGCGTTGAATCTGAAGGTTGGTGGGGTGGTACATGAGGACGAGGGGGATTCTGTCTTTGTTGTTATTGCGGGAAGGGGATGTAAGGGATGAGTTGTGGGAAATGTGAGAGATGTGGTCGAGGGCATTTTCGACCACCGTGGAGGGGAAATTGCGGTCCTTGTAAAACAAGGACATCTGGGATGTCCGGGAGTGGAATGCCTCATCTCAGGAGCAGATGCGGTGGAGGCGAAGGAATTGGGAGTAGGGGATGGCATTCTTGCAGGAAGATGGTTGAGAGGAGGTGTATTCTAGGTAGCTGTGGGAGTCGGTAGGCTTGAAATAGATATCGGTTTCCAGGTGGTTGCCAGAGATGGAAACAGAGAGGTCCAGGAAGGAGAGAGAGGTATCAGAGATGGTCCACGTGAACTTGTTCAGCTTCATTTCAGTCCTTGCCTACTTTGAATAATCCCTTAACTACTGATTCCTTTTACATCTCTCTCTCTCTGAGCTCCATCTTCACCTATCTGCCCACCTCTCCCTCCATCCCCTCCCCCATCCCCAACCTTGCCTTCACTATAAATGAGGTGAGAGTGACAGTCCTTGATTTTTGACATCAAGGGCTGTCATTCAGCCAAGTGTGGTATTACGGAGCCCTAGCAAAACTGGAATCAATGGGTATCAGGGGCAAAACTTTACAGTGGTTTGAGTCATATCTGATATATAGGAAGATGGTTGTGTTTGTTAGAGGCTCGTCATCTCAGCTACAGGACGTCTCTGCAGGAGCTCCTCAGGGTAGTGTTCTAAGCGCAACCATCTTCAGCTGCTTCATCAATGACCTTCCCTCTGTTATAACGTTAGAAGTGGGAATGTTTGCTGATGATTGCACAATGTTCAGTACCATTTGCAACTCCTCAGATGCTGAAGCAGTCTGTGTCCCAGCGCAACAAGATCTGGACAATATCAAGGCTTGGGCTGACAAGTGGCAAGTAACATTCACGCCACACAAATGCCAAGCTATGATCATCACCAATAAGAGACAATCTAACCACCACCCCTTGACATTCAATGGTTTTACCATCACTGAATCCCCCACTAGCAACATTCCGGGAGTTATCATTGTCAGAAACTCAACTGGACTCACCACATTAATGCAGTGACTACAAGGGCAGGTCAGAGGCTTGGAATACTGCAACGAGTAATTCACCTCCTGACTCCCCAAAGCCTGACCATCATCTACAAGGCATAAGTCAGGGGAATACTCCCCACTTGCCTGGATGAGTGCAGCTCCAACAACACTCAAGAAGCTTGACACCATCCAGGACAAAGCAGCCTGCTTGATTGGCACTACATCCACAAGCAACCATTCCCTCCAACACCAAACCTCTGTAGCAGCAGTGTGTACTATCTACAAGATGCACTGCAGAAATGCACCAATGATCCTCAGACAGCACCTTCCAAACCCATGCCCACTTCCATTCAGAAGGACAAGGGCAGCAGATATATGGGAACACTACAAACTTCAAGTTCCCCTCCAAGCCACCTACCATCCTGACTTGGAAATATATCATTGTTTCGTCACAGTTGCTTGGTCAAAATCCTGGAATTCCCTCCCCAGTGGCATAGTGGGTCAACCCACAGCAGATGGACTGCAACGGTTCAAGAAGGCAGCTCATCACTCCTTCTCAAGGGCAACTAGGGACAGACAAGAAATGCTGGGCCAGCCAGTGATGCCCACATCCCACAAAATGAATCAATAAAAAAAAACATATTTTCCTTGCTGCTATCAGTTCTGATAAAGAGACAGCAGACTCAAAACATTAACTTTCCTTTCTCCCTTGAATGCTGCCGGATCTAATGAGTTCTGCCAGCAAATTCTGTTTTTGTTTACTCATAGCGTGTCCTTCTTTTATACATTTGTTATTTTTAAAACGCTCAGAACTGCAGGTCTGGCAGCATCAATGGGAGAAAGCAAAGTTAATGTTTTGAGTCTGGTGACTCTTCATCCAAACTGATAGCAGTTGGAAAATGTGGTATTCAGACATAGAAAACAGCATCTCAGGTATTGCTGGATACTGAAATCTTTTTTATTGTCTGATCTAGAATGTTATTCTATCAATTTATCCTTTCTCTTGAAAAACAAAGTCTGAGAGGTCACCGATTAGAGATCTTTAGAATTATTAAAGGTTTTGATGGCACGTGCAAATACCACGCTGAAATATCCTTGTTGCCTCAGTAGGGCCTAGCTATTGTAGTGAAGCTACAGGCTGGTGATCACTATGGGCCATTATATTCATTTGATTTGATTTATTCCTACCATGGTACTGAGATACAGTGTAAAAAATACTGTTTAGCTTGTTATCCTGGTAAATCATACATTACGTAATTACATCAGGGTAATGGAACAGAATGCAGAATATAGTGTCACAGCTACAGAGAAGGTGCGGAGAAAGATCAACTCTAATAAATGAGAGGTCTGTTCATAAGTCTGATAGAATTTGGGAAGAAGCTATCTTGAATTTGTTGGCAAGTGTTTTGAAACTTTTATATTTTCTACCTGATGGAAGAGGGTGGAAGACAGTATAACCAGGGTGAGAGCGATGTTTGATTATGTTGGCTGCTTTCCTGTGGCAGCAGGAAGTATAGACAGAGACTATGGAAGGAAGGCTGGTTTTTGTGATGGACTGGGCCGCATTCACAACTCTCTGTAATTTCTTGTGATCTTGGGCAGAGCAGTTGCCAGACTAAGCTATGATGCATCTGAATAGGATTCTTTCTATGGTGCATCTATAGAAATTGATAAGAGCCATTGTGGATGTACCGAATTTCCTTAGACTTCTGAGGAAGTAGGGTGTGCTTTCTTGACTGTAGTGTCAATATTGGTGGACCAGGACAGATTGTTAGTAATATTTACACCCAGGAACTTGATGCTCTTGACCATGTCCACCTCAGCACCATTGATCTAGACAGGGGCATGTCCTCCATTCCATTTCCTGAAGTCAGTAACCAGCTTCTTCGTTTTGCAGACATTGAGGAAGAGGTTGTTATCTTTACATCATACCAGTAAGCTCTCTATCACTTGCCTGTACACTGCCTCGTCGTTGTTTGAGATCTGATCCACTACGATGGTGTCATCAGCACAATAATAAATGGAGTTAGAGCTGAATTTGGCCACACAGTGGTGACTATATAGTAGTGGGCTGAGTATGCAGCCTTGCGGGGCACTGGTGTTCAGGATTATTGTGGAGGAGATATTGTCGCTGAGCTTTACTGATTGCGGTCTGGGGGTCAGGAAATCAAGGATCCAGCTGCAGAGGAGGGACAGAGTCCTAGGTCTCAGAGATCAGAGTTGAATTTGTTTGGAATTATGATGTTGAAGATGGAGCTAAAGTCATTAAATAGGAGTCTGACATAGGTGTCCTTGTCTCCAGATGATGAGTGTAAGGCCAGGAAGTTGGTGTATGCCATGGACCTATTGCAGTGGTAGGCAAACTGTAGTGAATCAAGGCAATCTGGGAGACTGGAGTTGATATGTGTCATTATTACCGTCTCGAAGCACTTCAGAATGATGGATGCCAGCCTCAGTGGGTGGTTGTCATTAAGGTACATTGCCTGATTTTTCTTTGGCACTGGGATTGGGATCGCAGCTTTGCTTATTAGGATGATGCTTTCTATGCAGTGACTGATCAGCTGCAGGCAGATCCTAGTCAACATTCTGCCACAGCTACCTCCTGTCTAACTAAGCTTTCTTTCCTGCCCACTCTTAAGTATGTTTCTTTTCCCCTTGTCCCACCTCTTTCCACCTGCACTCATGACTGTTTTGATACCCTTCTTCTCTTTAACAGATCCAATTTCCTACCCCTAACTTTTGCATTTACACATGAGCACCCAACGTCTCTACACCTCTATCCTCCATAAGAATGGCTTGAGAGCTCTCTGCTTCTCCCTAGAGCAGAGATTTGTTTTCTTAAGTATTGTGACAAGTTGAAAACATGATAATACTCTCCAGATGTTAAGTTGTACATTTCATAATGTCCACAAAATAAGCCAAAACCACATCATTCACAATCATTACATTAAAATATAGATTGTGCAATAAGGAAAAATGGAAATGCAGGGACTTCAGCAGGATAATTTCAAAATTCTTACATGATAGTATCTTTGTACTGAAAGTAAAATGTTCTTTATCTTCCGTGAAAGATTTACTTCATCAAAATGATTGTGAAGTAAATCTAAACACTAACTGAAAAGTCAAAAGGAGCTGCTGGACCTACTGCAGACAATGTTTAAATTAATTATTCTTCTGAAATGTTAAAGGGTTAATATCTGTTCTGCTGATATATAAGAAATTAGGTGCTTCATGGGTGCCCCTGTCTCGCAGACAAAATGGGGTAATCTAATTATACTCTGCTCTCTGTAAATGTTGAACTAAGGCTAAAAAGATCTCGCAGACAAAAGGTGATAATCTAATTATACTCTGCTCTCTAAATCTAAACAGGCCAGCTGGGAGAATAATGCATGTCGGAGAGGGATTAGAGTATGTGATCATGAGGGAAACCCTAAGTCGTGGGAGGGGTTGAAGCGGCAGTGTGAGGATTATGATATGAGTAAAGCAGAACAGGAAAGATTGAGAAAGGAGAGGCAAAATAAGGAATCAGGGTTGAAGTGTCAAGCCGGTTCATCATGTGGGAATAAAACGGAGGTACCTCCTGACATGTCTGGTCTGCCAATATTGTTCCAAAATAATGACACCGATGACCAGGAGAAGGATTGGCAAATTCCGCCTCGTGCCCTACTCGCCCAACCACATCAGCCCATATACCCTAATCCTTCTTCCAGCGCTCCATCACCTCCACCTCAGCCTCAGTCCAAGGACCAGCAACCACTACCTCCACCCTATTCTCTACCACCGTCCGCCCATCTACAACCTGATCCATTTTCCACTCCACATACCCAGCTAGTTCCCCCCGGAAATGTTACCCACCCCGCTGACCAGAACCAGACTTCAGAAGGTTTCACCGAGGCGGTCGCTTTCAGAACCCGATCAAGAACCAAGAAAAGGCAAGAGACTAACCCTTTTGAGACACATAGAGGACAGAACAATTTGTCCTATAATACTGACACAGACAGTAATAGTGAACATGACGAGTCTCAACCTTACAACCCTGAAGACGAACAATGGTCCGGTGAGGTTATAGAGGGACCGGTCAATTCCAGTAATTCTTACCAAAGACGCACGGGAAAGGGTTCCCATGAATGCAGACAAAGATAGTTCCCTACGCAGACAGTCCCTAACCCAAACCCTGGACAGGGAGGCCAGGCCACCATGCAGATTTACACACCTTGGAAACCCCAAGAGATGTGCTTAATCATGTCCCAAGTCCCAAACCGAAAAACAAGCCCAGAGGAGTTTATTGATTACGTTATAGGGACAATCCAAATGTATCAGGCCACGCCTCAGGATCTTTTCAGTATGTGCTATATGGCATTGACCCCCAGTGAGGGATCTAGATGGAAGGTTCATTTGGGACATGATGATTGGGCGGCGTTTGCTGAGGCAGTTCCCCAGCCAGGGGCCCAAATCCAAGCAATCAGGGGGGCTCTTCAAAAGACCCTGCAACAACCGGTGAATGTAACTAAAGTATTAGAATGCCGCCCAAGGCAGGGAGAGGAGGGTTCAGATTTCTGGAATCGGTTCTGCTCCACATACGCCACCTATGCAGGTGACACCGCTTATAATGCAGGGAACCCTTCACCTCAATTTAATGCCCTACTGTTACAATGTATTCAAGAAACGGTTGCCACCGCTATTAGGACTAACAATATGGATTGGCCGGATAACACCTGCCCGCAAATGAGAAGGGCGCTTACTTATTACTGGAATAGCAATAAAGAATCTAAACCGACTAAGGTCAAATATGAAATGGTACAGCGTCCTCCTCGTCAGTCCCGTCGCAGGGGCTCAGATACTCCTGTTATAGACCCTGATGCCCTCAGATGCCATCAAATGGAACCCCAGTATTGCATCCCGGGATGGGTCGATAGATATGGCCATGGATATACCACTCACCCAAATGGTCCCAGTGCACCTCTTTATGGACCACCCTACGCCCCTTCCCTCCCTTTCTGTAACCAGAACAACTGGTCCGTCCCAACTGCCAACACCAAAGTCAACACAGAGCTGTTTTAAATGTGGGGGCAGGGATCATTGGCAGCGAGACTTTCCGCAGATACAGCAACAAAATAGACCCCAGGGCAGGAGACAACCTTTCTCTACCAGCAACCCTTTCTCAGTCTGACTATCCTCCCTTCTGAATTTCCCCATATTGACTAACGACCCCGAGGATGAGCCAATAGTATGCTTGACTGTTGAGGGCAAGGAAATCCCCTTTATGATTGATACCGGAGCCACAGCCTCAACTCTTGAAACCTCCTGTGTACGCCAGCATGGGTTTAAGCTCTCACCGGTCTCCGTGAACCTTAGTGGTCTAACCGGGCAGGAGAGACCATACCCCCTGACTGAACCACTAACTGTCCAATTCGGCCCCCAGCCCTGAACTGTCCAGTTCGCCCAGACCCCTGATTTAGGGATTAATCTGGCAGGAAGAGATTTGTTGTGTTCCCTCCGAATCGAAATTCTTTGTCGTGACAAGGGTATCACCATTAAAAATAATATCACTAAGAGACAATTTTGGATTTATTCCTCTCCCCAATGGTGGGCTGTTGATTTGACGCCGGAGGATTTTACTCTTCCTCTGCAGGCCTCTAATCCCCACGTAACCCTTGGTTATGACTCCACTGGAGCTTCCACTGAGCTGTTAGCCACCTTTGCTCCCTTTCTAGGGTAGACTGTCACTGTTACCATTACAGGACACATTGAAGGTAAGGAGGAATCAGCCTTCTTGGTGGACGTACCCGTCCACCTCTGACACCAACCAGGTTTAGTTTCTCCCCATATCACCTTGTCTGTGAACAAGGGATATAAAGCAAAGGCCCTGGGATTCTTAGCTCACCGCTTACAGCAGCAGACAGACCCCAGTGTCACTGATATGCCCCAACAACTGACCGAGGGGAGCTTAACTTATTATTCTAGCCCTTTCACCGTAGTGGGTCCACTCTGCCACCATCAACCCCAACACGACCCTTCGGAAGAACCCTTTCCCGATCTCTGGTCGGTCTCTAAACATGAAGTAGGATGCACCCCTGTGGAGCCTATAAAGATCCAGATTATACCAGGAACGAAAATGCCTTCAATACCTCAGTACCCCCTAAGGCCAGAGGCAATGGAAGGGATAACACCCTTGATTGAGTCGTTCCTCCAGCAAGGCGTTCTAGTTCCCTGCCAATCGCCCTGCAATACCCCCATTTTACCTGTACCAAAACCAGGACGCCCGGAATGGAGGTTAGTGCAGGACCTCAGGCAGATCAACAAAATAGTCCAGCCTTTACACCCGGTTGTGCCAAATCCTGCGACGATTCTTAGCAGCATCCCCGCAATGCCTGTGTTTTCACCCTGGTTGACTTACAGCATGCTTTCTTTGCTATCCCTCGAGCAGCAGATTCCCAATATTTGTTTGCCTTTACCTTCAAGGGCCAGCAGTACACTTGGACGGGCTTCCCTCAGGGATTTGTCCATTCGCCCACCTTATTCTCCCAGGTATTGCACTGACAGCTTTCGGAGCTTCGGCTCCTGGGCGGCTCTACCATTGTCCAATATGTTGATGACTTGCTCCTAGCTAGCTCTTCAGAATCTGCTAACATTACAGATACCAACCATCTCCTGAACACTGTCCATTCTTGGGGGTATGTCATACCGCACACCAAAGTTCAGCGCACTCAGCGCCAGGTCAAATTCCTGGGAACTTTGCTCAGTGCTTCTGATAGGCAATTAACCCCGGAACATATCGCACCCATCCTAGCGACCCTTCTGCCCACCAGCCCCAAGCAAATGCGTGCCTTCTTAGGCTTAGTTAACTACTGTCGACAGTGGCTCCCTAACGTAACATTACTCACCAAGCAGTTAACCCCTTTGGCCTCAAGCAAGGCTCCAAAGATCTTCACCCTATCGGAAGAGCAAAGGTCAGCCTTCACTGAGTTAAAAACGGCCTTGCCAGCGCCCCAGCACTCGGAAGACCTTTGTATGACAGGCCCTTCCAGTTGTATGCCAGTATCCTAGAGGACTGTGCAACCGCTGTTTTAACCCAAACGCACGGGGATTGCAGGAGACCAGTGGCCTACTACTCGACTCGTCTTGACCCTGTAGCCATGAGTCTCCCACCTTGCTCACAAATTCTTCCCGCTATCTACTTCCTTGTAACGGCCGCTTCCAATATTACTCTCCAGCAACCCCTGATGGTCTATTCATCATATGCTATTGTAGCCCTCCTGACTTCCCATCAGACCCAACATCTTACACAGGCACGACTAAGTCGCTATGAGGTAGCTCTTCTTAATAATCCCCTTCTGACTTTCTCCTACTGCTCAACTGTCAACCCAGCGACCTTCCTGGGTACCCCACCAGAAGAGCTCCTAGAACCACCCCATGATTGCCTTTTGTGCAACCAGTTCTTAACCTCCCCTCGACCGGACCTTTCAGACACCCCATTACCCACACCGGATCTTACCCTCTTCGTGGATGGTAGCTCTTCGATATCACCCTTAGGAGTTCCCCTTTCAGGATATGCAATTGTGAACCACACAATCACTTTAGAATCAGCCTCCTTCGATCCTCCGGTACCTGCTCAGAAGGCAGAGCTCTTTGCTTTAACACGGGCTTGTATCCTGACTACAGGAAAATCGGTAAATATATACACGGACTCACGATACGCCTTTGGCGTGGCCCATGACTTCGGCCAGCTATGGTCACAGCGCAGATTTCTGACCTCCTCAGGGACACCCATTCAGAACTTACTATATGTCCAAAATCTCCTCAAAGGCATCCTCCTCCCCAAGCAATTGGCCATAATCAAATGTGCGGCCCATGTAATGGATAATACAGATATCAGCAAAGGCAATGCCAGAGCTGATCGAGCTGCCAAAGATGCTGCAACAGCACATAATTCTGTTGTGTCCTCTATGAACTGGCAGGCGTTAAATCGCTCACCTGCTTCGAACAGAACGGGCATACCAGACATTGTCACTGTGCCGCGTTTACAGGGGGACGCCCCTGACTCAGAAAAAGACATATGGAAGACGCATGCGTGTTCGCACTCTGCGTCAAGCGGTCTCTGGATCACTCCAGTTGGCCAAGTGTGTATACCTGATGCTTTGTTACCAATGCTTATTGACTGTCTTCATACTGATACCCACCTTGGCAAGGAGGGAATGAGTAATATCATGTTACGTACCTGGTGGCACCCCCGATTGGCTGAGGCAGCCCAGAAGTGTGTCAGGTCATGTCTGACATGTCAGCAAAATAATGCCGGCCAAGGAATGCGGTGCGTAACAGGGAAAACACCCTTGCCAGGTGGCCCATTTGAGTGTATTCAGCTTGATTTCATTGAATTGCTGCGTGTACATGGCTATAAGTATTGTCTTGTTATTGTTGATGTATTTAGCAGATGGATTGAAGCCTTTCCAACCACTAATAACAAAGCCGCAACGGTGATAAAATTACTACTGACAGAGATCATACTGAGGTATGGAGTGCCTCGACAGATTAGTTCAGCCAATGGCCCCCACTTTGTAGGGAAAATCAACAAAGAACTATGTGAGGTGTTACACATCCAACAACAATTCCACTGTGCCTACCACCCCCAGGCGACAGGGATAGTGGAAAGAGCTAACGGAACTCTCAAAACTAAATTGACTAAGCTAACATCTGAAACCGGCCTTCTCGCTAAAGGTTTTGCCTTTAGCTCTGTACCACATGAGAATAACACCTCACTTCACTACTGGACTCTTGGCCGCAGAAATAATTTATGGCCGACACAGTAGGACCCCTTGGGATGCCGTCGCAGACCCACCTACCCACGTAGACTTAAATATTATGGGAGAGGAAATGCAAAGATACTTTCAGCAGCTAACATCATGTCTAAAGTTTCTTCATTCACAGGTAAAGCACGCCTTTGGACCACCATCACAAGCGACGGATCAGAGCTCAGACAACCAGAATGAACACCCCAGACTACAAACGGGAGACCTTGTGCTGATCAAAGACTGGGATCGACCCAAGCTCGGACCCAGGTGGAAAGGACCATTCCAAATACTTCTCCAGACTCCGACTGCGCTTAAAGTCAAAGGGCAGAATCGCTGGATCCGCCTAAGTGACTGTAAACGATGGGTTCCCTTATCATCTTGAAAATAATCATTGGACTAAGTATTGTTCTAACTGTGAGTGGGTTGGAGGACAATTCGTTTTAGAAGACACATATCCTACTGCATGGTAATCGAACAGTGTGTTATCCGCTAGCACAATTTGTAGAAGCTTTATTTGTAGCAACCCCAGGATGGAACCCTCACCAACTCCATGAAGTAGATTATTCTGGTGAGCCTTGCCAAGGGAAGAGAGGAACCTGGAGCAGGGGTGTGCAGGGTAAATATGTAGAATTGATAGGTAATGGCCCCTCCAATTGTACAGGTACTAAACTTAAGTCTGGGAAGGAAGGGGCTAACTGTACAGATCCTAACAGCTATCTGCTTTGTTTTAATGGTACTGGAAGTTGTTGTGTATATGCCTTAGTAAACGTCACCAACCATCCCCAAAATGCTTCCTGGCCCCATCAGTGTGTAAAACGGACTTGTACAACTAAAGGAGGGCTATTGAACTGCCCCTGTTTGGAATCAAAACCAGTAAATATGACTTCAGGCATACATTGTGGGAGTTGTAATGGCACCCATGTAGAAACGGGGTATGGGACGTTTCCGTTTCACTCCTCAGACTTCCAACCATTTGAGGGTCAATCTTCCTGGAATAGTTACAAGATAGTCTGTAAGTCCGTTACCTGCTACCGTGCTAAGAAGGGATTCGTTTTCCTTCTCAATGGAGCCTTTTCTACTGCTACTCCAACTTTGCCAGTGCTATTTGCTGTTGGGACCATTGGGCCTCTCATGGTCTCTTGTTCCCAACGAGCATATACTCGACGACGAATTGTCACACGCTTCATAAGCAAGGAGTTTTGCGCCAACTGGCAGGATCAGGTAACCCTGGGCTCTTCCTTGGGACTTGGCTTCCTGGGAACTGTCACTTTGGGAGGCTCCTCGGGGTGATGTCTGCTAAAAACCGAAACTACCTTATATGTGGACTCACCGCCCTGGGAAATAGCACAATGTGGGCATTGGAAGCAGTAAATCAAGAATTAGCTGAACTTCGGCTCTATGCTCAGCAAACCTGGTATGCAGTGGACTATCAGCTGGCTCAACAAGGGGGAGTTTGTACAATAGTAGGAGACAAATGCATCACCCATGTTACGGACAAATCATACAACATAACCCACGCCATCCAGTCTATTAAAAAACAATTGGATGATTTCAGACAAGGTAAAGGAGATGACTGGCTAGGGTGGCTACTGGGAGAATATTGGGGATCCTATCTACTGCATGGGCTTGTAATTTTTGTTGTTATAATCATTGTATGTTGTGTGTTAATAACTTGCTTAAATATTGGCTGTAAGATTCTTACGAATAAGCTGGCGGCGCCTTTCTCAGCCCCCATTTAGTTGGTTATCATGGAGTGATAAAAGGAGGGAATGAAATGTTAAAGGGTTAATATCTGTTCTGCTGACATATAAGAAATTAGGTGCTTTGTGGGTGCCCCTGTCTCGCAGACAAAATGGGGTAATCTAATTATACTCTGCTCTCTGTAAATGTTGAACTAAGGCTAAAAAGATCTCGCAGACAAAAGGTGATAATCTAATTATACTCTGCTCTCTGTAAATGCTAAAAGGATAAGGAACAATCTCGTCTTACACATTGCTTTTATTTTACTGTTAGATGATTAAGTTACGTGATTATGGGGGAGAAAAAATTGTATCGTGTATGCATGTCTGACTGTGCTGTAAAAACCTATATAAAGGGAGGATGGTTCCCTTACAGAGAGCATCGCTTGACACGGCACCGCAAGCCCTGCGAAGACTGTTAAGTGATCCTCCAAAGCTTGTCTAGGCCCGAAACGTCAGCCTCTCTGCTCCTATGATGCTGCTTGGCCTGCTGTGTTCATCCAGCCCTGCACTTTGTTGTCTCCAAAGCTTGTACTTGCTTAAATAAACTGTGGCTTTTCACAGAAGTTGGCGTATTGCGTTTGTATCAAGTGCGAAGGAATCTCCTAAAAGGGAACTCAACACTTCCACTGATCATTTCTGATCATTGAATACTAATGACTCACCTTCATGCCTCATCAAGCAATTTTAATCAATACACATACTGTTGTCACAAAACTCATCATTTTCTCGATTATATGAAATGTGAAATTAATAGAAGTGGTATGAATATTTTACGTGAGTTGGCTAAATTTTTATTGACAAGTCATATTGATCTTTTGGCCCTATTTTGAAATTTTATCATTCTTTGAAATTTTTTGGTTTGTAAACAGTAAATGATAGTGTTTTAGAATTTGGCTTTTAATGAAACTGGCAGAGATCAGACTGTTGGGAGTCAAAGTAGATATGATTCAGTTAGTAGTCTGTTCCAGGGTAGACAAACAGGAGGCTGGAAGAACACAGCAGGCCAGGCAGCATCGGGAGGAAAGGAGCAGTCAACATTTCGGGTATTACCTATCGTCACCTCTGAGGGAGGCAGAGAACTTCTTCAAAGTGGCCATCCTTTGAAGAGACTTCACAGTGGTAAAACTTAGTTAAAGACAGAGGAAGTGCAGATCCTGCCATCCAACGTAGACAAACAGGAGGCTGAAAGCAAATAGCAGGCTAGGCAGCATCTGGAGGAAAGGAGCAGTCAGCCTCACAGCACCAGGGACCTAGGTTCAATTCCATCCTAGGATAACTAGCTGTGTGGACTTTACACATTCATCAGGGTTACAGGGATAGGGAAGGGGGGGGTTCATGGGTGGAATGCTCTTCGAAGGGTCAGTGTGGACTTGATGGCCTGAATGGCCTGCTTCCATTCTGTAGGGATTTTATGATTCTACAAGACTCAATGTAGAATATAAACACCAGCATAAAATTGTTGGACAAAATGACATAGTACTGTGCTGTAAAATTTTATGCAATTTATCTGATTTTTGTAAATTTTGTTTTCTTTTGCTCTAACAGTGCACAGCTAGCACTCATTTAGCTAAAACGCAACACATTCACTTTATTGGTGATGGTTTTTGGGGATTCTGAAAGCCTAATTTTTATGGCTATGGACAAGCAGAAAGTTCAGTTGTGAGACATCTCCAATGTGATAAAGTTAGACAATGTCATTAAGCACTGAGGTAAAGTTTAGCATTAAGTTCACACAGTGATTTTCAGGCTATCATAGCAATATACTTCCTGTATTACGATATTACAATTGAAGAAGGAGCAGACAATAACTTCTCTTCTTACAGATTTTAGTCTTCAGGCTGTCCCTCACACTTGTACACACACAGACACACAGACACACACACACGCACAAACACACAAACACGTACACACACACTCACACACACACACGCTCCCACACACACACGCGCTCTCACACACACGCGCACTCACGCGCTCTCACACACACACACGCTCCCACACACACGCACGCACGAACACATGCGCGCGCGCGCCTGCACACGCACACATACCCATATTTGTTGTTGTCTTGGATGGTCTGTCTCCCCGTACTAAGACAAATCAGTGTGACTTTTATTCTGCCCCTTATCCTGAACTTCCTTCTCAGTTATGTTTAAGGATGCTATCCTTGACAAAATTGACCAAACAGGGATGGTTTGAGTGGTTGTTGCTACATTTATAATTATGAAAGTAGTTTAAATAGCACTCTTCTTGTGACCCATTGCATCTTAAATGCTTTAACATTGCATTTCTTATCCCGTAAAGAAAGAGATCCACATTACTTTGTCATTCAAGCAGCTTCTGCCAAACAGTCTTCAAGGTCCCATCATGTTGCCTGTTGTAATGTTCCCATGGTTCCATGCTCTTGGCATTTTTTTGTCCTATGCCATAATCTGGAAATTTATTACTTCATGATTCTACTAAAAACGTATTTCATTAAGTTGCATTAGTTTCAAGCAAAATTCAGTGCTAGTTTCTTAAGCGGATTTTAAATTTTAATAATTTGTATTATTAGTGCAGTAATAATCTTACAATGGTTTAAGACTCATTTTCTACTTTACAGTCTTCAGGACTGCTCAGCCAATATTGAAAAATAGTAGATCATTAGTTGTGACATTCTGAAGATGAGACTTGAAATGATAATTCAGTTTCTCTACAGATGCTGTCAGAATTGTGGATTACTTGATCACTTTCTGTTTTTATTATAGTAGCTTATTAGCATCTGGTGACACATTACTTGTAGATCCCAAATCTATACTACCCTCTTATGCCCATGTCATGCCAGTATCTGAGTTGGTATTTGCGAAATCCAGATCAAAAGAGGGTGTTTCCTTCTCAGAAGTCTGCTCTGTCTCCCTGATTCCTTCATTTTCCCACAGCGCAGGCTTACCAGACTGCAGTTTCTGAGTATTTTAATGTATAAATGCAAAAGGAAAATGTCGGGTTAAGGAAAGTAGAGATGGACATGGGGCTTTGGAGAAAGCAAGAGGTGCATGGTCATGCAATCTGCAGCATGTACATCAAAACATTGTGGGAAGGGTGTTAAGTGGAATTTGAGAAGTGGCTTTGTATGGGAACATACCGACATCCTCAATGACTTCTAAAGTACAGCTGGTCACAGTCTCAGTAGTTGCTCTAACAATTTCCAGGTCCAACTCATTCTTGTGAGTGAGCAAATGTAGCCACGCTTGCCCTCTACCTGCACAGCAGCTATTGCCATTGAATATGTGCCACATTGTTCTATAAAAGAGAGGGAATCACAGTGAGAATAATATTATATGGTTGAGTGATGTCCCTGTTAGGATTGGCAGTGTCATGACCACAGTGGCTCATGAATCGCTACCGTATCCGCTCATTTTTTCTCCCTTTGACTTCTGTTGAGAGCTCCAATTTAGAAATAACCAATTTAGAAATAAACAGCAGCAAAGCTTGAGTTTAAAACAAAATTAAATATCAGTTTATTACACAACTATTACTGAAAGTTACTCTCTGAAAACATGATACTGTTATTAGATAAAATACAGCTACAAAGAATAAAAGCAGAAATGGATTAAAGATATCTATGAAGACAGAAGTAAGATTGGTCCAATATCATTACAGACATGTTACCTTCTTGTAAATGTTCTTTCTAAAGTTGGAAAGGCTTCCATTCTTAAAGAAGTGGAAGCTGCTTGTTAGCCAGGATTTGAAAGGGAGAGAGAAGTTATCTTCTTCCATATTAGTCCTTCAGTGACAATGCCTGTAGCTTGCCTGGACACTTTTAGCAGGACTGTGATTTATTACTAAAAACCTGTCTTTGTTGAGTCAATAATTCACTCTCTCCAAGGACACTATCTCTCAGACGCCTTCCTGGGGAATTATGTTCAAAACTGTTGTGTCACAGTGGCTTTTACAAATTGAAACTTAAAATGGTTGATTACATTAACTATGATGATTTATTGCTCCACAGGGTAATGTCATTTTTGCTGGATTCCTCTTTGAGGTCCTTCTAATCTTCTGCTTCGTCTAGAACTTTGAATTCTCATGATGTTAAGGCCCCATTTTGTCATCTAAGGTTTCATCAAATTCAAGCAGTTCCATTTGTGATTGAGGTTGAGATAACATATGAATCTGTCAGCTTTTCTGGTTGACAGGGAATTAATAAGGATGCTTAGATAACTTGTGAGCTGCTGTCTATTTTAAAAGGTATGAAATATGTATTTTCTTTATACAATCATGACAGGCAGTGTCAATAAGTGCAGGGAAATGGCTGTACAATTTGCAAAAGTGCTAAGTGTCTGAGGATGAGGTGAAGTTTCTGAATGTGGTGGCCACAATCAGTTGCTTGGTGAGTGAATGTGATGTGTTGCATGAAAACAAGGGTGCAGCTAGTCACACAGTTGCTAGGAAATGGCACACAACAGTATAATCACTGACCTTGACTACTTCTGTCAATCCATTATAATTCTTTCATTACTGCATCCAGCTCCTCAGCACCGAAATGGTGGCATTTGTTACCACTGTGACCTGCTCCCACTGCTTTATCTGCACTTGTCCATAGAACCTCCTGGTCCCTGGAGTGAAGAGAACCTCTTTGCTTCTGTCGGCCATCTGACTCAATGATTCTGGCATAGAATCCAAAAAAAATAAATCTGGACATGCTTTGACAGTGGATTTGTGCTTGCTGGGATAAATCTACTGCTTCCTCCACATCTTTAGTCTTCACAAGCAGGTTCAGACCCTGCTGCAGCCAGAATACAGTTTGTGTCTAAGAAGTAAAGCAACCATCTTCCCAGAGGATCAGAGGGCAGCTTTCTCATGAGACAGAGGAAAACTGGCGTGCTGTCTGGTTTTAAGTTGTTTAGTACTGAGTGGTAAAATTCTCGTGTGAATGTGAGCCCTCTGTTGAGGTTTGTAGGCACTCAGCAGCACCTCCTGGACTGGGCTGCACACTACAGTCATTAACAAATGGCACACGACTGGCATTGCTTTTACCAGTCTTGGATCAATTAGACATTGTCAATCCTGCACCCGATTTTGGGTCTCATCACATTTAGCTCCCACTTCAACACACCAGACAGCTGTAAAGCAACACCTTTGCTGCTATCATTGTTGCCACTTTAAAGCTCAAATCAACAATAATCGTGTTTCTAATTTGATGAAATGACTTGACTTGAAAATTACAATGAGGTTTTCTATGATTGGACTTTTCTGTGATCTACCGCTCGCAATGTGGTCTGTTCTTATATTGGGAAGACAAAATGCAGACTGGGTGACCGCTGTGCAGGACGTTAAGTGGAATTTGAGAAGTGGCTTTGTATGGGAACGTACCAACATCCTCAATGACTTCTTAAGTAGAGCTGGTCACAGTCTCAATAATTGCTCCAACAATTTCCAGGTCCAACTCATTCTTGTGAGTGAGCAAATGTAGCCATGCTTGCCCTCTACCTGCACAGCAGCTATTGCCATTGATTATGTGCCACATTGTTCTATAAAAGAGAGGGAATCACAGTGAGAATAATATCTGCAAATATGACACTAAGCTTCCTGTTGCCTGCTCTTTCAACACACGTCCATGCTCCCTGGCTAACATCTCTGTGTCAGGCTTGCTACCGTACTCCAACGAAGCTCATTGCGAGCTGGGAGAACAACACCTCATTTTCCACTTGGGAACCCTGCAAAATTCTGAACTCAATATCGAGTTCAATAATTTTAGGGCCTGAGTGCTTACTCCCATGTTTTTATCTCAATCCCCACACATCAGGCTTTGTCATCACATGGATGGCAACAAGCACCAACAACCCATTATTAGCCATTAACTGCTCCCCTCAGCAGCTATTCATTCTCCCAGGCTGATCTTTACCCATTCCTCTGACTGCCCAACTGTTTGTCTCTCCCACTGGCCTCCACATCCACCTATCATTTACTTCTCCACTCTTCCCCATCCCATCTTCAGCATATACACCAACCTTTTTCCAGCTACAGTCAGTTCAGAGGCAGGGTCACTGGGCCTGAATCATTAAATATGCTTTCTCTCCACAGATGTTGCCAGACCTGTTGAGTTTTATTTTCTAGAAATTTGTAATTTTCTTTTCGATTACTGGCACATTTTTCATCAACTGTCAAGAAATGGAAGATGCAGCATTAATGCTGATATACTTAGAGTCAAAGACAAAATTGTGTATATGTTATCAATAACAACTGCAACTGGGCTAAAATAAACTGATATGATTTGTAGACAAGGGATCCAAATACTCAACTGATTCCTACAACAGAGAAAGTTATAAAAACAGAAATTGCTGGAAGTTCGAGACAACAAGGTGCAGGGCTGGATGAACACAGCAGGCCAAGCAGCATCATAGGAGCAGAGAGGCTGACGTTTCGGGCCTAGACCCTTCATCAGAAAAGGGGGAGGGGAAGGGGGTGTTGAAATAAATAGGGAGAGAGTGGGAGGCGGATAGAAGAGGGATAGAGGAGAGGATAGGTGGAGAGGAAACAAACAGGTCGAAGAGGCGGGGATGGAGCCAGTAAAGGTGAGTGTAGGTAGGGAGTTAGGAAGGGGATAGGTCAGTCCAGGGAGGACGGACAGGTCAAGGGGGCGGGATGAGGTTGGTCGGTAGGAGATGGAGGTGCGGCTTGAGGTGGGAGGAGGGGATAGGTGGGAGGAAGAACAGGTTAGGGAGGCAGGGACGAGCTGGACTGGTTTTGGGATGCGGTGGGGGGAGGGGAGATTTTGAAACTTGTGAAATCCACATTGATACCATTGGGCTGCAGGGTTCCCAAGCGGAATATGAGTTGCTGTTCCTGCAACCTTCGGGTGGCATCGTTGTGGCACTGCAGGAGGCCCAGGATGGACATGTCGTCTGAGGAATGGGAGGGGGAGTTGAAATGGTTCGCGACTGGGAGGTGCAGTTGTTTGTTGCGAACCGAGCGTAAGTGTTCTGCAAAGCGGTCCCCGAGTCTCCGCTTGGTTTCCCCGATGTAGAGGAAGCCACACCGGGTACAGCGGATGCAGTATACCACATTGGCAGATGTGCAGGTGAACATCTGCTTGATGTGGAAAGTCTTCTTGGGGCCTGGGATGGGGGTGAGGGAGGAGGTATGGGGGCAGGTGTAGCACTTCCTGCGGTTGCAGGGAAAAGTGCCGGGTGTGGTGGGGCTGGAGGGGAGCGTGGAGCGGACAAGGGAGTCCCGGAGAGAGTGGTCCCTCCGGAAAGCAGATAAGGGTGGGGGGGGAAATAATGTCTTTGGTGGTGGGGTCAGATTGCAGATGGCAGAAGTGTCAGAGGATGATGCGTTGGATCCGGAGGTTGGTGGGGTAGTACATGAGGATGAGAGGGATTCTTTCTTGGTCCTTATTGCGTGGACGGGGTGTGAGGGATGAGTTGTGGGAAATGTGGGAGACACGGTTGAGGGCGTTCTCGACCACGGAGTGGGGGATGTTGCAGTCCTTGAAAAACGAGGACATCTGAGATGTACGGGAGTGGAATGCCTCATCCTGGGAGCAGATGCGGTGGAGGCAAAGGAATTGGGAATATGGGATGGCATTTTTGCAGGCAGGTGGGTGGGAGGAGATGTATTCTAGGTAGCTGTGGGAGTTGGTGGGCTTGAAATTGATATCGGTTTCTAGGTGGTTGCCCGAGATGGAGACAGAGAGGTCCAGGAAGGAGAGAGAGGTATTAGAGATGCTCCAGGTGAACTGAAGGTTGGGGTGGAAGGTGTTGGTGAAGTGGATGAACTGTTCAAGCTCCTCGTGGGAGCACGAGGCGGCGCCGATACAGTCATCAATGTAACGGAGGAAGAGGTGGGGTTTAGGGCCAGTGTAGGTATGGAAGAGGGATTGTTCTACGTAACCTGCAAAGAGGCAGGCATAGCTTGGGCCCATGCGGGTACCCATGGCCACCCCGTTTGTCTGTAGGAAGTGGGAGGAATTGAAAGAGAAGTTGTTGAGGTTGAGGACGAGTTCGGCTAAGCGGATGAGGGTGTCAGTGGAGGGGGATTGGTCGGGCCTGCGGGACAGGAAGAAGAGGAGGGCCTTTAGGCTATCTGTATGGGAAATGCAGGTGTATAGGGACTGGACGTCCATGGTAAAGATGAGGTGTTGGGGACCGGGGAATTGGAAGTTCTGGAGGAGGTGGAGGGCGTGGATGGTGTTACAGACGTGAACCTAACCCTCCCTCTACTGACCCCTTCTCCCACCTCCAACACACCCCCTCCTCCTGGACACCACCCCAAGGCCTCCTACCCTCCCTTGACCTCTTCATCTCCAACTACAGTCGAGACATCAATCGCCTCAACCTCTCCACCCCTCTCACCCACTCCAACCTCTCCCCCGCAGAACGTGCAGCCCTCCGCTCCCTCCGCTCCAATCCCAACCTCACCATAAAACCCACGGACAAGGGAGGCGCAGTTGTAGTATGGCGCACTGACCTCTACATCGCCGAGGCCAGACGCCAACTCTCCGACACCTCCTCCTACCGCCCTCTTGATCATGACCCCACCACCGAGCACCAAACCATCATCTCCCAAACCATCCACAACCTCATCACCTCAGGTGACCTCCTACCCACGGCCTCCAATCTCATCGTTCCCCAACCCCGCACCGCCCGCTTCTATCTCCTTCCCAAAATCCACAAACTTGAATGCCCTGCTCGACCCATTGTCTCCGCCTGCTCCTGCCCCACCGAACTTATGTCCAACTATCTGGACTCCATTTTCTCCCCCTTGGTCCAGGAACTCCCTACCTACGTCCGTGACACTACCCACGCCCTCCACCTTCTCCAGAACTTCCAATTCCCCGGTCTCCAACACCTCATCTTTACCATGTACGTCCAGTCCCTATACACCTGCATTTCCCATACAGATGGCCGAAAGGCCCTCCGCTTCTTCCTGTCCCGCAGGCCCGACCAGTTCCCCCTTCACTGACACCCTCATCCGCTTGGCCGAACTCGTCCTCACCCTCAACAACTTCTCTTTCAATTCCTCCCACTTCCTACAGACAAAGGGGGTGGCCATGCGTACCTGCATGGGCCCAAGTTATGCCTGCCTCTTTGTAGGTTACGTGGAACAATCCCTCTTCCGTACCTACACTGGCCCTAAACCCCACCTCTTCCTCCGTTACACTGATGACTGTATCGGCGCCGCCTCGTGCTCCCACAAGAAGCTCGAACAGTTCATCCACTTCACCAACACCTTCCACCCTAACCTTAAGTTTACCAGGAGCATCTCTAATACCTCTCTCTCCTTCCTGGACCTCTCTGTCTCCATCTCGGGCAACCACCTAGAAACCGATATCCATTTCAAGCCCACCGACTCCCACAGCTACCTAGAATACATCTCCTCCCACCCACCTTCCTGCAAAAATGCCATCCCCTATTCCCAAATCCTTTGCCTCCGCAGCATCTGCTCCCAGGATGAGGCATTCCACTTCCGTACATCTCTGATGTCCTCGTTTTTCAAGGACTGCAACTTCCCCCACTCCGTGGTCGAGAACGCCCTCAACCGTGTCTCCCACATTTCCCACAACTCATCCCTCACACCCCATCGCCGCAATAAGAACCAAAAAAGAATCCCCCTCGTCCTCACGTACCACCCCACCAACCTCCGGATCCAACGCATCATCCTCTGACACTTCTGCCGTCTGCAATCCAACCCCACCACCAAAGACATCTTTCCCTCCCAACCCTTATCTGCTTTCTGGAGGGACCACTCTCTCCGGGACTCCCTTGTCCGCTCCACACTCCCCTCCAGCCCCACCACACCCGGCACTTTTCCCTGCAACCGCAGGAAGTGCTACACCTGCCCCCATACCTCCTCCCTCACCCCCATCCCAGGCCCCAAGAAGACTTTCCACATCAAGCAGATGTTCACCTGCACATCTGCCAATGTGATATACTGCATCCGCTGTACCCGTTGTGGCCTCCTCTACACTGGGGAAACCAAACGGAGGCTCGGGGACCGCCTTGCAGAACACCTACATTCGGTTCGCAATAAACAACTGTCGCAAACCATTCAACTCCCCCTTCCATTCCTCAGATGACATGTCCATCCTGGGCCTCCTGCAGTGCCACAACGATGCCACCCGAAGGTTGCAGGAACAATAGCTCATATTCCGCTTGGGAACCCTGCAGCCCAATGGTATCAATGTGGATTTCACAAGCTTCAAAATCTCCCCTCCCCCTACAGCATCCCAAAACCAGCCCAGCTCGTCCCCACCACCCTAACCTGTTCTTCCTCCCACCTATCCCCTCCTCCCACCTCAAGCCCCACCCCCATCTCCTACCATCTAACCTCATCCCGACCCCTTGACCTGTCTATCCTCCCTGAACTGACCTATCCCCTCCCTAACTCCCCACCTACACTCATCTTTACTGGCTCCATCCCCGCCTCTTCGACCTGTCTGTTTCCTCTCCACCTATCTTCTCCTCTATCCATCTTCTATCCGCCTCCCCCTCTCTCCCTATTTATTTCAGAACCCCCTTCCCCTCCCCCATTTCTGATGAAGGGTCTAGGCCCGAAACGTCAGCCTTTCTGCTCCTATGATGCTGCTTGGCCTGCTGTGTTCATCCAGCTCTGCACCTTGTTGTCTCGGTTTCTCCAGCATCTGCAGTTCCTACTATCTCTGACCTGGGTGAGTACCTGGGTTTTCCTTAGCACTATTAAAGTAATTGGTCTTAAGTTTTTCCTCTCAATTCTTTTGCTGATTTGTGGCCGTGACTCAAATTCATCTGATATTCTTTTTCTCCCACTGTTTTCTCTTCCACTGTATAGCCTAGTAATTGAAGTCTGCCAAGAATCTTTATTCTTATCTCTTGAGTCTTCTCCTTTACCAACTTTTCTCTCCTTCAAGTCTTCTGACCTCTTTTGATTTTGCTTGGAGACTTTTCTTTTAAGATGCGTTCCTTAGATTGTTTTAACTTCAGATCTTAGATCTAGATTTTCTTTTCTGAGCTGCCACCATGTTTTATCTTGCGTTTTAAGCCAGACAGCTGCCTATATGTTGTGGTAGGAGTTTGAAGTATCCCTGACTATGGTTGTGTGCATGCACAGTGACTCTGATGCTTCCTGCTACAAGTAAATCTCTTCAATTCCCTTTGCGTTGTAACAGTTTACACCTGTACATAATCTGTTTTTAAAACCATTCCTACTGTAGTGTCTAAGGCCTCCTTCTTCAATGCTCAGTTTATACCGGGGTCACCTCTTTTTTTGATGTCAGTTATAAATCCGTTACATCATCGTGATTTGCATGAATCTCAGTAAACCACAGGATGCTTGCAAAATTAGAAAGAAGTAATATTGAAGGCAAAAACATCGTCAGCAGCCCCTGTTTCTCATCTAGTAGCAGATTGGTTTAAAATGAAAGGTTTCTCTATCCCAATTCCCAAACCTTTGTGGCTCTGGATGCATCATTATATGAATGCTCTACAGGCCATATGAACTAGAATCTTTGACTATAACTTGATGCAGAAACAAACATAAATTATTCATCTATCTTTAAAATATACACCAACATGACTCCAGATCGTCCACCAGTATGAGTACAAAAGTTGTTCATTGGAGGATTCTCAGAGTTTGCAAAAATAAGCTAAGTCAGACACTTTTGCTTCCAGGCCACCCGTAAATTCTGGATAAATTTAGATATAGACAGCAAGATGACAATGTAATCAGTCCTTAGTGTCTGGAAGGAAGCTGTGCTGGAAGAAATTGATAACTGCAGTAAATGTTCACTGCTTACAGGTGGATATTAATGAGAATGATTCCCGATCTGTTCTTCTTAAAAAGCTGACAGAAATATGTCAGAAGATGCCTACTAGCATTGGAAAAAAAAACTCATCAAGCTGTCAATGCTGGGTACTTGATCTGTAAGTACTTTGAAAAGATTAATCTGTTTTCCTTCCCTCGTTCCTTCTGCTACTTACTTCCTTTTATGTTGCTGACTTGTGGTTTCTGGTACATGTGGATCACTGAGGAACTCAATACATAAGGCTGCAGGCAGTTTAATGTGCTGTGTGACTCGCAATGCTCCACTGAATTATCAATTAGGCTTCACTAAATATAAAATATGTAGGCTGAACGTATACATTTACAGTGAATGTAAATGTCCAAACTTTTCTGGGTACATCTTCCACAGCATCTTCTCTGTGAATGTATAAGAGGAGGAGACTTCACGTCAGATCACTGGGGAAGAGTTTGGACAAGACGATATGACTCTCCATTCTCAGTTCATTGGACATTGACATCAGATAATGCCATCACTGTAAGAGCAACAAGAGAGCTAAATGGAGTGGAATAAAGCACAAAAAAGTTACACGTTTAGCCAGCGTGTTGGTTTAGAACATAGAACATAGAGCATAGAAAGTACAGCAGTACAGCGCAGGAACAGGCCCTTTGGCGCAAGATGTTATGCTAAACATGATACCAAATTAAAATAATCTCTTCTGTCTGCCATTGGTCCATATCCCTTCACGCCTTGCTTATTCATGTGTTTATCTAAAAGTCCCTTAAATGCCCCTATCATATCTACCTCCACCATTACCCCGGTAACGTGTTCTAGACTCCTTCCACACTTTTTGTAAAAGCCTGTCCCTCACATTTCTTTTCAACTTTCCCCCTCTAACATTGATTGCATGCCCCCAGTATTAGACATTTCAACTCTGGGAAAATTATTCTGACCATCAACCCTATGTACACGTCTTGTAATTTTATAGATTTCTACCAAGTCTCTTCTCAGCCTCCACCATACCAGAGAAAACAACCTGAGTTTTTCTAGCCTCTCCTAATAACTCATACCCTCTGATCCAGGCAGCATCCTGATAAACCTCTTCTGTATCCTCTTCATAGAGTCCACATCCTTCATCTAATGTGGCAACCAGAATTGAATGCAATACACTAAGGGTGGCCTAATTAAAATCTTATAAAGCTGTAACATGACATCCTGAGTCTTGTAATCAATTCCCCGACCAATAAATGCAAGCATGGCATATGCTTTCTTTACCACCCTATCTATTTGCATGGCCACTTTTCAGGGAGCTATGGACTTGAACCCTAAGGTACCTGTGTACATCCACGGTGTTCAGTGTTCTGCATTAACTGTAAACTTTTCCTTAACATTTGATCTCCCAAAGTACAGCACCTCACACTTACCCAGATTAAACTCTATCTGCCATTTCTTCACACACATCTGCAACTGATCTATATCCTGCTGTATCCTTTGACAACCTTCTAGGAATCATGGTCGCACACAAGCCCACAGCCACTCTACAACAAACTCACAAGGATTAAACACCCTATTCCCACAACATGCAGAACCAATGTGGTTTACAAATACCGTGCAATGACTGCCACAAACATTACATCAGACAAACAGGAAGGAAACTAGCGATCAGAATACACGAACATCAGCTAGCAGCAAAATGGCATGAAGAACTTTCCTTAATATCAGTACCCTCAGACAATGAAGGCTATCAGTTTAACTGGGACAAGGTAACCATAGTGGCCCAAGCCAAACATAGGCAAGCACAGGAGTTCCTAAAGGCATGGTTCTCCATCCATAATGCAATCAACAAACATATAGAATTGGACCCCATATACAAACCCATAGAGATCAAAACCAGAAATGACACTTCTCACCATAATTGACCAGACAGTGTAAATTCCAAGTGGAGTAGAACAACATCACTTCATTGGAGGCCTCACTGATGATGTGACCTAGCATGGTGATGAAATGTCTGAACGAGAAAAAGCCAGCTTGGCGAGCAAGTCGACAACCTCAACCTTCTACATTATCCTCGACTCCACCAATCTTTGTGTCATCTGCATATTTACTCATCTATCCACCTACATTTTTATCTAAGTCATTTATATATATATCACAAACAGGTGAGTACACCACTAGTCACGGACCTCCAACCAGAAAAACACCCTTCCACCGCTACCCTCTGTCTTCTATGGGCAAGCCAGTTCTGAATCCATGTGGCCATGGCACTGTGGATCCCATGCATCTCAATCTTCTGGATAAGGCTACCATGAGGAACCTTGTCAAAAGCCTTATTAAATTCCACATAGGCAATATCCGGTGCTCTACCTTCATTGATCACTTATGTCACTTCCTCAAAAAATTCAATCAAAATCATAAGGTATGACCTGCCCTGCACAAGGCCATGCTCTTCCAAACGTACATATATCCTATTCCTACGAATTCTTTCCAATAGCTTCCCAACTACCGATGTGACACTCGCTGGTCTGTAGTGCCCTGGATTATTCCTATTTTCCTTCTTGAATAGAGGAACAATGTTAGCCACTCGCCAGTCATCTGGGACCTCTCCAGTCACTAAGTGAGGATACAAAGATCTTGGTGAAACCCTCAGCAATCTCCTCTCTTGCTTCTCTCAAAAACCTGGGGTAGATACCATTGGGCACTGGGGACTTATCCATCTTAGCGCTCTTCAAAAGACCCAACACCACTTCTTTCTTGATCTCAAAATATTAGCATGCTCCACACAAATCTCACTATGCTCCATATCCTTCTCCTGGGTGAATACCAACACAAAGTGTTCATTTAGGATCTCACCCTCCTCCCCTGCCTCCAAGTACAAGTTCTCTCCTTTATCCTTCAGTGGTTTTACTTTCTACCTAGTTATCTGCTTGTTTTTAATGTATGTATACAATGCCTTGAGATTCTCTTTAACCATTCTTGCCAACGTCATTTCACGGTCCCTTCTTGGTCTCCTGCTTGAGTTCTTTGTTCTTTTCATTATATTCCTCACAAATCCTGTCAGATTTTAGCTTTCTAAACTTTCAAATGCTTCTTTTCTCCTTTTGACTAAATTCGCAATGTCCCTCATTATCCAAGGGTCCCTTACCTTACCATCCTTGTCCTTCCTCCTTACTGGAACTTGCTGCTCCTGAACTCCGATCAGAAGGTCTTTAAACACTTCCCACATGTCAAATGTGGACTTGCCTGATAATAGCTCATGCCTAATACTGACGTAATTTGCCCTCCGCCAATTTAGTGCCTTTCTGCAAGGACCTGACTTATCCTTGTTCATAGAAATCTTAAAACATAAGGTGTTGTAATCACTGTTCCCAAAATGCTTTCCCACTGAAATGTCAGTCACCTGGCCAGGCTCATTAGCCAATACAATGACCAATATGGCCCCTCCTCTCGTTGGACTATCTACATACTGTTTCAAGAAGTCCTCTTGGATGGATTTAAATTCTGCCCCGTCCAAGCCTCTTGCTCTAAGGGAGTCCCAGTCAATATTGGGAAAGTAAAAGTCACCCACTATGGCAACTCTGTTTTTATAGCATCTTTCCGTAATCTGCCTACGCATTTATTCCTCAATGTCTCAATTCCTGTTCGGGGACCTATAGAATAGTCCAATCAGAGTGATTGTACCTATCTTATTTTTAAGCTCTATCCATATTGCCTCATTGGGTGAGCCCTCCAGTATGTCGACCTCACTGACGATGTCATGTATTTTCTTGTTGGTGTAGCCTCCTAGAAGGATAAACAAGTAAGACTTTTGAATGACGCATGCTGATCCGACTTGAAAATCTGAGAACAGTGCTCCAGTAAGGCCATTGTGTTCAGTTACAAATATTACTGATTTTGTTTTACTATTTTTTAATTCCTCTCAGTTCAGGGCCTGGCAAGGACATCTGGTCCTACAGTGTAACCTGTCAATTTGGCTTACCAGACTGGGGCTAGTTTAAGAGCCTGGAGGTGGGCATCAGATGATAGAGCTGGGGTCCAGTCCTTCACGCAGGCCAGGGGTAGCCAAAAGTTTACCTGCAGAGGGTCTCTGCCTCCTCTCCATCCCCAACAGTGGAGACCTGGCTGCACTACATAAGTTTAAATTTGACTATTTTTGCCAGTGGCTGAGAGGATGGTTCTTGCTGAAACAGCCTTTCAGTAACTTTGTATCACAACCAAGTGCTTCTCTGAAGGTGAAAGGCCTCCTCTTAACTCTTGAGGTTTAAGAATCCACCTGCCCTGCTTTAAATGGACAGAGAACCAATTTCCATGGTATTTTAAGGGAACACGAAGTTAAACTTACAGGGACTGCTTCCCTCTGCAAGCTTGTTCAGGATCCAGAACTGATCCCAGCTCCTGTTTCTAGGCCCCAAAGTGAAAATTAAGGAACGTGATGGTTTAGCAGCATCATTGCTAGACTATTAATCCAGAAACTGAAGCTAATGTTCTGGGGGCCTGGGTTCAAATCCCACCACAGCAGATGGTGGATTTTGAATTCAATTTTAAGAAAATAATAATCTGGAATTAACAGTCTAATGATGACCATGAAACTGTCAACTGTCAGGGGAAAAATAAACCATCTGGTTTACTGATGTCTTTTTTAGGTAAGGAAATTACTGTCCTTATGTGGTCTTGTCTAAATGTGACTCCAGACCTACAGCAATGCAATTAACTCTTACCTACCCTCTGAACAATTAAGTTTTGACAATAAATGCTGGCCCAGCAAGTGATGTCTACATACTGTGAATGAATATTAAAAAAAAACAAACAGTTTGTAGACTTTGACAGAACAGTGTGGAGCTGGAGGAACACAGCAGGCCAGGCAGCATCTAAGAAGCAGGAAAGTTGACGTTTCGGGTCAGGACTCTTCTTTAGAAATGGGGGAGGGGGAAGGGAGCTCTTAAATAAATAGAGAGAGGAGGGGTGGGGCTGGGGAAGGTAGGTGGGATGGTGATAGGTGGATGCAGGTAGGGAGTGTCAGGGATTGGTCAGTGGGATGGGTGTGGCAGATAGATGGGAGAGAACATGGACGGGTTATTGTTTTCGGTCAAATGGATGGGGATGAGAGGCAGGGTTGAACATGAGATGAGGCCGGGGGTGGGAAGATTTTAAAACTGGTGAATTCAATATTCAGGCCATCGGGCTGTAGGCTTCTGAGGCGCAATATGAGGTGTTGCTCCTTCAGTTTGTGTGTGGTGTCATTGTGGCACTGGAGGAGGCCCAGGATGGATGTGTCACCCAGGGAGTGGGAGTTAAAATGGTTGGCGACCAGAAAGTGTGGTTGTTTGTCAGGCACAGAGCTCAGATGCTCTATGAAACTGTATCCGAATCTACGCTTGGTCTCTCTGCAACTCCCTCGTCCGATCCACCCTCCACACTACCCACTAACCCCTCCACTCCCGGCACCATTTCCTGTAATCGCAGGAAGTGCTACACCTGCTGCTACATTTCCCTCCTCATCTCCACCCAAGGCTCAAAGCAAACTTTTCACTTTAGACAGGGGATTACCTGTACATCCTCCAAATTGGTTTACTGTATCCGTTGCTCCCGATGTGGCCTCCTCTACATCGGCGAGACCAAGCGTAGACTCTGGGACCATTTTGTAGAGCATCTGCGCTCTGTACGTGACAAACGATGTTACTTTCTGGTCGCCAACCATTTTAACTCCCCCTCCCACTCCCTGGGTGACATGTCCATCCTGGGCTTCCTCCAGTATCACAATGAGTATATATGGAGCTCTTTTGTTGCACTTCTGGTTCCCTTACCTAAGAAAAGATGTACTTACAAGGAGTTCAGTGAAAGTTAACCAGACTGACTCCTGGGAAGGCAGGCTTGTAAATAAGGAGAGGTTGACTAGATTTATAGGGCTGGACCGACTGGATGCAGGCGTCGTGTTTCCCCTGTCTGAAGTGTCCTGACCAAGGAATCACTGTTCCAGGGAATGCAGTCAGCCATTTAGGGCTGAGGTAAGGAGAGATTGCTTCACTCCAAAGGTCGTGAACATGTGGAATTCGCTCCCACAAAAAGGTGTGGAGGTGATGTAATATATTGAAGATTGTAGATGACACAAAGCTTGGTGGGAATGAGAGCTATGAGGAGGATTTAGAGATACTTCAGTTTGATATGGATAAGTTGAATGAGTCTGCAAATGCATGACAGATGAAGCATTAAGGGGATAAATGTGAGACTGGTAGCGAGAACAGGAAGAAAAATTATTAACTGTATAGAAACAAATTGAGAAAGGTGGAGATACAATGAGACCGGAGTGTCTTTGCACAACATTCACTGAAATTAAAAGGTAAAAGTTAAGGTGCTATAGGACCCTTGTACTACATTCCCATTAGAGAGAAATGACTGGTGACAAGTTTAATTTAAAGGGTCACCAAACCTCAGGTGAGTGGCGAGAAATAGAAGGTAGGATCTTCATGACAACCTGAGCCAATCCATCATTCTGCATTGCAAACCAACCATCCAGCCAGCTGAGTTAACCAATTATCAAGAAAAACTCCACTGAAAGTAAGCACGATGGTGCAACAGGCAGTGAAGAAAGCAAAAGGTATGTTGGTCTTCATAATGAAAGGATTCAAGTACAGATGCAGGGATGTCTTGCTGCAAATGAACAGGGCCTTGGCAAAACCACATCTGGAATATTTGGTGCAGTTTTGATCTCCTTGTCTAAGGAAAGGTGGAGGGAGTATAACGAAGGGTTATCAGGCTGATTCCTGAGATGGCAGGTCTGCTGTATGAAGTAAGACTGCTTTGGTTAAGGCTATTCTCACTGGAGTTTAGAAGAATTGGTGGGGGTGGGTGGGGGGATCTTGTAGAAATGTATAAAATTCGAACAAAACTTGACAGGGTAAACAAATGAAAGATGTTCTCAATGAATGGAATCTCCAGAATCAGGGGTCCACAGTCCAAGAATACAAACTAGGCAATTTAGGACTGAGAGGAGAAGTGATTTCTTCACCCAGAGACTGGGGAAATTGTGGAACTTTCTACTACAGAAACAGGTTGAGGCAAAAACATTGAATGTTTTCAAGAAGGCGTTTGATATAGTTATTTGGTGCGTTAAGGGATCAAAGGGTATGAGGAGAAAGTGGTAACAGGACAGTGAGCTACATGATCAGCCATGGTCATAATAAATGGAGGATCAGATTTGAAGAGATGAATGGCCTACTCCTGCTCCTATTTTCTATGTTTCTATGAATTCACTGAATATATTTAAGAAATATTTTGATACATGAGGAATCAAGGACTTTAGGGAGACTGAGGGAATATCACACTGAGACAGAGGATCAGTCATGAATAAATTGAATGGTGAAGCAGACCTGATGGGCCAAATAGCTGATGCCTGCTCCTATTTCTATGTTTCCCACAATAGTGCTACTGACATTGCAAGAATCATGCATGCAGCACATTTAAAAAAGACCTTCCTGAGCTTTGTGAGAAGACCTAAAGTTCATATTGTTATTACAGAAAGGTAAAGGAATATTATCTGCATCCCCTGAGAATATATTTGCCATGTTTTTTGTTCTATGTAATTAAGAGAAATGGATTTTGTCTGCATTCTAAAGCTTTACTTTTTAAATTAGATGAGAAGCATTTGGATCCCAGAGCTTTAAGCCCAGGGATCTGTGTAACCATTTTTGCAATCACCCTAGGTCTGTGTAAAGAGTGAAAATTACATTTCTGTTGAAATAAATGTAATGCCAGCGGGACTGTGAGCCCACAGATTTGTATAATTTACTCTAAAAATTGACAAAATAGTCATTGATCTTTTCAGTGCCAGCAGAGTGTTTCCCTGCGGGCAATTCCATTTCCATGACTTGGTATTTTGCATGTAATTTGCAAAACTTGCAAAACTGGCAAGCCTGGAATCTGCTCAGCCTCCTTTTGTTTAAAGTAGCACGTTCTGACTGAAAGAAATATTCCAGTGTTATGAAACTATTTGGAGCAGATTTCCCAATGCTTAATGTTTGGTTACTGACACAAATTGGTCAGATTTCTTTCAATGTTTAGGGATTTACTGTCTAATTTTAAAGCATTGGTCCACTTAAAAAAATAAATTCCAGTCTGAGTCAGGTGGCACTTGTTAACCAGGCTGATTTCCAACGTTTAGTAGGATCATGCCAATGCAGTAATTTTAGTACATGAAACACAGTTATCCACTTAATCTATCATGAATCATATGGATTTAAACTTGCCTCTGTGTCACAACGCTTCATGTACTCCATCCAAGCTGCTGGCAAAAGTCACTGAAGTTTGAGATTTTTGCTGATCGTGTGGCTGAATCACATTGGAAAAGTCCAATCCAGAATCGAGCATAAGTACAACAAGTCACAATGCTTAGTCAGAGAAGTAGGAACTGCAGATGCTGGAGAATCTGAGATAACAAGGTGTAGAGCTGGATGAACGCAGCAGGCCAAGCAGCATCAGAGGAGCAGGAAAGCTGACGTTTCGGGCCTAGATCCTTCTTCACAAATGGGGGAGGGGAAGGGGGTTCTGAAATAAATAGGGAGAGAGGGGGAGGCGGATATAAGATGGATAGAGGAGAAAATAGGTAGAGAGGAGACAGACAGGTGGAAGAGGCAGGGATGAAGCCAGTAAAGGTGAATGTAGGTGGGGGAGGTAGGGAGGAGATAGGTCAGTCCAGGGAGGACGGACAGGTCAGGGGGACGGGGTGGGGGTGGGGGGTGGGGGGTGGGGGTGGGGCTTGAGGTGAGAGGAGGGGATAGGTGGGAGGAAGGACAGGTTAGGGAGCTGGGGACGAGCTGTGCTGGTTTTGGGATGCGGTAGGGAGAGGGGAGATTTTGAAGCTTGTGAAGTCCACATTGATACCGTTGGGCTGCAGGGTTCCCAAACGGAATATGAGTTGCTGTTCCTGCAACCTTTGGGTGGCATCGTTGTGGCACTGCAGGAGGCCCAGGATGGACATGTCGTCTGAGGAATGGGAGGGGGAGTTGAAATGGTTCGCGACTGGGAGGTGCAGTTGTTTAGTGCGAACCGAGCGTAGGTGTTCTGCAAAGTGGTCCCCAAGCCTCTGCTTGGTTTCCCCGATGTAGAGGAGGCCACAACGAGAAGAGCAGATGCAGTATACCACATTAGCAGATGTGCAGGTGAACATCTGCTTGATGTGGAAAGTCTTCTTGGGGCCTGGGATGGGGGTGAGTGGGGAGGTGTAGGGGCAGGTGTAGCAGTCGCGAACGACTTCAACTCCCCCTCCTCTCACCTCAAGCCCCATCCCCATCTCCTACCTACTAACCTCACCCTGTCCCCCTGACCTGTCCGTCCTCCCTGGACTGACCTATCTCCTCCCTACCTCCCCCACCTACACTCACCTTTACTGACTCCATCCCCGCCTCTTCGACCTGTCTGTTTCGTCTCCACCTATCTTCTCCTCTATCCATCTTCTATCAGCCTCCCCCTTTCTCCCTATTTATTTCAGAACCCCCTTCCCCTCACCCATTTGTGAAGAAGGGTCTAGGCCCGAAACGTGAGCCTTCCTGCTCATCTGATGATGCTTGGCCTGCTGTGTTCATCCAGCTCTACACAATGCTTAGTCACATTGTTCAGGAACATGCTTTTTTTTAAAAGCAAAATGTAACCTTTTTTTAAATGTCAGGTGGATTTAAAAGTAGAGCAAAACAATCATGGTTTGATACAATCCTGCAGTATATGTGGCGTGCTTTTTTTTAATAAAGTTCCATGAGCAAAGTAAAACATTCCCAGCTGCTCCAGGCAATACTGGGGCGGAACTTAAACTGTGGTATACTGTCCCCAGTGGCGGATTGCAAATGGGTGTCTCTTCTGCTTTCATGTTAGAAAGCATTTGAAAGGGTTAATGCACAGGAAAGCTTTAAGGACTGTTTGGATGATATCATATACATTCAGGCTAGGGAAACAGCTTAGAATCTTGAAGGAGAAAGAAACAACAATGACGTCTTCAACATAATCTCAGTAGTGATGTCTCTAATGCCAAAATAACTTGTTCCAAGTTGCTATCGTGCAATGGATTACATTTAACTTAAGACAAGAATCTCTTTATTTAGACTCACTATTGGTATTCCTCTAACACACTAGACTAAACAAGCCTTTGTCAATCCTTAGGCAAGAGAGTGGTGGCAGCAAATCTACCTGATGGATCTCATACCATGATGATCGATGCTGAGGATTCAACTTTTCACAGAAGGACACTTTTTGTAATGTGTTATGGGGATAAATACAGACAGTCATCAATTGACATTTGTCTACTCACTAAACCTCCACTTCCTCCTTCAGAACAAGCAGACATTGAATTATAGAGTCATACAGTAACACAGCATGGAAACAGGCCCTGCAGCCCAAACTGGTCCAAAATGACCATGGCGCCCACTCAGCTAACTTCAATCGCCTGCATTTGGTCCATATCCCTCTAAACTCTTTTCATCCATGCACCTATCCAAATGTTTTCTAAATGTTGCTATTGTACCTGCTCAACCACTCTTCGTGAAGAAGTTGCCCCTCAGGTCTTCCTCAAAACTAATGCCTCTCAGTTCAAACCTATGCCCTTTTGTTTTCAGTTCCCATCCCGGGAAAAAGACAATATGCATTCATCCTATCTATGCCCTTCATGATTTTATACACCTCAATAAGGTGACCCCTCATTCTCCTACATTCCAAGAATTAAAGTCCTATCCTGGCCAACTTCTCCCTATAACTCAGGCCCACTAGTCCTGGCAACATCCTTGTAAATCTTCTTTTCACACTTTCCAGTTTAACTATGTCTTTCCTAGAAAAGGGTGACCAAAACTGTACATAATACTCCAGGTGCAGCCTCACCAACAATTTAAACAACTGTAACATAATGTCCTAATGCCTATTCTCAATGCCTCAACTGATGAATGCCTTCTTCACCACTCTGTCCAATTTCTAGCCTTTTCTCTGGTCCACTAGGCAAATATCCCATTTCTGCACATCCGTTTTGTGGAAAAATCCAACCAATCATTCATGGTGTCTTTGCTCAGGTAGCAATAATTTGATCTCCCATGTGTCTTCCTATACACAGCCCATTGGTCGCTATACCCAAACATCATGGATTTGTTGGGATGGATCCACAAAACACCATCCTCACATTCACCTGCTTCTGGCAGGTCAAACCGCAAAGAGTTGGGATATATGTACTCTTACTCATTTACTGCCTCCAACAATCACATCCTGGCAATCCAACTTATGATGTAAACTAACAGGTTGTATTTCGTCATCCTGGAGAGGGGATCCAAGCAGCCTCTGTTATTATCCTTATCTAATGTCTGAACAAATTTAGATACCTCCCCACCCTTCTCCATCTGTGGAGATTATTTTTCTAACTGTCTGGTCTTAGCTTGCACTTGGCCAAACTCCTCCCAAAATTGACTTTAATCAAACTCCTCCAATTCTGTGTATGTCAGGCCTCACTTCAGGCAATACTTTTGTTAATCCAAACTAGGGATTGGAAGCATTTGGTTTCTTGGCACCTCAGAGGTCTGGATGATTAAAATTTAGACGACAGCTTGAAAAATAACCGAAAGACGAAAATGATGTTGTCTATCTAACATATTGTATAGCCCTGCACTACCATGATGGTCTGGCAGATTCGGGATACCGTAGTAGCAGAGGTTTATGACAATGTTAATAACATAGGAACAGGAGTAGGCCATTCAGACCCTCAAGCCTGCTTTGCCGTTCAATAAGATCATGGCTGATGTGTGGCCTAACTCCATATGCCTGTCTTGGACCCATATTCCGCAATACCTTACATAATAATAATTTTGGTCTCTCAGATTTAAACTTAACAATTGAATTAGCATCAACTACCAATTGACGAAGAGAGTTCCAAACCTTGTCAACTCTTTGCATGTAGAAGTGCTTTCTAATATCTCTCCTGAATGGTCTCAACTTAATTTTTAGACTATGTACCGTGGATCTAGAATCTTCAAACACTAGAAGTAGTTCATCTTTATCTACCTTATATTTCTTTGTTAATATCCTGAAGACCTCGATTCAATCACCCTCCCACTCCAAGTTCCTCTGGATCCCAAATGAGATACTCTGAACCCAGGCACCAGGCAGAAAAATCAGCCTTTGGGACACTTGATCACGGCCACAGAGAACAGAGAACAGTCTATTCCCCTGCCTGTACTATCCCTCATTACAACTACATTTGCTTCTTCTTCCCTTCTCTTGAATGGCTCCCTGTACCATGGTATTATTGTCAGTTTGCTCATCCTCTCTGAAGCCCTTGCTCTCATGGAAACAGGGAGCAAGAATATCAAACCTGTTAGACAAGCTCACGGGCTGATTCTCCTTCAGCACTACTTCCTGTTCCTTCTACCTGCATCGCTCATAGTCACAGCCTCCTCTTCCTGACCACTGACGGAATTTGAGATAGTTAATCTAAGGGGTGTGACTGCGTCCTGAAATATAGCGTCCAGGTAACTCCTCCCCCTCCCTGATATATTTTCAAAGCTCAGACTCCAGCTTGTCAACTTTAAGCCAAATTTCCTCAAGTAACCAACATTTGCTACAGATATGGGTCACGATAAAACACAATGGGCTTCACCAGCTCCCGCCTCCAAATTCCCCAAAATATATATTCACTCAGGCTGTTACACACCAGATGTGATTTCTCCTTCTTGACTCTACGAAGCTTACTGATCATGCACTTTCAACAGAGCAACAGATGCTCTCTTAAATAGAGCCGAGAGGATTTAATTAGGGTTTTGTAGTAACTGCAGCATAATGTCTGCATCCCTACACTCCAGCCTCCAGCCATTTCAATATGAAGACCAGCATTCCATTAGCCACCTTGACAGTTTTCCGCACCTGTTCGTGACATTTTAAACAGCTATGCTGAACCCTCAAGTTTTGTTGGATATCCAACGTATCTGATATCCTAAAATATGTGCCGTTTTAAAAAAAAATCCCTGGTCTCAAATAGATATCCTCACATTTTGTATTAAGATCCATGCTATGGCTGCACCATGTGTTATCAAAGTCTGTCTTGTGTTGTTCCAGACCCCGTACCACACAAAATACACTGAAGCCGCCTTCCACCTCACTATCCGCCACACACTGTCCCATCTGGTGCTGCACACTCATAAGGAGAGGTACGGCTCTGTCACACTTCAGGGAGTATATCCAACCAGGGTTAGATGGTGGGGTTTCCTTAACTAAATTTAGCTGTAATATCTCATCAACTAAATTATCTGCTGCTTGTCTCTCTGGTCCTTCCAGCAACATGTACCAGGGTCTTAAGCCTGGCTCCTGTGGTGATGCTAACTGCCTTAGTACCCTGCAGTGCCTTACAAAGTAGCCTGTGCACCCACAATTGCAGCATTTCCATTCCAGTGGGGGCTAGTGACTTGGAATTCCCTGCTGCTGATACCATTCCCTCACTGCAGGATGGATGTATGGAGGTGTGCATCTCCAATAATAACTCTCCATCTTTCAACCGCCCCCTTCGTTCCTCCACACAGTACCGATGTTTGGAGCAGGCGAAACGATGGCCTAGTGGTATTATCACTGGACTGTTAATCCAGAGACCCAGATAACATTCTGGGGACCTGGGTTTGAATCCCACCACAGCAGATGGTGGAATTTGCATTCAATAAATATCTGGAATTAACAGTCTAATGATGACCGTGAATCCATTGTCAGGAAAAACCCATCTGGTTCACTAATGTCCTTTAGGGAAGGAAACTTCCATCCTTACCTGGTCTGGTCTACATGTGATTCCAGACCCACAGCAATGTGGTTGACTCTTAACTGCCCTCTGGGCAATTAGGGATGGGCCTAATAAATGCTGCCTGGCCAGCGACATCCTCGTCCTGTGAATGAATAAAGGGGAAAAGGAAAAAGCTTTTCTCTGCCCTGAGTTGGGGGCGCTCTGATTCATGAATCTCTTTCTCTCAAGCCCAGGCCATCCTTTTTATCACCCAGGGTCCTGTATGGGTGTTGTCTGTGGGATCAAAATTTTCACAGATTTTTCCCTCTTGCCTCAGTGGCATGCAAGACAAGAGTTTGGGTCCAATTTGCCCTCTTTTGTGGTGTCAGTGTAGCCCAGTCTAGGTTACCAAAGACCCCTGTGATTTATGTCCACAGGTGCTTGACAAATGCATTTGGGTGCTTTCCTACAGCGGCTAGGACTGCTGTTTTCATCACCTACAGCTTCCCTCCTTCCACACACTGAGGATTAGGTAAGGCAGAATGGATTGTGGGGAATCAGGCACATTAATATTAATTTTACTACCTCAACATTGTCAAGCCTGTGGAGAACCCTTTAGGTGGTTAGATTGTCTCTTATTGGTGATGGTCCTCGCCTGGCATTTATATGGTGCCAATGCTACTTGTCACTTGTCAGCCCAAGCCGGATATTGTCCAGATCTTGTTGTATTTGAAAATGGACTGCTTCAATACCTAAGGAGTCTAAAATCGTGCTGAACATTGTGTCATCATCGACAAACATCTCCATTTCTAACCTTATGTTGGAGGGAAGGACATTGAAGCAGCAGTTGAAGATGGCTGGGCCTCGGACACTACCCTGAGGAACACCTGCAGAGGTGTCCTGGAGCTGAGATGATGTCCAACAACCACAACCATATTCTTAAGTGCCGGGTATGCCTCCAACCAGTGAAGTGTGTGCCCCCAGTACCCATTAATGCCGTGGGGCTTCTTGATGCCTCATTTGGTCGAATGCAGCCTTAATGTCACACATGATCTAATGCAGCTTGATGTCAAGAGCTGTCACATTCACTTCACCTCTGGAATTTAGCTGTTTTGTCTATGTTTGAACCGAGGCTGTAATGAGGTCAGGAGCTAAGTGGCTGGAACCCAAATAGGGCACCAATAAGCAGGTTATTGTTGAGCAGATATTGCTTGATAACACTATTAATGACACCTTCCATTACTTTACTGATGATTGAAAGTAGACCTCTTAATTCAGGCTCAGACTGGATGCTCAAGTGTTCAAGGTGCATGGGGTTTGACTTCAGAGTTTATAGAAATACTTCTAAATTGAAGACCATCCAGGAATGCCAATATTGTTCATGCTTTGGCTACTTCGCACATTTATGTATTAAAAATACTTTACCCAAGTGCTCTTGTCGGTGAGGCGGACAAAGGGGCATAGAATTCAACTTGCAGTTCAACTTGTTTTAATAACTAAACATTCCTTACTAAAATCACCATGTGAGCATTTCTCAAATTCTCACAATATTTACTCTCTATCTTGGGCTAGCCATCTGAGAAAGGACATTACCTGCAGAGCTGACTCTTTTCCATGAAGCCGGGTCTTGCAGGTCAGGGCAGATCTTCTCCTGGGTCTTCTTGGTTTGCTGCACAGTATTCAGTCATGAATCTTTGCTGAGTCAGTAGCACCTAAGTGTGCATTTTCATTCCCCCTTAGTCCAGACCGTCCAAAATGCTTTGTGGCCTTTGGCCAACGGAGTCATGAGCTGTGTTCAAATCATCCAATGGACTTGCTCCAACAACATTCAAAATCATTACGCCAGATGGTGTAAAGTGCATATAATCAGACAGTCAAGATACCAGAACATCTGATTAACACTTCTCCAATACATAACCCTCAGGCTGGTTGTAACTGGTTCCCCTTAGACCTTTGTAAATGTTTTGATCTTGGTTTCCACTGTCTCTGCAGCCAATAGCTTCTGCTTAATTTAGTTTGGTCAATTTTCCATCCGGTCTGATTTCTTCGGCTCTGGGTCAATTTAGAATATTCAGTTCTGGGTCTGTGGCTACTTGACCACAATTGCAAATGAGTTTATATTTCGAAATTGCTTCCTTACCTGTAATTGCTGTAGGAAATGCACCGTACAATTTCAGTAGAACAACCAGTGCCATAACTAGCAATGTGCTTACAAATTGCCTTTTTTCCTGTGATATTTATTGAGACATAAGTATTAGGATGAGTACAAGGATAAACATGTTCATTTCTTCAGTGATAGTAAGGGATCTTAATGTTAACAAGAAAAGGCAGCTGGTACTTTGATTTAACACTCCATCCAAAATATAACAGGCTGGATTTTCTTCCTTGTGGTGGCAATGGACTCAGGATTTTTGACAATGCAGCAGTCCTGCATCCTGAGTGACTGGCCTACTCAATCGCCCCCTCTCTGAGGCTGGATGAGATAAACTCAGGGCCACTGCTCCCATGGCAGGGCTTAAGTAAGAATGGAGATGCAGGTGAATGCTTAGGCATGTGGAAGGCCTAACTGTGTGGACAGGCATGACGGTCCCTAACCCTCCCCATTCAACTTTTACTCCAAATTCCCCCTCTGCCTAACCATATCCCTTCCATATTGTTCATGTCTACTTCTTTATCTTGTGCACTCATCCATCCCAATTAACCAGTGATAGCAAAGAATAAAGCCTTATTAGTAATCACTACAAATAAAACATAGCTAACTTTTCGTTCACGACTATATTATAACATGTGAAGTTGTCAACACATTTTCAACTATCCTTTTGAAAGGTCCCAACTCCTGAATTGGGCTCTTCTATTGTTTATAGTAATTCAGATTGTCTGAGGAATATTGCCTTGAGAAGCCAGTCTGACTCCGTGCAAATTGTAGGGGATCGACAATGCCAACACTCACATTGGAACTGACAAGGGAAGAGGTGCTGCATCCAGGGTCACAGTTCTCCCCTTTTATCATGAGGCAATCAAGGATACAGATACAAGGTAATGAGGTACAACATCAGCTATGAACTACTTGAGAGGTTGGGGTAGACGGGGAGGATTATGGTCGTTGCTTGTTCCACTCCTTCTTTGACGTCTTATATTCTGAGCTTCTGTTCAGCTGAATTTTTATATATATCCTGCTCGCATTTTCAGTGACTTGAATAATCATTATTATACCTTTTGCTTACGGAACATCTTTATAAATTATAGATTAGAGAATGATGATAATTTAATTCATAAAGTAGTATAGCTCGATCATTGGCCTATTGAGTTCACAGTGAGTAGTGTACTAATTGAGGGAGGGAGGTAATCTCACCTTTGGAGAAACTGTGAAATGGATATCAGGTTGAGTGACTACTTCTCTCATTTCCTCTTCTGTTGACTTCATTCCTGGGGTGCAATGAGCAGCTAACTAAATATGTTGCAAGTTAGGCCAACTCCAAACATTAAAAGTACACCCCACTCCTCACCACTTCAGCAATATTCCATGCAAGCTAGAAGAACAACATATCATTTTCCACTTGGGGACCCTGCAGCCCTCCGGACTCAATATCAAGTTCAATAATTTTAGGGTCTAAACTCTCCCATGTCCCAGCCCCCTACCCCACACACCAGACCTTGTTACCACATAGCCTGCCATTACACACTGTTGTTAATGGGACTATTAGTGACTAATAACTATTCACCCTCCCAGCCTGATCGTTATCAACTCTTTGTCTGTTCAACTGCTCTTGTCTCTCTAACCTATTGTTCACTCCCTAGCCCATCTCCCTCCCCTTTTTTCTGCACATAGACTGACATTTTCCCAGGCACCATCAGTTGAGGAAAGGTCACCTGACCCAAAATGTTAACTCTGTTTTTTCCTTCACAGATGCTGCCAGACCTGCTGAGCTTTTCCAGCAACTTTGTTTGTTCCTGATTTACAGCATCTGCAGTTCTTTCGGTTTTGTTAATATTCCAGGTCAGATTTAAGAGCAGTACTGTTATGAAAATAAAGATGTGATCTGTTCTGATGAGCTATTGAACCCACAGAAAAGCAAGTCCCACTAATTAATATGACCAACGAAATGCTCAAGGTTTGTGTCTCTGAGGGTCAATTTCCTGCCTTGCTTTGCAATTACCATTTACCTCCTACCAGATCCAAAACTTGCTCAGAGTCATCTTAGAAAGCTAATTACTTTTGGGCAAGATTTTGCTGAAAGAAAACACATTCTAACATAATTCATATTCACATTTTTGTATGAATATATAACCAGAGAAATCCAAACAATGGTAGAGCTATACACCAGTGGCCTCTAGTGATGAAAAAGAGAATATTATTAGGAAAAAAATTAATGGAGAAACAATTTATTCTGAGAGAAAAATCTTAAGCGTGTTAAGTTACATGAATACTTACTTAAAGATCAGTGTATTGGTAAAGTTTCAAATGTTCTGTAGAACACAATTGGACTTTCTGTTTACATGATGCAACATTAAACAAAGCTGGATGATGTGGTTTAGATGTGTAATTATTTATTCTCCGTTCTTTAGGTTCTTGACATGTTCAGTCATAAGGCAAACACATAGAAAGGAAAATGTCATATGGCTAGCCCTGTTTTTGCTGCGCAGACTTACCTTAATTCCCTTGAGGGTCAGTTGTGTTTGAATGTTGTTCCCCCCCACCACAACAACACCAACATCACACCCTGCTGAAATTGTGGTAGTGTGTGTAATGCTACTGAAACATGCCAGTCATTTTCTTCTGTTCATACTCCTGGCATTTCTCCCCTATGGGTAGTAATTGTATCATCAAAACCACTATTATTCAGCTGCTTATGCAAAAATGAATAGATCCTACAAGATGAAATCATCTGACAATCTTTTAACACACCAGTCATTTTCTTCAGTTCATACTCCTGGCAAGTCTGTTAAGAAGAGTGCTGTCCTTATCCAATTTGATAAAGGGAAGGAGGAGAGAGAAATTTCAAGGATGATATATAAAGCATAAAATAAATTTTATGAGATTTTTAAAAAGTCAGTTCATTGTGTGTGTGGGATCTATGTAAAAACATCTTTTTTGACAGCTGTCCAAGATTTTCTCGAGGGCTAATGTTTGATTTTTGCTGGCTCCTTTTTTATCATTGCAAACTCTTTTGTTAGGTGAGATGCAATCTTGTGGTAATAATAACTTGTGTATTTGTTAATGTATGGGGTATTTAAACACATCCAGATGCATAATTGGAAAATTCAAAATCCCAAACTCATGGTTAAAGCCCTGAAACTCCAGGCCCCTTCTCCCCTTGCAACACTCATTGCTTTCATTTGCATTCCTAACTGCCCACTGCTTCTCCAGTCACAGGCTACTATTCTATCACATTTAATGACGATAGGTTAGTGAACCTATTAGCAGCCAGCACGGGAGAAAACCAGCCTGTGATTGAAGGAGCAGTTCCTCACAGTTTTGGTCCATTTATGAAATGCCCATGATTGAATTTCTTGCACATTTTGTTGGTTTTTGGAGATGGAATTGCTCCTCTGTATTTTGAGCCTTGGATCCACGATCTGAGAACCTTTCTGTACCATTTCTGGAGAAGGGATTAAGCAAGCATGCAAATTTTTTCTGCCACCTCATATCTGATTATAGTGTATGGTCAAGAACCTGCTCAATGGCAGTGCTCAGCAGGAAGCCAAATTACACGGACTAGCACATCGTGCAAGCAGTCTTCTCTTCTTAATGGCAGTTATTTCCTCTTGAAAAGCATCTGGAACAAATCACACTTGCTACAATTGTAAACTTGCAAAATGGAACACCAGGGCAAAGGTTCTGAGGATCACAGATTTAGCAATGGAGCCCTTAGTGGCAGATGTGGATAGAAGGAATGACAGTGTGGTTCAGTGAAGAGTCAGGAGTCCCTCAAGGCAGCTATGGAGGTCAGCGGTTGGCATCTGGCTCTAAGAATCATGCAGCAGTGCCACAAGAAGTCTAATTAACTCAGTCAATGTAAGGGAATGAATATTTATACATCTCTTCCTAATTGCTCCACCGGATTCACATTATTCAATATATGGCATCCTAATTACTCTGTAGCACCAAACCATGCCAGTTATGGCTCAGAGCTGATGTTGAGATAATTTACCTCAGACTTTGTACACGTCACTTTTCCAGATTCTCACCCACTCCTCAGTGCCTCCACACACAAGGTATTCCGTGCTGCCAGACATCTCAACCTAGCACTACTACACAACCATTAGCATTCTGTCCTCGGTCTCAAAATGCAAGATGACAGACAACAAAACAGCAGATAAAACTGACAGAGAACAAGAGATAGTAGGAACTGCAGATGCTGGAGAATCCGAGACAACAAGGTACAGGGCTGGATGAACACAGCAGGCCAAGCAGCATCATAGGAGCAGAAAGGCTGAAGTTTCAGGCCTAGACCCTTCATCAGAAAAGGGGGAGGGGAAGGGGGTTCTGAAATAAATAGGGAGAGAGTGGGAGGCGGATAGAAGATGGATAGAGGAGAGGATAGGTGGAGAGGAAACAAACAGGTCGAAGAGGCGGGGATGGAGCCAGTAAAGGTGAGTGTAGGTGGGGAGTTAGGGAGGGGATAGGTCAGTCCAGGGAGGACGGACAGGTCAAGGGGGCGGGATGAGGTTAGTCGGTAGGAGATGGGGGTGCGCCTTGAGGTGGGAGGAGGGGATAGGTGGGAGGAAGAACAGGTTAGGGAGGCGGGGATGAGCTGGACTGGTTTTGGGATGCGGTAGGGGGAGGGGAGATTTTGAAGCTATCCCCTCCCTAACTCCCCACCTACACTCACCTTTACTGGCTCCATCCCCGCCTCTTCAACCTGTTTGTTTCCTCTCCACCTATCCTCTCCTCTATCCATCTTCTATCCACCTCCCACTCTCTCCCTATTTATTTCAGAACCCCCTTCCCCTCCCCCTTTACTGATGAAGGGTCTAGGCCCGAAACGTCAGCCTTTCTGCTCCTATGATGCTGCTTGGCCTGCTGTGTTCATCCAGACCTGCACCTTGTTGACAGAGAACAAAGACAGCTGGAACTCCAGCTCCATCCAGAGGTGATGGCTCTGCACATCATGAGGCTCCAAAAAAAAGTTCCTGTGGCACTTATATTGCTGAAACTATTACAGATTTTGGAATGTTCCTGCCGTAATGCAATTTCTCAACTCCAAGCTCTCCTTCATACTATAATTAGGTACGGTGAGATGGCTGCAGATGGTGCAACCATGGGGCCCTTGTCCATCTCATGTCAACCATCTTTCATCATCCTAACATTCCAAGTAGCTATTTTAAACTCCCAACAATTGCTCCCCGTCTGGTCACAGCAGTGCTCTGATGAAGGTAAACAGCAATGGCACAGTAACATCATTTCATTTGATACACTTTGAGGCTTGTTCAGAAATAATATTAGCATAATGTTTTCCACTAGCATATGTGTACTTATGTAAGGTATGATTTGTCTGGTGAGCATGCAAAGCAATACTTTTTCAATATATCTCGGTACATGTAACAATAATAAATCAAATCAAATTAATGGGATGCAATGAGACCATGGGTGTAAAATGACTTGTTTGCCAGCTCATTGATGGCTGAGGCTGCAGATGAGTTCTGCCACAGTGCAGTCAGATGAGGAGCTCAGCAGAGCAGCATCCTAGAAAACACTGCTGAACATTTGCACCAAAATGCTGGCTGCATTGGTTGCTCTGCTAACTAGCCTTCCATCACTGTTGTGAATCATGGGAGAATCCAGATCCAAATTGATGGATCTTCACAACTTCCCTTCACTACAGCCTCTCTCTATTGATTTGTTAATGTTGCTTTGATTATGAATACCTAGGTGAATGTCTGCAGCCACCACAGCTGTTGCTCTTGTCGTGTGTACAGTTCACCAAAGCTGTTACCTTCACTCTGAGAATGCAGTAACATGCCATGCAAAATCTAGGAGTTCACCATACCACTTCTGAAAAAGCTCCAGAGCAGTTCTAGAGAATCTGAAGTAACAAACCTAATTCAAAAGTTACTTTACGTGCAATTTTTGTCCCTGGTCACTCACATAACATCAGTTCATAGCTTGCTTGGGGCTGAAGACTTACTCATTTATGAGTGAAATGTTCATTTATTGAATGAACCTGTTTGGTTCAAATTTGGAAAAATGGGCATAACTTCAATAAATAGGCCATAAAATGTCATGATCAAAGCAGTTTCCATGGCTTTTGTACTCAATAGCTTTCGTTTCTCACTGGGAGATACCCAACTGAAAGTCCTTATTGCAGTACAATGAGAACTAATGTGATCATGAGATGTTGATCAATATCTTCATGGAATAGAGATATTTGCCCTCATGTAAGAGACTGTGAAGAAAGGATGGAATAGTCAGTTTTGATGAGACATATGCTTACAGAGAACAGCATTATGTATAATGTTATAAAGAAAGGAGATTGCAGAAACTGGAGTCAGAAGGCAAGAGGAAACCATTATAGGCCAAAAGCTATCAGAAGAGACAAGGATTGCCACTTTTCCAGTGTGCAGGAGTAGCCCCCAAGCCACAAGGTTCATTGCAACACAAACCACTTATCAGCATGGTGTGTCATGCTGCAGTCAACTGGAGATGTAGCACGCATTCTTTAAGAAAGTGTACCCTTAGCTTGTTCAACTGTCCCTGTCACTACCCATTCTAAACTTTTACTGGGTACATGAGCAGTGAGGTGCATTGATCATATTTTCTTTATTTTTGTGGAACTAATTGATTCTGGCAAACATTTGATTGTCAATTCTGTGCTCATTTTTATTTTCCATAGTGTTATACAGCAGTCTTTGAAAAATAGTCCAGATTTTTGTTATATCAAGTAAAACAACAAAGTTAAAGTCCTTTTCTTCTCCCCCAGACCATGATGAAACAGCACCAAATGGAAAATATTACCACTTGATAGATTCATAGTAATCCAAAATGTTTTACAAGTAGATTCCATTGTGCACGCTCCACAGAGCTGAATCATTTTGTCAGTCACAAAATCTATTTGAAGAAAGCTTATCTCAAACTTTATTCACAAAATCTCTGTCTTGCAGACATGATTAAAACAAATTTATAAATTATTTATTATAACTTGAAAGGTTTTGAGGTAAAAAAAAAACACCTTTCAGTAAAATATTCAGGTTCTGTTTTCTTAATTTATAGCAATGAGGTCCTCAGTTTTGCCTGACTGAACAAGGTATGAGCTTTCAGTATTTAAGTTTTGCTGAAAAAAAGATACATTTTTGATGAAATTTCTGTAACTGGTAACATTAGATAAATGTCTTGATCTTTTAATACTTACACTGGCAACCAATTTAGTATTGTCAGGCGAACATGTGTGTATAGGAAACTGCACATACTACTACAATGGGTCCTGTTCTTTGCAGATTGGAAGAACACATACACATGGTGCCTGTTTCAACTGAACGAGACAAGCAATTTTCTATTGCGTAGTACTCGGGAGCAATAGATACTACTGGAGCTTTTGTGGAGCCATGATAGTATCCCAAAATCTATGTCAAGAGGCCTCGTTCAGTTATCATCTAACTGGTGCATTCTCCATGGTAATACCTTGGCTAGAATACACATCACAACCTATCAGCATGCTCTTCCCATTCTGTAGGTCAATGTTGGAACTCTTGCTGAGTGCAAGATGAAAACTTTCAACAATACGAGTCATTTTTCAGCAGTACTCAATTTCTGTATTACAAAACAACAATCTGCATCTGTGAAATAAGTAGATTGTATTTGGTAAAATGATAAATATACTTAATAAAAAAAAGTAAAGACAGTGTGGATTTTTTTTTCAATTCTCCAAAGTCCTATGATTCGTTGAAAGTTTATAGCACAGGTCATGTATATCCTCTTCTGTCTCTGAAATGACATTGAACTCGATTGTAGAAGAATTTCACCACAGAAGTAATGGTTGGATGGTATCAAGAAAAGCTTTGACCCTTCAACTGTTATCCCTAATTCTGGGGGTTTCTCATATCTGATTAAGAAATAGGCTAAACTGAGTCTTTTAAGTGGCTAAGGACAAAAGTCACCCGCTATCACCTCATCTCTGTAACTGGAGTCATGTACACTGAGGCAAGTTACATGATTTCATTCTAAACAATACCACATCCTTGCAGATGTAGCTTGCAGTTAAACAAACAGTGGTACATTGCTTAGTATGAATTATTGCACTAATTCACATAACCAATTCAATCATGCAAATTGACTGCAAGACATGATATCTCCTTATCCCCTCAACATGGTCACTGTATCCTTCCCCTTATTCCATACACCCAATCCTATAAAACACCTAATCAGTGATGGGCATTCCTATGGACATCACCAGGTCCCTATGATCTCATGCTGTTTTAACAGATATTATAATCTTCAGGTCTTGGAATCTTTCTATGCATCCTATTAATGTGCATTCCTAAGTAACTGGTTATACTCCTTCAGGCCTGTCCCAGACTTTCTTATCTCTAAGGACTGCTTGAATTCTGTTACTCATTGTATTCCGTGTGCTAGCTCTTATCAAATTCTGTTATTCCTCTTATATTTCCCCTGTCCCAAATATATATATATATATATATATATAAACAAACAAACAAACAAACACACACACATATATATATATAAATATAAATAAATAAAAAATAAATAATAATAATACAAATATATACCAATAATAGTTGGTTTTAATTAACTGCTGTATGATTTATAGTATTGTAGACTTTTACAGCTACTCCTACTGTTAGCACTTCTTAACTAATAAGTTGTGAACAATCTATTTCATTCAGGACTTGCCAGGCATCTTTTTAAGAGATTAGGGATGTGTTTTCCCAAACTAATTAACTTTCACATCTATGTTTAAATGTTTTTCCCCTAATACTTCTATTATACTTTGGTTATATATATGTATTCTAATTATGCTGAAATCCATGATTATCTGAGGAATCTTTAACTAGAACCTATTTCGTAATATTGTACATAACTTCCAAGAAACAACAGATTACTACAAAATAACTTTAGTCCTTGTTTTCATAGCTGCTTAATGAGTTAGGCTGACTGGTTCATGGACTGAGATTCACACTTCTTGTTCTAACTGGCGCTGTTCAAATAATGGGACAATATCCTTTCATTAATGAGGCTGGAATCAATCACTTGTCATATTTTAATGAACCTGTGTCTATCCTTAGATCACCTCTTTTCAAACTATCTCAGATGGTTGATTGTATAGGGCCTTGCAGTACCCTCTTTCAAAGGTACCGTTATGTTTTGCTTAAATGCTAGAGCAGACTGTTTAATTCTGTTTAAGCCTTGTCGGCCATTTTGTGTCTTTCAAACATGGGCTGCCCTTACAAAACCCAAGACTAATTCAAAGACATGATTCTACTTTAACAAATATCAAGAGAAAGAAGATATGTTTATTTCAAAGTGTTGAGCTCAAAACACTTGCTTATTCCCATAAAAAATAGCAGGTATTGAATTGGGAAACATTTTAAAATAATGCTGTAACTTTTCAGGCTGGCAGACACCAAGTCAGTCCATTCTTCACATGGGACATGGAATTTCAGCTGTTGTAGTTATAAGTCTCAATGATAAACTGTTTGGTCATATCACTCCGCAGGTAAGAATTCAAACTGGATTATTTAAAATAGTTGCTGAGACAAAATACTAAAATATTACTTTAAACATATAGTTCTAAAAATTAGAATATTATTTACAAAATCTTACAATGTGGAAATTACAAGGAAAAAAAATAGCAAGGACTTAAGTTATCTTCAGGTCTAGGCAACAGTTAATTGTTATAAATCAATTACTGAAACAAGTTCAGTCTTTCTTATTTGCAGTTTTATTTATCTAGGAGATCTGAAGAACTAAATTGTTCAGGATGAAGCATGATTTCTATAACAATCAATAGGTTAACATCACGTCTGTAATTGCCCCGTGCCTTTGGAGAAACCAATTAAGGCTTCCCAAATCCATAAATCATTATCTTGATTAAATTCAAGAGGCACAGAGTTGTACAGCATGGAAACAAACCCTTCCGTCCAACTCTTCCAAGATGACCAGATATCCTAAATTAATCTAATCCTATTTGCCAGCATTTGGTCCATATCCCTCTAACTCTTCCTATTCATATGCCCATCCAGATGCCTTTTAAATGTTCTAACTGTACCAGCCTCTGCCACTTCCTCTGGCAGCTCATTCCATACATGCACCATTGTGGAAAACTTGTCCCTTAGTTCCCTTTTAAATGCTAACCCCTCACTTGAAACCTATTGCCGTCTAAAGTTTTTGAGAAGATTTGTAAGTCGGGTTGTGGACGAGGTTGCAGACTTGCTCATCAAGCCGGTGTGTTTGATTGCAGGCATTTCGCCGTCCTGCTAGCTAACATCGTCAATGCGTCTCTGGTGAAGAGTTGGTGCTCTGTCCGGCTTGTTATTTATATGCCACGGTTTGCCGGGGTGATTGGCATCACTTCTGATTCTGTTTTTCAGTGGTTTGTGTATCAGGTCCAGTTCAATGTGTTTGTTGATGGAGTTCTGGTTGGAATGCCAGGCCTCCAGGAATACCCCGGTGTGTCCCTGTTTGGCTCATGCTATTATGGATGTGTTGTCCCAGTCAAACTCATGTCGTTCTTTGTTCGTGTACATTGAGACCAGTGAGAATTCGTCGTGTCTCTTGGTGGCTTTGTGTTTGTATATCCTTATTGCCAGTTTTCTTCCAGTTTGGCCTACGTAATGTTTCTCACAGTCCTTGCATGGTATTTTGTATATTCCATTAGTTTTATTGGTTGTGGGTATGGGATCCTTTACATTCATCAGTAGCTGTTGCAGGGTGGTTGTTGGTTTGTGGGCTACCCCGATACCGAGGGGCTGAATAGCCTTGCGGTAATCTCTGATTTGTCTGTGATGTACAGTAGGGTGACTAATATGTGTGGCCGTGTTGTGTTTCTTGTTGTGGTCTGTCGCGGAGGTAACAGCAAATTGAGGTTTTTGGAGATCCATTCCTTTTAAAAACTCCATACAAGTGCTCCTGTTTTGCTTTGCACAATTCTATGTCACCCTATCATACATCAGGGACATTTCAGATAGAGTTTTTGAGAAGATTTGTATCTATCTGCCATTCCTCAGTCAATCGCCCATCTGATCAAGGCCCCATTGTACCCTGAGGTAACCTTCTTCACTGTCCACTGTATTAGTTTTGGTGTCATCTGCAAATTTACTAACCATACCTCCTATATTCATGTCCAAAACACTTGAATAAATGACAAAGAGCAACAGACCCAGCACCAATCCCTGCAGCACACTGAGTTCTACCATGTACTATCAGAATTATATTGTGTTGTAGTGGCACATGACCTAAAGTTGACAAAATGGCCACCTGGGGCTTTTGTAGCTAACACAAGATGGTCAAAAGGGTTTGACATTTATGCACATCAGATGTTCACAGCTAGACTTGTAGTCTCCATATAGATATGCTGGATAAGATGGGATTCTCTGTAGGAAATATTAGGGAAGTTAATCATGCTTCTGTAAACAAGCAGTTCTAAACATAAAGGTATTTTAATAAGGGACATTTTTGAAAGGCCTAGTTTCACTACAGTCCCAAGCTTGTTATTTATTAAAAAGTAGAAGGAAATGTCTTATCCTACAGTATTCTGAACTGTTTAGGTAATTGTAGAATTAGAAAAGCAAACAACAGTTTAATGTGAAAAGATTAGCTGCATTCCTTCAGCAAATGTTTCTAGGCAGTAAAGAGGCCCAATGCATTACTAGGAAAGATAAAGTAATAAATGGTATAAACACAACTTCCAAAAATCCATTGACACAAGAGGAGGGCAGAGGAAGGTTCTCAAAACAGTGATCACAAATGGGGAAAGGTAAGTTTTAATTGTTTAAGTGCAAGATGTAGATAATTTGATGAAATTCTTACTTACAAAGATCAAGGGAAGAGCGGCAGAGACAGATTACAGAATACAGAATGAAGACGTGGTTATGTCCCCTAGGAGATAGCAAGAACTGCCTCGGAGTCAGAGTCAATACAGTGTGGAGTTTGAGGAACACAACAGGTCAGGCAGCATCAGAGGAGCAGGAAAGTCAATGTTTCGAGTCGGGACCCTTCATCAGGAGTTATGTCCCCTAGTTGTTTGTGAAATCTAAAAAAAGTTTAATTTAATGACTTGGTAAAGTTGTAAAGTGATTAAATTTCACCCTCATCAAATAGATTTCAAATAGATGCTTTTTATTAAGAAAATTTGTAATGGAAGGTTTTTAAGAGTAGAAACAGTAAAGATTTATCTTTAAATATGAAACTATGGTTTCAAATTCACTTACAACATGTAAATAGTAGAGGTTGTAAACTGCAGTTACAATTCAGAAAGACTGTTTGTTTGATCTGTCAGGCTGAAGTGAGAGAAGGGGTCATTCTCAATTTGTAATTGTGTTACAGTAATTTTATATTAGAGTTGATTTTAAAGACTGTATAACATCTGGTAGAAATTAATATCCGTCCTAATCTGCAATACTAAAATTAGTACAGAATTTGGAAGAGTTCTTAGCGATTAGCTATTAATTAGGTTATCGGTAGCTGGCAAATTTCTGGGAAGGAATCAAACTGCCAGAAGCACTGTCAGATCCCAAAGACAGATGATGGAGATATCTGGTGAATACCATGAGATTATGGGAGGACCCAGGGCTGTCCATAGCATTGCCAATCATTGATCATGTGTTCACTGGATAGATGTATAGATTAAGGGGATGTGGTTAACAATGACATCAACATTGCATGTAATTATTGTGATGTGAAAGGTATAAAAATGTTGTATTTCGCTGGGGAACCCAGAACGTCATTGAACTCCGATCTAAACTCTTTTTTAAGAGGACCACTGAGCCCCACGTGAAAGCCAGATTTGGAATAGTCTCTGGCCTCTCCTCCATATGTGCTAATAGAATAAGGATCACTTGTACAGTGGAACAGAGATCTCAAGACTCCTCTTTGATCTTTCTCCTTACAACAAACAACTCCTATATGTACTTTTAATATACTGACATTTCAAGATGTACCAAAAGGGAAATGTGCAAGGGAAATACTAAGAAGGGGATATAATCTCTTAAGTTCTGACAAAGAAAGAAAGGTGAAAAAATGGCAAGGTTAAAATTTCAGAGAATGGAATGAAGACATCCTCAAAAAGGTCTGACAAAGGGAGGAGACACGTAAATAAAAAAAAAACCAACAAGAGTTCAGATTATATTTGGCCTAAAAGACTGCAAGAAAATAACGGGTTCAATTGTGGATAGATCTAAGTTATGGATGTCAGATTCAAATTTACATTGGGAATGGGTGCAATTGAAAATCATTAAGAATTATGTGATGAACAATCAGACTTAGTGCAATGTACTGGAGACTGCAAACTGGCACTAATGGAATCTGAGAATTAGAAACCTTTGGAGAAGATTAAAAGATAATTGATGAATTTTCAAAAATAAGCCCTGATTTCAATGGTGTGCCAAGACTTCACATAACCAGGCCCAGTTTATATGAAGAAGGTTGAAAGAATGGAAAGGTTTAGGAATGGAGAGTTGAGCGTATGGAATTTGAACTCTGAAGGATCATCACCTCAGAAATACAATGTCTAGAATAATAAATGTTGTATTTGGTGAAGGATGGATCGCTCACATTATTGTTAATATTCACCGCCCAGATTGTGAGATAATTATCTTCAAGGATATGTTCAACCACCCCCTCTCCTGATTCAATGCTATCAACCATGATCGAACGCCAATCAAAATAATAAAGGTCACTCTGGACCGGAGACTTCACAAAATTTGCAATAACATTGTGGTTACAGGAGCAAGGCAGGCACTGGATATTTGCAATGAATGAATCCACCTCCCACCCCCCACCCCCCACTCCCCACTCCCCAACCGATTCCACACAGTTTTTCCAATGCTTAAAAAAAAACTTCAGCCAAACTGTGATGGAACACTTAACATTCATCCAAATACTTGCAGATAAAATAAATCTCAAGAAGGTGAACAATAGTCTGTGCAAAATGAACTGCTTTCATTGCTGATCTTGTCACTGAACGCATAGCCAAAACCTAAATTTTTAGTGGACTGTGGATGGGGTACATTTGCTCTAAAAAATTATATCAACAGGATCTCTCACTCAACTTTGTAATCAAGAAACATATTAGTGATATTATCATAGGAACACCACCATCCCATAGCCACGAACCATCTTCATTTTGATGTAAATCGCAGTCCTTCAATTGTTGCTGGATGAAAATTTATTGTTGGGGAAATATCACCAGAACCATTCTAGCAACTCAAGAAGCAGTCGCATTACGCCTTCTCAGAGCAACTAGAAAAAATACACAATAACCATGGTATTTCTAGCAGTGCCATAAACCAAATTTAAAATGTTGAATGGGCATTCTGCTAATGTTCCATGATAACTGTAAAGATTATACATGTCAATCGTCACTTCAAAGATTGTTTTTCATAACCTATTCACAGAAACATAGAATCCCAACAGTGTGGAAGCAGGCCATTTGGGTTATTGAGTCACAACGACCCTCTGAAGAGCATCCACCCAGACCCAACCCCCTATCCTATCCCTGTAACCCTGAATTTCCCATGGCTAGCTCAGCTAGCCTGCACATCCTGGGCAATTTAGCATGGCCAATACACCTAACCTGTACATCTTTGCACTGTAGGAGTAAACCAGAGCACTTGGAAGAAACCCACATAGCCAGGGGAAGAATGTGCAAACTCCACATGGACAGTTGCCCAAGGCTGGAATTGAACTTGGATCCCTGGCACTATGAGGTAGCAATGCTAACTATTGAGTCACTATGTCACCCTTAAGGTATTCCTCATATATATGCCTTTTTTTTTCTGGGCAAGCCACACTGGAGGATGGCATCATGAACACAGCTAAAGGCTGATCACCTGTACAATGAGGCTCATGCCTCATACAACAGGTTAGTATCACTAAGGTGGACTTCATAGAACAGCTAAGTTCAGCGTCAGAGATAGTAGGAACTGCTGTTGCTGGAGTCTGAGATAACAGGGTGTAGAGCTGGATGAACACAGCAGGCCAGGCAGCATCAGAGGAGCAGGAAAGCTGACGTTTCGGGTCTAGACCCTTCTTCAGAAAAAGGGTCTGAAGAAGGGTCTAGACCCAAAACATCAGTTTTTCTGCTCTTCTGATGCTGCTTGGC
>NC_063337.1:74467332-74514794 GCF_021869965.1 Rhincodon typus
GAAACGTCAGCTTTCCTGCTCCTCTGATGCTGCCTAGCCTGCTGTGTTCATCCAGCTCTACACCCTGTTATCCAAGTTCAGCATCATTTATGATATGCTGCCACATCCTCTTTTACCATGGTAGTGAGATCAGGATTAATCAGGACCACTTGACGCTTGAATGTTGGTGATTTTACCCTTTATTCAACATTTTCCAACTATTTACCAGGTAAGGCTTTACGTGACATTTAACATGAACTATCCCTTTATAAAGGGACAAAAAAAAACACCTGTAGATGCTGGAATCCAAGGTAGACAAACAGGGGGCTGGAAAAACGCAGCAAGCCAGGCAGCATCAGGATGAAAGGAGTGGTCAACGTGTCAGGTATAACCCTTCTTCAGGACTGGATGTTGGGGTAGGAAGAGCTGCAGATAAAGAGAGGGGGGAGGGGTGGAGGTGAAATGGTGGTGATAGGTAGACATTGGTAGTGGGTATGACCTGGTCGGTCGATGGGAGGAATGAATCCGGTTGGTGGCTGGAAGGGAGGGTCAGAACGTGCCGGTGTTGGGGTGAGGTTGGGGGTGGGTTGGTAGGTGGGAAGGTTATTTAAAAGTGGAGAACTCAGTGTTGAGTCGTTCTGGCTGTAGGTTGCTCAGGCAGAAGGTAAGGTCTTGTTCTTCAAATTTGCGTTGTGATTTGCTGCGACACTAGGAGGTAGAGGATGTATATGTGGGAGGGGGAATTGGAGGTGGGGGGTGGGGGGTGAAGAGGGGAGTTGAAATGGGCGGTGACCAGGAGGTCAGGCTGGCCATTACGGGCCTGGAAAAGATGCTCAGCGAAATGATCACGTAGTCTACGTTTGGTCTCACTAACATAGAGAAAACTACATTGGGAGCAATGGATGCAATAGACTAGGTCGAAGGAGATGCAGGTGAAGTTCTGTCTCACCTGGAAGGATTGCTTAGGGCTCTGGATGGAGGTGAGGAAGGTGGTGTGTGGGCAGGTGTTGCATCTTTTATGATTACAGGAGAAGGTACCAGGCAGGTTGGAGTGTTTGGTGGGGAGTGTGGTGCAAACTAAGGAGTGGCAAAGGGAATGGTCCTTGCAGAAGGCGGAGAGGAGTGGGGAGTGGAAGATGTTGCAGGTGGTGGGGTCTAACTGGAGTTGATGGAAGTGTTTGAGGATGATACTTTGGACGTGGAGGCTGGTGGGATGGAAAGTGAGGACAAGGGGGACCCTAACTTTATTATGTTTGGGCAGGGTGGAGGAGGCAGGGTGGAGGGCTGTCTGGTTGACAGAGGGAGGGAAAAGAGCACTGTTTGTAAAAGGCAGATGTCTGGGATGCTTGGGTGTGGAACGTCTTCTTGTCAAAGCAGGTGTGACAGAGACAGAGGAATTGGTAAAACTGGATGGAGTTTTTGCAGGATACAGGGTGGGAGGAGGTGTAGTCTAATTAGCTATGGGAGTCTGTGGGTTTATAGTAATTGTCGGTCTGTGAACTGTCACCAGGAATGGAAATAGAGAGATCAAGAAAGGGGAGGGAGCTGTCTGAGATAGATCAAGTGAATTTGGAGGGCAGGGTAGAAGTTGTTAGTGAAGTCGATGAACTGCTCCAGTTCAGCCTGGGTGCAGGATACAGCACCAATGCAGTCATCGATGTAATGGCGGAAGAATTTGGGAACAGTACCGGTGTATGTACTGAAGAGGGAGTGTTTGACATAACCGTCAAACAGACAGGCATAGCTAGGGCCCACGCGAGTGCTCATGACAAACCCCTGGATTTGGAGAAAGTGGGAAGAATTGAAGGAAAAGTTATAGAGGGTGAGGACTAGTTCAGCGAGAAGGAGTAGGGTATTAGTCGGGGGGGATCTCAATGGGTCTGTTGGAGAGGAAAAACTAAGGGCCTGTCGGCAGTCCTTGTGGGGTATGGACATGTATAGGGATTGAATGTCCACAGTAAAGATTAAGCGCTGGGGCCCAGTGAACTGGAAGTTACCAAACAGGTGGAGGGTGTGGTTTGTGTCCCGGATGTAGGTGGGGAGTGCCTGGACCAAGGGGGAGAGAATGGAGCCAAGGTAGGAAGAGATGAGTTCAGTGGAGCAGGAGCATGCGGAGATGATGGGTCAGCTGGGATAGTTGGGCTTGTGGATCTTGGGGAGCAGATAGAACCGGGTAGTGTGGGTCTGGGGGCCTATAAGGCTGGAGGCGGTGGAAGGGAGGTCACTGGAAGCAATGAGATCATGGACAGTGTGGGAGACATTGGCTTGATAGGCCATAGTTGGGTCATGTTCAAGGGGGAAGCAGGACGTGGTGTCGGAGAGTTGGCGTTCGGCCCCTGCAACATAGCGGTCCATCCTTCAGATACCATCTATGTTGGATGGTTTGTTAATGAAATGGGGATTGGTGTGGAGAGAGTGGAGCACTGCACATTCAGAGGGGCAGAATTTGGAGTGGGTGAGGGGGTGAGCCGAGGTGGTCGACGTTGCGTTGGCAGTTAGCAATGAAGAAGTCTAGGGCAGGTAAGAGGCTGGCAGGGGGTGTGGGAGGAGGAAGGGTGGAGGTGGGAGAAAGGGTCTCTGGAGGGTGGTTGGGAGTCTTTACCAAAGAAGAAGGCACAAAGGCCCAGGCAGAAGAAGAGTTCCACGTCATGGTGGGCACGGAACTCGTTGAGGCGCAGAGGGGCAGAGGGGCACGAACGTGAGCCCTTCGCTGAGTACAGACCATTCAGCCTCAGAGATTTTGAGGTCAGGGGGAATAGTGAATATGCAGCAAGGTTCATGTTGGAGTTTTTTTAGGCGGTCTCGAGGAGGCTGATGGATCAGAGGGGTTGGGGGGGTGGGGGGGCGGTAAGGGTGATAGCATGTGATGGGTTTTCCCAATTACCAATTCAAAAATCCATCCCATTTTCCCAATTTAAAGCTCCCTTTATAAAGTTTGCTGGTCATTGAATGTCTAATATTACTCATGAAGTACGCTGGAATTAATGTTGCCTATCACATCTCCCCATCCTTCTCAAAACCCTTAGTTCCATAAATAATGTGCATTATCCTACATTCATCAATTTTTTAAGCTTTTCAAATTTGTTCTGATCTCTTTGTTGTTGCACGTAATTATTTTTTCTTTTATCAGCTACTTCATTGATTACCTTCCCTTCATCATAAGACCAGAAGTGAGGATGTTCACTGATGATTGCATAATGTTCAGCACCATCTGTGATGCCCCAGGTACAAAAATGATTGATGTCCAAATGCAGCAAGACATGGATAATAACCAGGTTTGGACTGACAAGTAGTATGTGACATTTGCACGACTGAAGGACCATCTCCAACAGGAGTGAATCTAGCCCTTGCTCCTAGACATTCAATGGTATTACCATCACTAAATCCCACACTATCAACATCCTAGAGGCTATCATTGACCAGAAACTGACTGGAATGGGGCATAAATACTGTTGTTACAAGAGCAGGTCAGAGGTTAGGAATCCTGCAGCAAGTAACTCATCTCCAGACAGACCAAAGCCGAGCCACAATCTGCAAGTCAGGAGTGTGATAGAATGCTGTCCCTTGTCTGAATGACTGCTGCTCGAATAATAACTAGAAATAATCTAGGACAAAGTAACCTGCTTGATTTGTACCACATCCACATACGCTGATTATCTCCCCAACAGTGATGATCAGTAGCAACAATGTGTAATATTTACAAGATTGACTACAGAGGTTCACTGTGGGACAGCACTTACTAAACCCATGACAACTACCATCTTGAAGGACAAGGCAGATACATGGGAAAACAACCTGTAAATTCATCTCCAAGCCACTCACCATCCTAACTTGAAAATAAATCATTGTTCCTTCTGTCTCTTTGGGTCAAAATCTTGGAATTCCCTCCCAAATGGCATTGTGGGTCTACCTAGAGCAAATGGACCGCAGTGGTTCAGGGCAGCAGCTCACTAACACCTTCTCAAGGGCATCTATAGGGATAGCTAATAAATGCTGGCCCAGCAAGCAAAGCCACTCACCATGAATGAATGTGAACAAAAAAATGTAGACAACGATGATAACTATAGCATTTATTTCCACCCCTAAATTTCCTTCAACTTTGAGGCTTACTGTGCCAGTACAGAGGGCCATTAAGAACTAACCACTTTGCTATTGGTCTGAAGTCACTCGTAAGCCACAACAGGAAAGGGTAGCAGATTTCCTTCCTCAAAGGGCATTAGTGAAAGACATGAGCTTTGATAAAAATTGATAGTTTCATGGTGGCTATTAATAATTTTAATCCAATTGTAATCCAAAGGAATAGAACTGAGCCTGTGAGTTATTATTCCAGTGGCATTACCATGACACCACTGCCTCCACTAAATTGTATTTAATGAAGTTCAGGACTTCACTCTTCAATAAAATTTCTATCTTCTTTCACAAGCTTTTAAGCAGGAAGACACAACAATGCGTCAGTTGTTTGATGCATTTCCTGGACATACTTAGTTTTTACATTGAACCTCATTAATCTTAAGCAAAATCCTTATACTCACAGGGACATCTTTTTGCCAGCTTTTAGGTACTTAATGTAATAACTACTGAATAAATTAATGATTATTTAATTATGCAACCATTGGTTTGTGGTCTGTTTCAATGGTAAACTTTGGAGCAAAGTCATTTTCTGAAGATTGCTTCTCAGTCTGTGTTACTGTGATGTTTTCATCCTAAATTGCTACATTTATTTGTTCTATTTTAGTCACTGACCTGGAAGTGTAATATATTAATCTATATCTTCTATCTTTGTGCACATGAAAACTGTATAGCTTTCTCATGTTGACAATGTATCTGTCGTTACCTTTCTGCGCTGTTCTGGGTCACAGTGAGAGAAGATGTCTGGCGAAATAAATACTTATTTTAACCTCTTCAATGAAACGTGCTGATTTTCTCACCAACACCATACTTCGTCTGGGCTAAGCAATTATAGTCGTTCAATTACCTGTCCTAGATTAAGTCCATAATTTTCCTACTTGATCTGCCATCTTCATAAATCTTTGCAGTTTGGTGATATTGTGGGTGGTGGGAAGCCTTTGATTGGTTTGGTTTTATGAGGGTCAGCTGCAGTGCCTGCTCCATGAATGATATGTCCCAAAGTTTAATGAGAGCTTACAAGTGCTGACAGTTCTCATGGAGAGCAAATTCTGCTTCTTGCAAGCATTGAAACAGCACTGTCACTCTGGTGTTATGTTCATACGTGGTGGAACCACAAATTAGATCCATTCTTTTTGCAAAAGCAAAAGCCTTCTAATTCTTTAAACATAAGCAATAACTTCAAACACTATCATGAATGTTGTCAGTAATTTAGATTCTTAAGCCAAAGATCATTGCCAAAAACAACTAATCACAATTAGTTTGGTGATAAAAGTGCTTTTTACTAGCTTTTCTAGAATCTGCTCAACAGACACCATGGTTTGATCTCCATTTAAATAGGAAGTCAGCGCAGATTTAAAATTGGTCGATTTGATTTTGGCACTGGAACCATACCTGAACACTGACTTGTTTAATTTGTTACTGGTAGTTCACTTGGAACATTGACAGATTTTTTTACTACACTTTTTTTGAGTGTGGATGTGGAACTTCCCTTGAAGTGAATAAGCACACAGGTTTGACATCTGATCTCAAAGTGATAATGTTAGCTGTTTCAGCCTGACCTGAATCCTTTTGGTTTTCTATAGCTTTCCAATCCATCAGTTTTATTAGTGAGTCACAGACCTCTGTAAGCTTTTTGCTTTGTTCATGTTCATGTCCATTTCTGAAGAAGGGTCACAGGACTTGAAAGGTTAATGCTGTTTTCTCTTCAGAGAAGCTGTAATACCTGCTAAGTGTTTCCAAAAATTTCTATTTTTGATTGTTTCAACAAAAATACAGAGTTGATTAACATAGACAATTTGTAATATGAAAATTTAAATGTTTACCCCGCTAAACAGCCTAAAAACAAACACATGTACAAACATTTAGAGTAAGGGAAAAGATGAATTTCTCTCCACAAAGATTATTTTTTTCAGAAAAAAGCTTTCTGACTCAGGTTAGTTATTCTTGAAGGGAAAAAAAAAGGCAATATATGTTCTGAAATCTGTAGATATGGTGCCTTCCATGTAGTCAAATTACTAATGACAAATGGTTGTCTCTGGGACCATGGCAGGCTCAGGAAATACAAAGAAGTTCATTCAGTAACTCTCTTTCTGAAGACCAACACATTACACACTAAATTCATCCAAAAGTCCTTTAGAAGCAGAAAACATGAGCTGAGGAGCTTCTTCTTAGTAAACTTTCCCTCACTGACCCAAATCAGAAACTCCAAAACTGCAAACATTTTTCAAATAGCACGGCTATAAAATCAAGTCATTAAAAATTCAGGTGATTTTTCCTGCAGTGCATCCAGCAATCAATTTCCAGCTCTAATCTTAAGTCACATTATTTCCAAGACCCTAGTTAAATAAATGTTTCGCAGTCATTACACAGGTCTTTTTTTACCAAAATGAAACAGTTCCAGGCACTTCCACAATCCTAGAAACTGAAGTCGTCAAATAAATATCTATAACAAAATAGCTTCAAAACAATTTTAGTACATTGTGCAGGATTTAAGTAATATTGTGCATATTACAGTAATTCTGTAGTGTACAAATTTAGTTTTTTATCCTCAATCCAAGAAAAAGAACCATTATTCTAAAGAATTATAGCCATGCTAAGAAGAGAAAATAATTTTACCCATTTGATATTTGGTGTCAAGACTAATTCTTCTTGCGATATAGAGTGTGGCTCATTAAAATCACCTGAAAAGAAACAGACAATAAAACCAAGAACTGTGGGTGCTAGAAATCTGAAACTGAAACAAAAGGAAATGCTGGAAAAGCTTCGCAAATCTGGCAGCATGTGTGGAGAGAAAGCAGAGTCTCTTTTGTTGGAGGGCCACTGGTCCATAAACCATTGACTCTACTTTCTCTCCACAGATCTGCCAGACCTGCTGAGCTTCTCCATAAATTTCTGGTTTTAGTTCAGAAAAGAAACCGAGTTTCTTTGTGAGCCAACAAGTCTGAATAGTCCAACAGGCATGTTGTCTAAGATTTATCTTAATGATCATGATAGAACAATAAACCTCTGGCAAAAAAGACTCTCTGACCTTTTATCCAAGCATGTGGCAAAATTTCTCAATACAATCATTCATATGGTAAAACCTCCTGAAATCTGTAGCCTATGAAAAATCATTGCTCATTTTGGGGCTGTTAGTTCTGACGCAAGCATGATTGAAAAGCTACTGGAAATTTCAAACATCTCACATTATAAGTGATGATCACTTATTTTAGTTTTAAATTTAATTCTGAAACCTATTTTCATGTTTTGTCATGTCAAAAAAAAACTCACATCTCATGTTTGTAAACACTTTTGCTGAAGTTGTGACATTTTTCTAATATCTTCTTGACATCTAACAATTGAAGGCAAGATTGACCCAGCTGCTCTCACCCCTAACCGGACAGAGTTCACTGTGGGAGTGTCCCATATATTAAGATATCTAGTTTAACTAGGGTTGATGTAAATCTAGAAATTAGTGCTTGCATCAGTGAAAATGCTAGTTAAACAGTTGGATGGAAATGAAAACCAGATTTCAGAGGAGCATACTTTAAGCTTCTGCTGTCCTCTTTCTTTTGGTATCAAATGTTTGCTTATCCATACAATTCATAACATCAGTTACAGAGAAGAAACAATGCATATTCCTCATTCAAAATTACATAGTAATTATTACACTTCTTTTTGTTGGAGATGACTATGCACAGATTTTGTGTCACATATATACTTTATTATAACACTGATTACTGTCAATAACGTGCTTTTGAGGAGTAAAGTGCTTTGGGATGTCCTGTGGATGTGAAAAGCTTTATGTAAGACTGTCTCCTTTTAAATCTATATACATTATTATTTACAGGGACATACTTGACCACAGAGGTACAACTCTAGATAGCAAGAACCTAGAGGTGGAGACTGTTAATATGGGGAGGCTGTTGCACTGCAGCTAGCACATTTCTAGATGACCCTGTGACTCTATTACTCTAACCAGCTGATGTCCTACTGTTATTCTGCAGCCTTATTGGCTGACCTGAAAGCTGACCAACAAATGTAATGTTCAACATCTGTTGTGCCTCTTTATTTGACTACTGGGTATTACTGAGTCAAGTATCCTCAACGAATATTCTGCCCAAAGACATTAGAGTCTAAATCAATGGTATAGAACACCGACTTCAAACTTTTCTTAGTTCTGCTGAAAAGTCATTGGCTTGCAACATTAACCCTGTTCCTCTGCACAGAAACTGCCTGACCTGTTGGACGCTGAAACGTGACCAAGTGTTATACAACTTTTGGTGAGCAGAGAAATGCCAGTATTTTGCAAGCGGGAGGATGGAGAAAGGGCACATGGCAGCAGGGGTTCTTCTCAACCTATCCCTACTTCTGCTCCTTTGCCCTATGCCCTCAGACATGCCCACACCTGCTGTCCACCATCTCAATGATTGAATCTGTCACAGCACAGCTGAAGATAGGAGCAGAAAAACAAGCAATTCCACTGAGCCACAATACGTACCTCACTCCAATCTTCATTTTCATAGAGTTTTTCTTTCTCATGAAAGCTGCTGGAGTCATTCACCAAAGGCAGCTGTCAAGAATGAATGGAGGATACAACAAATTAGACACCAGAACAATGAAAAATTCAAAACCTTTGTTAATTAAACATTGCAATGTCATTATGTTTTTCTTATACAGAGAAGAATCCTCTTATGTAGCCATTAAGTATTCGTCATTTGATTTCTCTTCTTCCTATGTGATTCAACCCCTGTAGCTTCAGAGGAATGGTTAATCTTTCTGATCTGAGAGATGATAGTGCCCTATCTTCTGCTGCGCAGTAGGTGGACATTGAATAATCCCATGCAACTAGTGAACATTAAGGTTTGGCACAAAGCTGACACAGTCAACAATGGCCCACATCTTGGTCGGGGAATCCAGCCACTACAGCAATATCAATAGCTCTGTGTGTTTGACTGATTCCGTCACTGAAAGAGTTCACATAATTGGCAACCTTACAAAGCAAGGTGTCAGTGACATGTGACACCTATGGTGGGAAAATTGTTAGAGTCGATGATCGAGGCTGGGGTGACTGACTACCTTGAACATTTTCATTTAATCAAGGAGGGCCAGCATGGATTCATGACACGCAAGTCATGCTTGACAGACCTCATTTAATTTTTTTGAAGAGTTGTCTAAGGTAGTGGACAGGGGAATGTCTATGAATTTGATTATATGGACTTCCAGAAGGCACTTGATAAAGTCACACATAGAGATTGTTAACAAAGGTAGAAGCTCACAGAATTGAAGGCAATTTACTGACCTGGCTGGGAAATTGGTTGAGTGGCAGGCGACAGAAATAGAGATAATGGATAGGCACTTAAATTAGCAGGATGTGACCACTGGTGTTCCATAATGATCTGTGTTAAGGACTCAACTATTTACATTAATAATTAATAACTTGGATAAAGGCATAGAAAGTGATTTATCCAAATTTGCTAATGACACAAGTTAGGTGGTGTTGGAGACAATGTAGATTGTAGTAAAAATGACAATGGGATATTGATGGACTAAGTGAATGGGCAAAACTTTGATAGATGGCGTTTAATGTAAGCATGTGTGAGCAATCCATTTTGAATTGAAACAGGATAGATCAGGGTACTTTCTAGGTGGTACAAAGTTAAACACAACAGGTGTCTAAACAGACTTGGGTGTCAATTCACAAAACGTTGAAATTGACTTTCAAAGTAGTGAATTCAAGCTTTCAGGACAAATCATAACACAAGTCTTTCACAATGGCTGGCCACAAGCTTTGCAATTCCACTCTTAGAAGGATTTCCTAGCTCATCAACTTCATTGTACAGTCACTCCATGCTGTGTCTTGTCTCATTAACTGTGGCGAGTTCCTGACTGCCATAGAAAAGCCTTCCTGTAAGTGACTCACCTCTGAATACTACAAAACCTTTCCAGAAGCTGTTGGGTACATGTCAGGAATGTCATTGAATATTCACCAAATGCCAAAATGAGTACAACTCCAACAACATACAAGAAGCTTGGAATGATTTAGGACAAAGCAGCCCTCTTTACCAGCACTCCATCCACCATCTTAACCATTTGCTTTCTCCTCCATTGCATAAATTATATATAATCTACAAGATGCACTGCAGCAGCTTGAGGACATATCTTCAAAAGCACCTTACAATTAAGTGAACTACATTGACTACATAAGCCAGCAATCTTGAGATATATTTTCAGAGATTCCACATGCAGTATTTGGATCCAGGAATGAATGTCAAGGCAGCAACGTCAGATTGCAGAACACTCAATTTTCATTAATTTTAGATGCTGGAATATTAGAAATTCTGAATCAAGTTCTCAGTCTTCTGTATCTGATTTTCTGATCCATGTTCCTGAAAAGTGAAACTCTGTAGAGTTACAATAAACCACAACAACATTGACTTATATTTATACATGCACTGTTAGTATCATGAGAAGCCCTAAAGCATCTCTTCAAAGTATTATAAAGCAAAGAATGGCACATGCCACATAAGGAGACAATCGGACAAACAATTAAAATATTAGTCTAAGAGCTGAATTTTAAAGAGTTGCTTCAGTAGAAGGTGAAGTATATTCAAATGTACATGGTCTGGTAGCAGAATTATCATCAAGATGGTCAACACCTATTTTTTGATGCCAATTTAATGCAGGACTTCTGCCGGGCAATGCAGGCACCTTTTTGAATCAGACAGGAATCACACCAACCCAAAATCCAAACAATACAGAAGCTGAAAATCTGGAATAAAATCAGGAAAAGCTCATAAGTTGTTGATCCACCAAGATAAGGCTTTGCTTTATCTTGGTGTTAAGCAGCAGACTGACTGCAGACTTTTGTTCGGGTCCAGCATATACTTTGTCTCCTGCTGGGCACTATATTGGCCACTCAAGTGGATATGGACATCAGCACGAGTTAGTACTATAGACATCCAGCACACAGAAGAGGTACGATACGGAAGGACATTCAGCCTCTCTGATACAGCCTGGCTCCCTATAACAGCAAATTTAGTTAGTATCATTTCACTGTACTTTTCTTCCTATATCCCTGTAATTTTTCTCCTCCAAGTTCTTATATATTTCCTTCTTGAAAGCCATGATCGAAGCTGCCTCCACTGCATCCTCTAGCAGTACAGCCAAATCCTAAGCACGCACATCTAAAAAAATTTTTTTTCTACTCTTGCCTTTGTTCTTGTACAAAATACATTAAATAAATATCCGCTAATTCATTTTCTCTGCCAATAAGGGGGGAAACCTCTGTTGGCTCTGTCTAGATCCTTTAATGATTTTGAATGCCTTGATTAAATATCCTCCAGACCTTCTTTTTTCTGCGGGATACCCACATCCTCATAAATGAAGTCTTTCCTGTTCTGTCCACCAGGGAGTCTCCACTTCTGTACCTGTATCCAACGCATGCACTTGCTTACAGATACTGTTCTCCTCATGACTTGTCAACCAAACTCTCTCTACTGCACCACTCAAAGTGTGTGTATCTGAACTTGTGGAAATTGCATGTGATTCATGTGATGATACTTTCGTGAAGGGGTGATCTCATTGAAGATTCCTCAGCCTGCGCTATTATCAGTCCTTTGTCATGTGTGAAGGACCAATGGGAGATCAAAGGCACAAGTTAAGGTTGGCACTGGGCAGCACAGTGCACATCATGGCACTTTAGTTTGGTGTGTCATCAATTCAAGGTGAGTTGATTATCAAGTACCATCTGAAGTTATCAAACCAGAGTCATCCCACTTCAGAACTGGTTCTGAAGAAGGATCGCTGGACCCAAAATATTAACTCTATTTTCTCTCCACAGATGCTTGAAGACCTACTGAGTTTTTTCAGTAAATTTTTTTTTGGTTTTGATGTCCAGCATTCACAGTTCTTTCATTGTTTCTGTTCAGCAGTAAGGTTCCTTAGCTAGAGTAATATTGTGCATTTTTACATGCAAGAGAAGCCAGAGATTGACAGACGTTGACAACACTCACCTTGCAAGTCTCAAATTAGGTAGTCATACTTTTATTTAGCACTGAATCCAAGTCCTGGACATTACACTCCACTCTGTTTCTTAAGAAGATTCATTCATGAAATGTTGACGTTGTTAGCTGGTGCAGCATTTATTGCGCATCTCTAGAGTTTCCCTTGTGAAGATGTGATGAACTACATTCTTGAATCACTAGAGTCCATTTTGTTAGGTAGACCCAAACTGCCATGGAGGAGGGAGTTCCAATCACATATGTCTCATTTGGGTCACTGGCTTCTTCATGTCATTACTGAAGAATAATTCACATCCTCCAACAAGATCTTCAGGGATACGTTAGAGATCCATAGGCAGCCTCTCAACTCTTCCTTGCATCCTTTCTTGCCTTCAGATTGTTTCAGTAGCAGTCTTCCTTCAGGCCATTTTGATCCTTGTCTTCAATGACTCATTGTAGGACATCATTACACCAGAACTGTGATTGGCTGAGAAACTCAGACACAGGATTGTAATACCATGACTGAGCTGGACAACCATGGAAAACCAATTTGTTACCATTCACTCCCATCCTCCTCTACAGAGCTGCAAGTCGGTATTTCTTTGTTAAGATTCCAATCAAAATAATGACCAAGTCAATGATACTAAATAACAAAAACAGATTGAACCAGGTTGTTTTGCTTCAGTTACTTTCCTCTGGGTATTTATTGGGTTGTTTCCATTGGAAATATGATACTTTGCTAGCAGCCATTGAGGATATCAAAGACTCACTTATGCAGTTCTTATTGGAATAGCTTTTTCAATTACTGCAGATTTACATAGAACTGAATAAAGAACATAAAGCTGCAAGAAGCTATTATTGTCATTATAACAGAGCTTCAAAATATAATCATCACATTCCATAATTCATATCCATAAAGATCTAATGCGCTTATGTGCACAGGGAGATAACGTGGCATATCTTGGGTTGTACATTCATAAATATTTAACTAGCTTAGGTTTCAATCTGTCTCCAAAAAACTTCCATGTTTCTGATATTTTTGCATTGTTATTTTCTCTTCTGGAATATTTTTAATCATTTCTCAACTAGCTTTACTACTCAAAATTTCAATTTAAAAGAATGTTATATGTCTAAAACCAAGAACTCGTACTATTTAGGTCTTTGAAGAGGAACAAAACTCAGAATAACGTCAATGTTAAACATTATTGGATTAGAATTGTTTTTGACCGGTGCTGACTTGATGGACTAAAAGTATTTCTTCAGTGCTGTAGATCTTTGAGTCTATCTCTACCAATTTATTGTGATGGCCATTTACGCTTGGTAATTTGAATTATCATAGAATTGCAGAATCATAGTATCCCTACAGTGTGGAAACAGGCGCTTCGGCCCAACAAGTCCACACCGACCCTCAGAGCACCATCCAGACCCATCCCCTATAACCCACCTAATCTACACATCCCTGAACACTACGGGCAATTTAGCATGATCAATCCACCTAACCTGCACATCTTTGGACTGTGGGAGGAAACTGGAGCACCCGGAGAAAACCCACGCAGACATGGGGAGAATGTGTCAACTCCACCCAGACAGTCGCCTGAGGGTGGAATTGAACCTGGGTCCTTGGAGCTGTGAGGCAAAGTTCAGTTTCATGTTTCAGATTAGTGATCCTAAAGTTGTTGAGGTGGCACATCATAGCATTTCTGTTTGATAAATTTGCACACTCACTCATATTTTGTGTCAAGTATGTAGCAAATTGCAGGATGATCAGGCTACTACTGCTGGAGTGCGGTCTACAGGGCATCTGTGACCTCGGTGAATGATAAGTGATAAAGAGGAACCAGTAGATGCAATATGTGAGAATTTCTAAAAAGCATTAAATTAGGCACTATACAAGGCTATTTAATAATAAGGTAAGAGCCCATTGTATTGGGAATGGTATATTTGCATGAATAGAGGACCGGCTAATTTGAGTGTTGGGATAAATAGAACACTTTGAGTATGGAAATTTATTAAGACAGGAACACCACAGGGATCAGTGCTGGGCCAGAATTATTTGGTATATTTATTCATGACTAGGATGATGGAAGTGATTGTACTGTCACCAAGTTTGCAGATGACACAAAAACAGTTGAGAAGTGAAGAGGTGAGGATGATACAACTGAGTATCCAGAAGGATACAGACAAGTTAATTGATTAAGCAAAAATATTGCAGATAGAACACAGTAAACTTCATTTTAACTTCCACTATATGAACAGATGCTCTTGAAAAATTGGCAAAAATTATATACACCACCTATCGAAAATTTAGAATAATATTGCAATCTCCGCGATGTCAGGGAAGTTAGTTGAGGGTGCGAGAAAGAGGACTCTCTGTTGGCCTGTTTTAAAGGTAAAGTTGCATTATTATTTAAGTGAATTTTGCTCTAAATAAAGTACAACAGTAACTTCAGCAGGTAAAGCGAGAAGCAAATGGAATGTTGGCCTTTATTTCATAGGGAATGGAGTATAAAATTTGTCTCGCCAGAAGTATAAAAGGAACTAGACAGACCATGTACAGAATATTGTAAACAAATTTGTTTCTCTTATCCAAGGAAAGATATTGCTGGTTTGGGTGGCAGTTCAGAGAAGATTCACTAAGTTGATTCTGGGTATGGAGAAATTTTCTTACGAGGAGAGGTTGAGTGGGACTTGTACTTATTGGAGTTTAGAAGAATGAAATGAGACTTTATTGAAACATAAAATTTTCACTGGGCTTAGCAGGGTAGATGAGGAAACATTGTTTCCCCTTGTGGGACAGTCTAGACCCATAAGGTGTAATCTCAGAGTAAGCGATTGCCTATTTAAGGCAGAGATGAAAAGGAATTTATTCTCTCAGCGTGTAGTAAATCTGTGAAGTTCTTTAATGCAAAGAGATGTGAAGGCTAGGTTGTTAAGTATATTCAAGGCTGAGATAGACAGACTTTTTAAATCAGTAGGGAATTTAGAATTATGCAAGGAAAAAGGAGAAAAATGTAGTTGAGAATGATCTAATTGAATGATGGAGCAGAGTCTATGGGACAAATGGCCTAATTCTGTTACTCTGATCTCAAAAGATAGATGCAAACATGCAAATGCTAAGTTTCTTTGGTCAGCGTTATTCAATATGCCTAAGTTTTCTGGCCCCACTCAACAGGTTGTGGTTCTCAAACTTGTGATGTAATAACATATCCAGGGACAGGATCGGAAATTTGCGAAACACAAAATAAATGTAATTGAAGCATTGTAGAAATTGGTTGTATATGATGTCTAGATTCAATATGCCTTCGGTTGTTTCTTTTAATTTTAGTCAGTCTAATAAATTGAGTCATGGCAGGGTTACTTAGAAAAATGGTGCATCCATTCCGTCGTATGCAAGAATTCCATGTCCTCAACATAGGAAGCATCATCAGCCGAGGCAGACTGAAATTTAAGAAACAACAGACGTCACTTGTGCTACATCCACATAGCTGAGAGCTCTGTGGAAAGTATATTTCTAGAGGTAGTTGCCCCACAGCCCAAAGGTAAGCAGGAACAGAAGGAATGGGTGGCTAGCACGTATTCCCAGGAGGCCCAGATGGGAATTGCATCAGTCTCTTCAGTGCATCTCACTCCCCAATTAGAATCCATTTCTGAGTTTTGGTGGGAAAGACTTTTCATCTGGAGTATTACCAGACCTATTTTACTTTGGGTCACTCAGTTATACAAAAGAGAGGGGGACAGAAGTAAGAACTGGAAAAGAATACTGGTTGGGGTTTCTATAAATTAGGGAATAAACAAGCATTTCCATTGCCACAGATGTGAATTAGGGTAGTACAGGACCTCCTTGGCTCCAGACTACTGGGTAGCTGCAGAGACCACTTTGGGAGTTTGGGGGAAAAAGGTGAACGGCAAAAGGCTGCGGCCCGTATTGATGTGATTTGCACAGGAAAAAAGAATCCGAAAAATTTTAAGGAGCTGGGAAGGAGACTAGCAAGCAGGGCATCAAAAGCAGTAATCTCTGAACCAATTCCGATGCTATGCATGAGTAAATATATAAATAAAAGCAAATAATATATGAAACTGTGACTGGAAAAGTGGTGTAGGAGCAAGGGTTTTAATCTCCTGGAACATTGGAATGGCAACTGGTTCTGTGGGGAGGGAAGAGGACTCTGTACAGAGCAGATGGTTTGCACTGAACAGCACTGGAACTCATGTACTTATGGTGTGGTTTGTTAATGCTGTTGGATGTGTTCAAACTAACCAGACAGTGCTGGGAAACAGCTGTTAGCATTAAAAAGAAAGCACACAGCACACAAAGGACAAGAAGAAGAATTAGTAAAGTATTAGGGAAGGTCAGATTGAAAGGAAGTACAATTTAATTTAATTCAGGTTTATAATATCTCTCTGTCAATGTACAAAGCACATTGAATAAGCTCGGCAAACTGCAGGTACCAGCAATCACATGAAAGTATGATGTTGTGGCCATAAAAGAGACATTAAGAAATTGAAATAGAAGTAGGCTGTTCAGCCCCTGAAGCCTGCTTTGCCATTCAATAGGATCATGGCTAATCCAACATTCCTCACATCTACTTTACTGCAATTTGCCCATAACCCTTGGTTCCCCTACTGGTCAAGAAGCTATTTCAGCCTTAAATGTACAGAAGTACTTTACAATCACATCTCAGTGGCAAGGAGTGCCAAAGATTCACAACCATCAGGGAAGAAATTCATCCTCATCTCTGTACTAAATTGTCACCCCTTTATTCTGAAACTATGCCCTCTGGTCCTAGACTCTCCCATGAGGGAATCATCCTCTCATCATTTACCCTCTCAAACCCTAAGAGGCAGGGGTGAGAGCTAATGATCTGAGGATGCTGAGGGAAGTAAGTGCAGAAATTGATGATACTATTCATAATCTTCCTTCCTTCATGTTTCCTTTGACAAAAGGATGAAGCCAGATAACATTAAATTTGGAATTATCCAGTTATTGAAGTTTGAGACTAAATTGAGCGACCAAAGGCCAGTTAGCTTAACCTCAGTGGTGGGAAAGCATTTAGAAACAATAATCTGGGTCAAAATTAACCATGAATTGGACAAGATACTAAGGTCAGCATGGAGATGTTAAAGGCAAATTATGCTGTTCGAAGCTGATTAAGTTGTTTTCCTGAGATACAGAGAGGTTTGATGAGTGCAATTAAGTTGATGTGGCTTACATAGACTTTAAGACATTTGATAAAGTGCCACATAAAAAAATATTTTCAGCTATTTTGATACATCATGGATTAAAAAGGGTCAGTAGCTGCAGGAAAACAAAGCTAAGTGACAGGAAATAGATCATTGAGGGAAATTTTTGTTTTTCATACATGAGCAAAGCACACAGTGTAGTTCCCGAAAAGTGTTAGGACTAGGACTATAGCTTTTCCTGGAACTTAATGACCAAAGACTTCAGTGTACAGTGCACAATTTCAAAAAACTTGAAGATGAAGATGACACAAAAGTTGAAAGTATTATAACCCTCGAGGAGGATAGTGATAGAATTTTGGAGGACATAGGTTGGCAAAATGAAAGGATACTCAGCAGATGAAATTTAATGCAGAGAAATATAAAGTGATGCATTTTGTTAGAAAGAATGAGGAGTCAACATAAAATGTGGGTGCAATTTAAAAGGGACCCAAGAACAGAGAGATTGGAGGGAGATATGAACAAGCAATTGATTGTGGCGCGGTTTATAAATCAAAGCAGAGAGTAAAAAAAGGCTTGATTAAACTTAATAAAATAGAAGCTCAGTTTCAACCAGAGTATTGCTAGTAGGGAAACCACACTTCAGGAAAGATTTCAATGTTTTAAAGAGGGTGCAGAAAAGATTTATAAAAATGCTTCAATGAAGGAGGGACTTTAATTAAAGAAGAAAGACTTCAACAACTGATGGTATTCACATTAAAGAGAAGATAAATTTGAAAGGAAATCTGATTGAAGCATTCAAGACCATAAGGGCTCTACTGAGAGTAGACAGAAAGAAACAGTTTCATATGGTAGCGGTGATGGGAACCAGAAGTGACATGTTCAGGATCAAAGACAAAAGGTGACAAGATAAAGCATGTTAAGTCAGTGAGTGATTAGAATCAGGAACGTAGTGCCTGAGAGCACAATGGTCTGCAATTCAATTATGGCTTTCCAAAAAGAATTGGATAAGCATTCTAAAATTTAACAAAATGTGCAGTTATGGGGAAAGTGAGAGCTATAGGAGTATCTGAATCTTTTCTTCCAGATGATTGTCTTGATGCAGTTGGGGTTGGGTGGTGGTTGGGAGAGGGGGTGTTGAACTCATTCTGTGCTGAAATCATTCTATAATGTGAAGATCTTTGCATGGACAAATACTAATTTCTATTGTAGGAATCTGCATGTTTTCTCTTCAAAATAGGAATATCTAGATGAGGTAATATGTGAATGAACATTCTCATTGAAACAATGCAAATACATCACTTTTTTAAAAATTCTAACAAGGAAAGAAAGAGAAAGATCTTCCAGTTATATAGCTCTTTTAACTTCCTCAGGATGTACAAAAGTATTTAAAGCCAACAAAATACTTTCTGTAATGCAGTTAGAGATTTTATACAAATAAACTCTTTGTTCTGCCAAAATACGTCAGCTCTGTCTCAAAGTTTTATATAATTACATCAAGATTTACATTCCAACCCAATTTCAATAAAAGGCCAAATTACCATTTATCTTCCTGACTGTTATACTTTCATGTCAAATTTCTTGATGCTTGTACAATAGTCCCAAAATTCCTACGAATCCCAATCAATGTTCCTGCCATGCAGGTTAAAAGGTACCTTTAGGTCTTTCTCTGATGAAAATGATTACGTGTAGCGTTGCACAAGGATATGTAATGCCACCACATACTAAAAAAAAAGGGATCAGGCGTGACAACTACATTTGAAAAAGGAAATTGATCCGAACATGTACTTGCCTCTCACCTTCTTTAAAAATCCATTTACCAAGATGATTAATTTCACACTTTTCTTCAACATACTCCATCCTGCCTCATCGCTTAACCAGTTTCCATCCCTTTGCAAGCTCTTTACAATCACCTTGCTTTCCCATCCATCTTTCTACATGGTTTGATCATGTTACTATACGACAAGATATTGGGCTATAATAATAAACTTCAGCTTGTAAAGGATGCAAGTTTAGTTACTGACCTGAATAGGAAATCTTACATTCTATTGGATATTTTTCCTACATTAGGTGCTTTCAATTACAGCAAATCCAAAAGTCACTTACCCTTATATGACTTTATTTACATGTAGTTCTATGTTTAGGAAATTAGTTATTCAAATACTTTGTCTTACTGCACATGCAAAGCCTAGTTTGTTTTCATGTATACATCCATTATTTGTTTTATTCCAAAATGTATTATTCCACATTTGTCCTCTGCAATTAGTTTCTTCATTCCAGTAAACTGCTTGTGTATTTGAGGCCAATCTTTAAAAAAAAACAAACAGACCTCTTTATTTAATTCAAGATTCTTTATACCCAAGTCTAGATTCTCTATAAACACCAAAGACGAGGGCTCCAGTGGCTGAACTTTCAAAGCTGGATTGGAAGCTCAATCCAAATGGATTCCAAGTCCAAACTCTGCACCTTACAGTGCACTGTCATAACAGGAATTTTAAGTTCAAAGTGGCCTAGTTGGACACAACATGAACTCAGCAACTCCAGAATGTGGGAACTGCTTGCTTGGCACAAGTAGCAAAAGCAGATAACAAAGGTGACTGATAGCCATGCCTGGGATTGGGTTTGCCTCTGCCTTGCTGAAGAAAGTAAGCATCTTCTTCTAGGACCAGCAGCAACTTTCCTCTGAAGTCAAGTTTAGCTCAATTAAAAGCATTAACATAGTTTGTATTACAGGAAAAACTTTTAAAGAACCTGACCACTGAACTGGTGTATACTGATCAGGTTGTAGTTCTGTGATGGATATGCAATGTAATCTATCCATGAGTATTAATAGACTAGAGATTTAAGAAAATTTGCTTCATTGGGTTTAGAAATTGTTTTCCTAGACTTTGGTGAAACCATCCTGAATTCCAAACGAGGCTAGTGTTTGTACCATGCCAAAATATTGAAATCTCCAGGGCTGTGGTCTGTATTTTGTTCCCAGACTTCTCCAATTTTCCACACATCTACTCATGTTCAAACCCCAACAAATTTAAGTGCTCCTGATTTAATTTCTCTGATATTTTCTCAAAACTGCTCCACACTGGTCTTAATACCACCACTTACCCCTTACATTTTTGTGGAGTATTCAAGGATGCTTCCTCACAATGTTGAAGGTATGTATCTATTTTCTCTCATTCCATTTTCAAAGTCACTATGTGGGGAGGTGCCAGTGTTGGACTGGGATGGGCAAGATCAGAAGTCAGACGACACCAGATTATAGTCCAACAAGTTTATTTGAAATCACAAGCCTTCAGAGCACTGCTCCTTTGTCAGGCCCCTTCGTTCATCTGATGAAGGAACAGTGTTCCGAAAGTTTATGATTTCAAGTAAACTTGTTGGCCTGCAACCTGGTATGTGACTTCTGACCTTGTGCATTTTCAAAGACAACTTGCACCTTTCAATCTTCAATGCTTCTACATAAAATGTTGGTAGATGTGTGAATAGTAGGAACTGGAGAGCTGTGTCATGAAATATTATTATTTTAGGTGGGTATTGCCTAATTGTTGACCTGAATTGCCTTTGATCATGGACAAGTCCCAGCCTGTACATGTAAAAGAGATTTGAAGGGAGGATTCTGGAGAAGGAGGAGCTAAGTAAAGGTTGGAACTGAAGGTAATTGCTAGCTGTTTCATCACTGCACTTAAAGGCACAGTTACTGTTAGTAAATATATTTTACTTATTTTAAGCTCTAGACTGAATGTCTAATCAACCACACTAGTCTATGCTTGGTTCAGGATATAATTGGTAAATTCAGCATTGACAAATTGGTCATTCCATTATAATTCGACCCGATTTTAATTTTTTAAAATATAAAAGTTCAATGGAACTGAAAATCAGACAGGATCCCTAAAGGTAACCAAGACATAACAATATTTATTGCATATCAATGAGAGATAAAGTAATCATAATATTGCTGATATTCCATGATCTGTCCTTATGGTCAGGCTTTAAACCATGTCTTCTGGCCAGATTTCCTCAGAATCAATAAATGTCTGGAGACCTTTAAAAATGGAACGTAGGACTCAGATGTCGAAGTCCACACAGGGAAGTGTGCGATATGTAATTCAGGATTAGTACACAAGATTTTAATACTCTAAAGTATTTCATTGTCTGTGAAATGCTTTGAGAGACCTGAACAGCATGAAAGTTAAAGGTAACTGCAAGCATTTCTTTCTTTACAGGAATTTTTCCTTTGTGGAATAAATACCGAAAGAAACTGCAGATGCTGTAAAACAGGAACAAAAACAGAAGTTGCCGGAAAAGCTCAGCAGGTCTGGCAGCATCTGTGAAGAAAAGAAATCAGAGTTAATGTTTTGGGTCTGTTCTGAGGAAGGGTCACTGGACCAGAAATGTTAACTGATTTTTTTTTTCACAGATGCTGCCAGACTTGCTGAGATTTTCCAGCAACTTCTGTTTTTACCCTTTTGTGGGTTTACTGAAAATGAGGATGCAGGATATTACACACCTACTTAGTCAGTTTGTTTACTGGGATCATTGAATCTGACCTTTCAAAGTGATCAGTTATATTTAGGAACCTTGGGGAATGTCAGATAATAAAACCATAGAATACTACTGACCATTGAACAAGCCAAGTAAAATAACAATAAATTCTTAAAAACATGCTTTGAAAGCAACTTGTTAATACTACTTTATGATTGACAGATTTATTTCAGTTTGAGGTATTCTTTAAATGTATTTCTTACCTGTAGAGATTTTTTTTCTAAATATTTCTTCAACTTTTTTTTCTAACTGACTAGTACCTCTTAAGTAATCAGACAGTATTGAATAACCTAGATATAATCCCTATAGGTAGCCAAGAGTAAACCATCAAGTGAAGTAAATCTTCCAGAAGTGTTCTAATTAGAAGACCCTGCTTCCTACTCAATTGACTTTCCAATTGTGGCATTCATTTTGCAGGACTTAGCTGATGCAAGTGGAATTAGCATTCATTAGATCTTTGACTTCTTCAAACTGTTTCAGCTAGCATATAATCTCTTCCACATCACTCCGCTTTGAATATCTTAAAGTGTCACCAGTTATGATCTATCGTTTTGACATGCAACACATGTTCTTTTGTCTTCAGGAGCTGCAGCACAAGATTTCTGGTGTCCCAACCACTTTGAGAATGTTCTATAAGAAAATGCTGAAAACCTGGTTCTGCCTTGGTGCATATTTGAATACTCTAACATGGATCAATGATCTATGGAGTTTACTGCAGCTATGATGTGCGCCTTGGGCAAGGCTCTACAAATAGCCCAGTACTTGTTAAAGGAAAAAGCTGACTGCAAGATATATGTGCAAAAGATTGTGTATGGTTGCAATTACTATAGCGCAGGGTTTTCTCTGCATTTGAGCTGGTAAAGGTCCATAAATAACGGAAAATAACATGACAATTTATTAAATAGCTCTGCTGAAAAATTGCAGAATATTAGCTTTGTACATTTTTCTCTATCTCTTCAACTGTGCACATTACCATTTCTTCATCTTTCCAAAACTTCAAAATGAGAGATGTCATCCCTTGAGAATGGAACACTTTCCTATCATAGATGCACAGACGTCAGAATTCAAATTTCAAGTGCAATCAAGGACAAGAGCAACTAGTTGAAAGATCAAAGCTCGTCTCTCTAGTATTTTAGCAATTGACTGCATTCTGAGCAGCCTTAATGCTTTGTATTCCCTATTTTGCCTGGGAGATAATTCCAAAGATTTATCACTTGGAATAAAGAAAAGCTCCTCCTAATATTCAATTTAAAACTAACTTTTTTTCCATATTTCAAGCAATATTCTGGGTTTCCCGTACTGATGCTAATTAATATTTTGACATACCTCAATTAGGTCATTCCTTAAGACACCATATTTTCTTGATTATAAAGTATTCAGTTTCTCAAAGCTTCTCTCAAATCTCATATTTATATTTGTTATCAATCTCTCCACCCACTCCTGTGCATGTTTTATGATGTGATTACCAGCTTTGCAAACTCAAGGGTTAATGTTGCATTTTCAAGTGTACATGTACAAATATGGGAGTCCACGATGTTTTGGGTGTCTCTGGAAATGATGCATGCAGCACTTAATAAGCCAGGTGCACATCCTTAGCGAGAGCATACTTAGTTTTGTCACAGCGAATATTGGTTCACTGCAGTTCTAATTTATTTCAAGTGGGGTTGGCCCTCCTGCTAATTTGATAACAAATGGGAACAGTGCTGGATAAGCTGCTGGTGTCCATGAGTGGCTGTATTAGAGGACTAAATCATTTGTCTTAAAAAGAATAGAGCCTCAGAAATTCAGGACTTTAGTTGAATCAAACCTATTCAGCTGACTCCATTTTCTAAGGAGATTGCCATGAGCATAAATAAACATACATAAACCGATATGACTTGAAAGTTGAATTTATAAGTCTCATTAGTGGTTAATTTTGTCTCTAACAGTGCTTCTCCAACATTTTTCCTCCATTGTGAACCTGTTTTACTGCTTTAGCCATCATGTGACCTGAGCATAAATTTGGAGGAGGGTACAAGTGTTGTTAAATAGGACTGGTACGAAAGGGGAGGTTTCAGATATGGAGCCAGCACAGGAGTGCTAGAGAGATAGTTTTTATCATCTGGGATTTGGGGGAACAGGTATTAAACAAAGGAGGAGTTGATGAAAGGGCAAAATTAAATAAAAAAATTATCAGGGAAGTGTCCCGGATGCAGAACGAGGTATTCAAAACACAATGTTAGAAGGGAGAAAGGATTTATTATTATTCGGGTGATGTGGTAACAAAGTTTCACCAAAGCTAAAGAAATCAAAGAGGAAATTTTACTCTAACAGCGCATAGGTGTGTTAAAAGAAATTTGCAGTCATGTTAACGTGATGAGGCACTGAATGCAAGTGGCAAGGTCTATAATAATGCACCCTTACCTCGTATTGAACATGAGGATCCAAGTTAGGGTCAGCAATAAGCAAGGCCACAGAATGTACCAGGTTAAAATGCACTGCTACCTCCACACCAGAACTAAATGGCCTTATGTTGAGCTGATCCACTCAGCTACTTTGATGTGAACTCTAGCCCAGCTCATCTTCCCTATGACCAGTACCACTTCTCTTTCTGAAATGAGGAATGGTATACAGTAACTTTCTAAGCATGATTACTAAGGATTCTTTGTACAGAACACAGCTGTTTCCTTTGTATAATCATGCAGAAGTCAACTGTCTCTACTCAAATACAATTATGTTACTTGTACCACTACATGCCCTCCTCCAAAGTCTTTGCCTTCACAAGTACAGGTGATCGGGCCATTTCACTCACTTCTGACTTGAAAGAAGTGTGTCTTATGCTTGAGGAATGTTGATCTTTTTCTGAGCAGTGAATCCATTTGATGTTGGGGCATCTTTTATCTCTGGGATATCCTTTGTGAATGACATTGTTCCTGGTTGTTGTAAGTCATTGGTCTTTTACTTACCTGGACAAACCTTAATCTCCTGAATTCCTTTACAGGTAAAATCATTCTTGTTCCGTACCATCAACTGGCGGACTTTTAATCTCTTGAATGTCTATCAAGGAGGATGATCATTCATTGGAATTAAGTGATTTCTTCTTTGCTGCATCCTGGATTTCTGGACCAATGAGTTTTTTTTTTCTTAAATTTGAACAGGTATTCTCTTTTTTTTCCCCAGTAACCTGAATGTTCAATCTAAACAATTTAAATATTTTTCATAGAATCCTTACAGTGTGGAAGCAGTTTGTTCAAGTCCACACCGACCCTCTGAAGAACATCCCACACAGACCCATCCCACCGATGCTATCCTTGTAACCCTGCATTTCCCATCACTAAGCAACACATCCCTGGACACTATGGGCAATTTAGCGTGGTCAATCCACTTAACCTGCACATCATTGGGCTGTGGAAAGAAACCGACGCAGACACGGGGAGAACGTGCAAACTTCATACAGTTGCCAGAGGGTGAAATCAAACTCGGGTCCCTGGTGCTGTGAGGCAGAAGTGCTAATCACTGAGCCACCATGCCACATGCTGTGCCCTGAAGACCCCAACTCATCCTATTTACATCATACTTCCAATTTTCCTGACCTCTGTTGACAAATTAGATGGTGCAAATTTGGGTAAAACTGAGCAGGCACCTGGCATCTACAGCTCCCCAAATCAACATCCTTTGAAAACCTTGATGCACACAACTCAGTAGAGGCAAGTTACCAGCCTGATTATATCACCACACCCGCACTCAGACCATCTCAGCCACCATAGCATGTCTTCAACATTTCAACTTGGAGCTAATGGGCATCTATGACTTCTATATTTTTGCCAGGTCACCTTACGAACTGGGCCAACCACATATTTGCAAAGGATACTTCGTCTCTGACATAAAACACATGCATCATATTATTCTTAGTTGGCTTCCCTAGTGCTCATTTAGCTTGGAAGCTGCAAACCTGTCTGGTTCACTTTTTTTTGAGCAGACAGACTTTAGCACAGAGCTTCTGGTTGTGGTTTAGTTAGTTTTTTTTAAATGGCAGAGGGAGATGCTGGCAGCTTGTAATGATGGGGAGCACTAAGCAGTCTCTCCATCAGTTAGCCAAGAATGGACATGTCACTGTATGCCATTGTGCTACATCAAACTCAGAGCTGAAGCATTGCCTAGAGATTACTGGGGAAATGCACATGCTTCAAACAGAATGGTGGTGTGTGAAAGTCAAAAGGACCCAGAGTTGGGTGCGTTGCCCATTTAAGAGATTGGGTCAGGTGACCCAGAGTGGGACTAAGGGGAGGCAGCCTAAAACCCATTGTGGAGCTGCCCGAATTCTCAATATTTTCCTGTTCAAGTTTACACTCAATCTACTTCACGTTCTATTTATGGCAGAAGGGCATGAAGGGTTGGTAGTATAGGATGATGAAGTGGACCTGACATTTGCAATAGTGAGATTTGTAGTCTTTGAGCCTTTGTGAGATTTAAGTGTTGTAGCAGAGTTGGAGGGAATGATGGCCCCCTGAGGGTGAGGGAGCGGAGAGAAGATGGTGGCATTTATATTGCCGAGCAAAGAATATCATCAACCTTATTGCAGTGTGGCTGTATGCCACTTCTGCTTTGGAAACAGTGCAGACCTTTACTATAATTTCTGCCCCAGTGGATGGTCAGCAAGATAAAAGGATTCCTCTCAACCACCCAGTCCTCTGGCACATCCAGACTTATGTCCTAGGAGTGGGGAGCTAACCTTATCTCAGGCATTTTCAGGATTGAGCACCACAGAATGATTGGTAGTTCTTGGCTTGGAGAATCTGCAGTGGTGAGTAGCTGGACTTTAGATATGGCAACAGTGGCGAGCACTTCTGCATTGCTCGATATGAATTCTGGAAAATTTGTGCATAATTGTTGCAAACTAATGGAGGTGAAACGTGGAAGATCGCGTAAGAAATTGCATCCTAGCCACGATGGAGTAGATACCATGAAGCTCAATTTCAACCTCTACACTCTACAGTCATGGATTTATAATAATTTGTTGAGGACATTCCTGAAATTATCCACACAATCCCTTGGAAGCTGGATACTTCCAATGAACCATATACATTCATGAATTTAATGTGTTCTTTGTTTGATGTAATCATCACTGCCATCCACAACGTGACCAAAAAAGTGTCTAATATTTTGTTGTTTAACAATATCATCTGTTATAGACCCAGTGGAATACAAAAATATCACATTGTTCAGCTTCAGATTAGATGTACAATTTTGAGGGAATTTAGACCTCCCTACTCCTGGAGTCATCATAAAAGTTAAAAGGATTTTATTGACTACACAAAGTTCAACAAATTTCCCTAACTTTCAGACCCAGCTTGTTAGAAGCATGGAGCAGATTTTTGTACTGAATAAGAACCACTTTTTATTACAAGTAATTAGAATCTAGCGATAGGCAAATAGTGATAACGTTGGCATATGACACCACTAATTAAAACTCTAATCTCCTTATAAACATGCCCTTATACACACATGGACAAACAGACAGACAGAGAGAAAAAATAGGTTAAGACATTGGGGAACAGTTGGAAAGACAGTTCAATAGCTTTTGGAGATAGCAAGAACTGCAGATGCTGGAGAATCTGAGATAACAAGGTGTAGAGCTGGATGAACACAGCAGGCCAAGCAGCATCAGAGGAGCAGGAAGGCTGACGTTTCGGGCCTAGACCCTTCTTCAGAAATAGCTTTTATTCCAGATTCTAAGGCTGAGTTTATCTTTATTATTCTTTTGCTCACCCTTCAAGAGCTTTCACTGTTTATTAAGAGATGCAAGGTTGATAAATCACTTATAAAAATGATTCTGACTTATTAGTTAAAAGTCATAGCTTAAAAAGTACTGTTGAGGCAAAAACAAAAAAACATTTCCTCCAGATAGACAGTGAGGTTTGAGGTTGTAGACTTGCTCGCCAAGCCGGTGTGTTTATTTGCAGAGTTTCGTCACTCTGTTGGGTAACATCATCAGTGCACCTCTGGTGAAGAGTTGGTGTTCTGTCCTGCTATTTATATGCCTTGGTTTGCTGGGGTGTTAGCATCACTTCTGGTTTTATTTTTCAGTGGCTTGTATATCGGGTCCAGTTCAATGTGTTTGTTGATGGAGTTCCAGTTGGAACTCCAGGCCTCCAGGAATTCTCTGACATGTCTATTTGGCTTGTGCTATTATGGATGTGTTGTCCCAGTCGAACTAGTGTTGTTCGTTGTCCGTGTGTATTGAGACCAGTGAGAATTGGTCGTGTCTGTTGGTGACTAATTGGTGTTTGTGTATCCTTATTGTCAGCTTTCTTCCTGTTTGGCCTATGTAATGTTTCTCACAGTCCTTGCATGGTATTTTGTATATTACATTAGTTTTATTGGCTGCGGGTGTGGGATCCTTTACATTCATCAGTAGCTATTGCAGGGTGGTTGTCGGTTTCCGGGCTATCCCGATTCCTAGGGGCCTGAGTAGTCTTGTCGTCATCTCTGATTTGTCTCTTATGGACAGTAGGGTGACTAATGTGTCTAGCCATGTTACATCATCTTGTCGTGGTCTGTCGCAGAGGCAATAGCAAATTGTGGTTTTTGGGTATCCATTCCATACAAGTGCTCCTGTTCTGCTTTACACAATTCCAGATTGCTGCAGCGTGTTGTGTTTTGTTTGAATAATGTCCTGATGCAACTCTATTTATGGGTGTTGGGGTGGTTGCTGAAGTAATTAAGTATCTGGTCTGTATGTGTAGTCTTTCTGTTTATGCTAGTCTGGAGTTCCCCATTGTTCTTATGTTCTACCATTACGTCGAGGATGGGTAATTGGTTATTATTCTCGTCTTCTTTAGTGAATTTTATTCCAGTGAGGATGTTGTTTATGTGTCAGCGGGTTTCTTCTAGTCTTGTGCATTTGATAATCATGAAGGTGTCATCTATGTAGCGGACCCAGAGTTTGGGTTGGATAGTGGGGAGCGCTGTTCATTCTAATCTTTGCATTACTGCTTCTACAATCAGTCCTGATATTGGAGATCCCATTGGTGTTTCATTTATTTGTTTAAATATATGGTTGTGAGGTGCCTGGCGTCCTGATTTGTCCAGCAGTGTGGCAATTGTCTCTTTGGCTGGGTCAAGGTTTCAGGATGTAAATAGTGCTGTTACGCTGAAGGATATCATTATCTCGTCCTCTTCTATTCTGGTGTCCTTGCAAGCAGGACAGAACACCAACACTTCACTGGAGACGATACCAACAGCATCAACAAGGACAGCACCCTGAAATTGATGGATCTGTGCCTCACAACCGACTTCACCTTTAACGACCATATATTTAAACAAATCAGTGGAACACCAATGAGATCCCCAATATCAGGACTGATAGCAGAAGCAGTAATGCAAAAGATAGAATGGACAGCGCTCCCCACTATCCAACCCAAACTCAGGGTTCGCTATGTAGATGACAGCTTCATGATTATCAAACACACAAGACTGGAAGAAACCCACCGACACAAACAACAAAGGTGTAGAGCTGGATGAACACAGCAGGCCAATCAGCATCAGAGGATCAGGAAGGCTGACGTTTTGGGCCTAGACCCTTTTCTGAAGGAGGGTCTAGGCCGAAACGTCAGCTTTCCTGCTCCTCTGATGCTGATTGGCCTACTGTGTTCATCCAGCTCTACACCTTGTTATTTCAGATTCTCCAGCATCTGCAGTTCCTACTATCTCTGATACAAACAACATCCTCACTGGAATAAAATTCACAAAAGAAGAGGAGAACAATAATTGACTACCCTTCCTAGACATAATGATAGAACGCAAGAACAATGGGAACTCCAGACTATCATATACAGAAAGACCACACATACAGACCAGCTAATTACACCAGCAACCATCCCAACAGCCATAAATGGAGCTGCATCAGGACAATATTCAAACAAGCCACAACAGACTGCAGCAACCTGGAATTGCGCAAAGCACTTGTACAGAGTTTTTAAAAGGAATGGATACCCAAAAACCGCAATTCACCGTTATCTCCATTACAGATCACAATAAAAAGACACAACGTGGCCAGACACACTAGTCATCCTGCAGTACATCTCAGACACATCAGAGATGACCACACGACTACTCCATAGGCCAAAGTGGAAGAAAACTGACAATAATGTGGTTTGTTTGAATAATGTCCTGATGCCACGGAATTCCTGGAGGCCTGGCATTCCAACCAAAACTCCATCAACAAACACATTGAACTGGACCTGATATATAAATGACTGAAAAACAAAACCAGAAGTGATGCCAACCACCCCAGCAAACTGAGGCATATAAATAACAAGCAAGACAGAACACCAACACTTCACTGACGATGTTACCTAGCAGGGTGACGATATGTCTGCAAACAAACACACCAGCTCGGCGAGTGAGTTTATGACCTCATCCACAACCCGAGCTACAAATCTTCTCAAAAATGTTAAACCTTGAGTTTTGACTACAGAGAACAGAGAGACTACTCTAAGCTAGGGAAGAAGTGAACACTTCTTTTTAACTTATTCTTAAGTTCCAAGGTGTTCAGTTATTCTGAAAGGCAATTGAACAAATATTGGCAGACAAAAGGTGCTGGTGATTGATAAATAGTCAGTAGTCCATAGACCAATAAACTTCTTACTGCTGAGCTACATCCTCAGCTCCAAATAATCTGCCATTACTACTTGTTCAAGAAGTTATTTAGACAATGCCTGCAAGGGCTGTTGGGTTACTTACTTTCAAAACTGCAGCCATTCTTTTAAATATTGTCTGTGTGTATTGAGACCAGTGAGAATTGGTCATGTCTCTTGGTGGCTAGTTGGTGTTGGTGTATCTTTATTGTCAGTTTTCTTCCACTTTTAAATATGGTTTTACAACAGTTCTTTCACATTTCAGTCCACCATTTATAAAATACAAAAAATAAAAAGATACATTCCTTACATTGTTTAATCAAGAAATTCAAATCTACAAAATTTACAGCTGCCACAATCCACCAGATAAAAGAGATGTTGGCATAACTGAGTTTTGCAAACTGTGAAAGTTATAAAAATAAGGTTTACTCTTAGAAAAAGGTGGAGTGGATTATGATGGAGACAAAAAAAAACAATTAGCTTCACTAAACTTAGGTAAATATTTCTGATATGATTCTATTTCATAAAGAGGGAGAGAACCTTTTGCATGTTGCTGCCCTGTTTAACCTTTAAAGGCTCAAAAGACAACCTTTCACCAATGATTTTATTTTTAACAACACAAAACAAACAAAATTGTGTGTAAAGCAGAGGACAGTTGAACTATTTAAGTCTTCAGTTTGGATTGTATTACAATTGTCCTCACTTCCTACACAAGTAGATACGGTCAGATCAAGAGTCTTCAGCTCAGAATCCTTCTCTTTTTAAATAACACACCATTCCAAATCACAACAAGAATCCTGAGAGTTCAGAGCCTATTTGTTAAATTGCAAATGAAGCTTAATTTTTGAGAAATTGTATCACACTTGATAAATTTGAAAGGGTTGACATACATATATTTGCTCTCCTTAATCTCTCAAATAACATACCATCACAAATTTCTAAAGGATAGTTCCAAAATATGTCAAATACTTCTCATAGATCACAGAATTTAATCATAAATTAGAATCAAAATCTCAAACCTTGGGTGATTCAGTAATTTCACACTCAGTGGAGAGTAATACTTAAAAGGACATGTACCACAGAAACACACGAAAGGCATGCTTGTGATTTCCTCTTGATTTGTGAAGGTCTACTCCTAGCAAGGACAGTTCCTTACGGAACTAACGGAACTAACGTTATGGAAGCACAGCTTCCTCACCCGTGAAGTTATAATAAATACTATTGTCAAGGCTATAAAAAATACTGTTTAGTAAGATTTGTCAGTTTGTGACATGAATTAAAAGTTTGTTGTTGCCTTCTTTTGCAAGTGAACTGCCGAAGGAACAACTTGCAATGTCACTGTCATTCTCTGGTTCAACTTCTGGGCATCCATTACTTTCTTTCCTCATTGACCCTCCTTTAACCCAGAGTCACCGGGCAAATACCTGGGACTGAAAATTCCCATTCTAATGGCTAAGTGCTATTTTTGTGGAGTTCTGAGGTTAATGTCTTGGAGCAAATTTTCTCACACCATTTTCTGCTGACTTTACAATGTCTTTTTAGTAAACACATTGACAGCAGATGTGGAAGTGCTTCGTACTGACGTGACCTTCCAGGAAGGATATGAATGCATTGGAGAGAATGCAGAAGCAATTTATAAGAACAGTTCCAGAAATGAGAAACATCAGTTATATGAGTAGATTGAAGAAGTTGGGCCTGTTCTGTTTGGGGACAAGGTGGCTAAGAGGAGATTTGTTAGAGATTTTCAAAATCACAAAAAGGCTGGTTAGAGAAGGTGGGGAGGAGCTGTTCTGCTCATGAAAGCAACATAAATGAGTGGGTATAGAGTTAACGTGATGTATAAAAGCAAGGGTGATGTGTGGAAAAACATTTTCATCCTGAGTAGTTAGGACACAGAAAGCATTGCCTGGAAATGTGGCAGAGGCAGGTTCAATTGAGACTTCAAGAAAGCATTGGATGACCATTTGGATAGAAATGGTCTGCAGGGTTGTAGAGAAAAGGCAGAAGATTAGCACTAGGTCATAGAATCAGTGGAGCCACAACGGCTGAAAGGTCTCCTTCTGCATTGCAATAATTCTGTGAGGTAAACTACAAGCCAACGTGTTGCAATTAAGTTTGAGGAAACTTGAATTACAGCAGCAGGATAAAGATGGAATAAAGATTCATGTGAGGTAATCTCTAACTTAGGCTTGTGGAGCTAATTATCTAGTTTCTGTGTGGGAAAATTATATGTAAATAGAAGTGAATATATCCAAAAGATAGCACTTAGGGTACAAAAAAATAAAACTGCCTAAAAATTATCCTCAAAATGAAATTAAAGCGATTTTGATTTGATAATAAGGAACAAATTCTTGTTTAGATATCTGTCTGTGTTCAACTACTCGAAGTAATGTGGATATAATTAGGTTTTATTGATTCACTTTTTCACAACATTACTGAAACATTATTTAATGCAAAACATTTCTTCATACAAAGCAAACCATTGAAGGTGACAGTGTCTGAAAAAACATACTAACAGGAGGTGTAAGACAGCCTTAACACTTAAACCTATGTCTAAAAAGCAAAGTCACAGATTTAATTATATTACGTTTCCTCCCATTCATACATTAATTGGCAGTCTACTGATAGTTTCTTGACTCCTTACTTGGAAAGGCACGCATTTGTAGTACTGTCTGAAGGAGTTGTTTTCCGAATATGGAAGAACAACCACTCTCAATATATCAAAACTTAATAGATTTCCTATTGAAATAGCAACTGCTAAAAATGTCATAGTCAGAGCCTATGGAAATTTTTTCAAACAAAAATACATCAATGACTTAGGTTTATATAGCAGCTTTCATATAGTGGAAATAGCTTAGTACATTTTATAGGACAAATAATGAGCACGAAGCAGAATGGAGTGGTTAGGGTGGTGACCAAAATCACAGAACAAGAGATAGTTTCTCTTCAATCATTGAAGAGAAACAAGAACCCTGGATATAGAAGTGCAAATGTGTGGCAGTGAAAGACTGAAATAAAGTTTAAGAAGGTTAGAGTTTAAGAAGGAGGCATGAAATGCAGTACACCCGATTCAAACAAATGGCTCCTGCGATGTTAGACACAAAACAATTACAGATCAAGAATGTTGGAAAACAAGGACAAGGGATTTGATTTAATGTTATTAGCCCAGCAGTCCCCTCTAGCTGTTCTGCAGTTTTGCTGGAAAGACAGAGAAAATCATTTCTGCAAATGTAAATGTATGCTTCTGCCACATATTTGCCAGAAATTTGATGATAGTGTGAGAACAGATGCAATTAAGAAAATTTCTTATTCATATGTCAGATGCTGGGGAATTATGGGAAGTAGGAAGTAAGAAATAGTGAGGGATAGTTCAGATCTTAGGTGATAATACAAAACATAGTATTAATTCAGCCTCATTAATGGTAATATTGTATTGTATTGTAATCAGATAGTCAATCTGATTTTGTAAAAGGGAATCATATTTGCTCTTTACTTCCTCAAAAAAAAGCCAAAAGTTGATAAAGGGGAACTGATGAATGTATGGTACTTCAATTTCCAAAAGGCACCATATAAAGTATCATATTAAATATTACATTTAAGAATGTATAAATGTTCATCAATATTTATGGTGGGAGTTTAAAAGCTTGAGGAGCAGTCATGAGTAAAGACTAAAACCCTGGAGTTGCTCCTTAGTGGACATAAATAGCAGTGTAGAAGGAGTTACAAAAGACAGGGAGATAAACACACACTGAGCTCAACAGAAACCTGAAGTGTAGCCGTGCAAATGTTACAAACATGTGCAGAGATGCATGTTGAGCAGATTTAATCCTATTCAGTGGCAGAGTTTATGGAATAGGTTTTCCATAATAAGACAGCAAAATTATAACCGTGTATATCTTTGAACACCAAGTATTTTAATAAATAGTCTTCACAAGCAAGTGTTATAAAGATGCCCAAGCTTAAAGGTGGTTTTAGCCTTACCATTTGCCTAAACCAGTCTGTTCTGAAGCCAAGCTCAATGTGATGCAGGTATAAAACTATGCAATGAAAGCAAATGCTGACTGATCCCTGCCTATACATCTGGTAATGCCTACATGTGCCCAGTCTATACTTTCCAATAGACATTCCTGAATGTAAGCTGTAATAATTAGTGTTTTATTTTACACTAGTAAGATATCTATGATTGCCAAATTGTGTCAACGCTTCATCTATGTATTCTCAGAGAACTCACTGGATTTCAGTTCTGGCCATTCTTCAAACCAATACTCATGAATTGTAGCAGAGTATTGGCTACTGTTTTGTTCTAGTCAATTCTGATTGAGCCTCTTTCGGCTTGACGTCTAGATTTTTCTTGGCCATATGAAAAATTTCTTTCAACAATGTCATATGTAATGTCAGTAAATTCTCTCTTGTTTTTGAGTTCCATCATGATTCAAGGAAGCCCAAAGAAATTCTTTTACAGGTTACCCCTTGACCAGATGGTTGGCATTGGTTTGTTTCTGGATCAGTTGTTCTCTTGGAATGAATTAGACTCCTCTATCTTCTTAAGGAAGTTGCAGGACAATCATGCATGCTAATGCAAATGAGAGAGACATTAACTTGTTTATAGTCAACATTTTCAACAGTCCTAGGTGCACTCTGCTGCAACATAAGTTATCATACACATAGGATTTTGGCATTTATTCCATCTCCATCATATTTTTTTTCATTGCTGCACTCATCATAGGCGACATGGTTTAAAAATAAGGTGTCACCAATTTATGAAAAAGATATTTTTTCTCTCTCAGGAGGACTGAGTGTCTTTGCAACTGTGTTTTGCAGAGACCAATTGAGGTAGGGTATTGAATGTTCTTAAGATAGAGACAAATGGATTCTTGATCAACAAAGGGAATCAATGGTTATCAAAAAGGTAGGCAGGAACAGAGTGGAGGCCAAGATCGGATAAGCCACAATCTTATTGAATGAGGAGCAGGTGAGTTGCCATATTGTCTATTTTTGTTCCAAGATCATATTTCACATTATCAGAAAAAGGTGTATACCTGAATCAATATTATTTTTATAATGCCACCATCTAAGTAGAAATGCTCCTGTGTAAATGCAAGAATGCCATCTGCAGAGTTCTGGACAAATTGGAATTTGTACACAACAAGACCAGGGAGAATTTTGCAGAAATCAAACACGCTGGAGAAAAGCATGATTTTCAGTAGTCACTTGGGTAAGGTGGAGGCAGAACAGCAATGATCTGCAGGGTGTAATAAGCAGCTTTGATAACAGTCTAAATACTAGGTTTGCAGATCTGTTCAATATTAAATAGGACATTTATATCCTATCATCTTCAGAACAAGAAAACCCACAACTCTCCATCACCTCGACGGAGAAGGGCAACAGAAATGTGGGAACAATTTGCAAGTTTTGCTCCAAACCATTCACCATCCTGACTTGGAACTATTATGATTGTTCCTTCACTGTCACTGGATCAAATACCCCAAACTCCCTTCCTCACAGCATTGTGGGTGTACCTACACTATGTGAACTGCATTGGTTCGCGAAGGCAGCTTACCTCCACCTTCTCAAAGACAATTAGGGATTGCCAATAAATGCTGACACAGCCAGCAATGTCCACATTTCTTTGAACAAATATAAATAAACAATTAGGCTGAGTGATCATGTGCAAATAGTATACAAATCAAGAAGATATAATATTTCAGGCAGAAGTTAAATAGCTGCATGAAGTCAAGACACATCGAGAGCTTTATTAGAAGGCGTTTGGGCAAAATGATGATAGTTTAGAATTAATAACAAAAAGTTAAGCTGGCAGTTTAAGAATACTGGGAACATCACATTTATCAAGGTATCAGACAAATATTTAAGTGTTCACATAAACTACTCAACAGCTTTTGAAATTTTACTACTAAGATTATGGCTAGGCATAACTATGTTCAAATTTACGCCAAGCTTGCATAAACTGAATCTGCCTTCCTCCCAGAATTCCTCTATGTTTTCTAATCAAACAGTTCAGTGATGTTGTTACACATCTCTGGAGCAGGTGAGACTTGAACCCGGGCCAGGGGTAGGGGCACTAGCACTGTGCCATAAGAATTCTTCTAATTATCAAGGTATTCAGAACTTATGAGTTGAACTTAAGCGGTTTTTTTTTAAATTAATCTTCCCCGCTGATGATATTAATCCTCTGGGACATCTGCATAACATATCTCCATAGTAATTTTGTCCCATTTGTACCATGGATAACTAGTTTAATGATGGATCAGTGATAGTAGGAACTGCAGATGCTGGAGAATCCGAGACAACAAGGTGCAGGGCTGGATGAACACAGCAGGCCAAGCAGCATCATAGGAGCAGAGAGGCTGACGTTTCGGGCCTAGACCCTTCATCAGAAAAGGGGGAGGGGAAGGGGGTTTTGAAATAAATAGGGAGAGAGTGGGAGGCGGATAGAAGAGGGATAGAGGAGAGGATAGGTGGAGAGGAAACAAACAGGTGGAAGAGGCGGGGATGGGGCCAGGAAAGGTGAGTGGAGGTAGGGAGTTAGGAAGGGGATAGGTCAGTCCAGGGAGGACGGACAGGTCAAGGGGGCGGGATGAGGTTGGTCGGTAGGAGATGGAGGTGCGGCTTGAGGTGGGAGGAGGGGATAGGTGGGAGGAAGAACAGGTTAGGGAGGCAGGGACGAGCTGGACTGGTTTTGGGATGCGGTGGGGGGAGGGGAGATTTTGAAACTTGTGAAATCCACATTGATACCATTGGGCTGCAGGGTTCCCAAGCGGAATATGAGTTGCTGTTCCTGCAACCTTCGGGTGGCATCGTTGTGGCACTGCAGGAGGCCCAGGATGGACATGTCGTCTGAGGAATGGGAGGGGGAGTTGAAATGGTTCGCGACTGGGAGGTGCAGTTGTTTGTTGCGAACCGAGCGTAGGTGTTCTGCAAAGCGGTCCCCGAGTCTCCGCTTGGTTTCCCCGATGTAGAGGAAGCCACACCGGGTACAGCGGATGCAGTATACCACATTGGCAGATGTGCAGGTGAACATCTGCTTGATGTGGAAAGTCTTCTTGGGGCCTGGGATGGGGGTGAGGGAGGAGGTATGGGGGCAGGTGTAGCACTTCCTGCGGTTGCAGGGAAAAGTGCCGGGTGTGGTGGAGCTGGAGGGGAGTGTGGAGCGGACAAGGGAGTCACGGAGAGAGTTGTCCCTCCGGAAAGCAGATAAGGGTGGGGAGGGAAAGATGTCTTTGGTGGTGGGGTCGGATTGCAGATGGCGGAAGTGTCGGAGGATGATGCGTTGGATCCGGAGGTTGGTCGGGTGGTACTTTGGCCCATGCGGGTACCCATGGCTACCCCCTTTGTCTGTCGGAAGTGGGAGGAATTGAAAGAGAAGTTGTTGAGTGTGAGGACGAGTTTGGCTAAGCGGATGAGGGTGTCAGTGGAGGGGGACCCGCATGGGCCCAAGCTACGCCTGCCTCTTTGTAGGTTACGTGGAACAATCCCTCTTCCGTACCTACACCTGCCCTAAACCCCACCTCTTCCTCCGTTACATTGATGACTGTATCGGCGCCGCCTCGTGCTCCCACGAGGAGCTCGAACAGTTCATACACTTCACTAACACCTTCCACCCCAACCTTAAGTTTACCTGGACCATCTCTAACACCTCTCTCCCCTTCCTGGACCTCTCTGTCTCCATATCGGGCAACCACCTAGAAACCGATATTCATTTCAAGCCCACCGACTCCCACAGCTACCTAGAATACTCCTCCTCCCACCCACCTTCCTGCAAAAATGCTATCCCCTATTCCCAATTCCTTCGCCTCCGCCGCACCTGCTCCCAGGATGAGGCATTCCACTCCCGTACATCTCAGTTGTCCTCGTTTTTCAAGGACCGTAACTTCCCCTCCTCGGTGGTCGAGAACGCCCTCAACCGTGTCTCCCACATCTCCCGCACCTCATCCCTCACACCCCGTCCACGCAATAAAAACCAAAAAAGAATCCCCCTCGTCCTCACGTACCACCCCACCAACCTCCGGATCCAACGCATCATCCTCCGACACTTCCGCCATCTGCAATCCGACCCCACCACCAAAGACATCTTTCCCTCCCCACCCTTATCTGCTTTCCGGAGGGACAACTCTCTCCGTGACTCCCTTGTCCGCTCCACACTCCCCTCCAGCTCCACCACACCCGGCACTTTTCCCTGCAACCGCAGGAAGTGCTACACCTGCCCCCATACCTCCTCCCTCACCCCCATCCCAGGCCCCAAGAAGACTTTCCACATCAAGCAGATGTTCACCTGCACATCTGCCAATGTGGTATACTGCATCCGCTGTACCCGGTGTGGCTTCCTCTACATCGGGGAAACCAAGCGGAGACTCGGGGACCGCTTTGCAGAACACCTACGCTCGGTTCGCAACAAACAACTGCACCTCCCAGTCGCGAACCATTTCAACTCCCCCTCCCATTCCTCAGACGACATGTCCATCCTGGGCCTCCTGCAGTGCCACAACGATGCCACCCGAAGGTTGCAGGAACAGCAACTCATATTCCGCTTGGGAACCCTGCAGCCCAATGGTATCAATGTGGATTTCACAAGTTTCAAAATCTCCCCTCCCCCCACCGCATCCCAAAACCAGTCCAGCTCGTCCCTGCCTCCCTAACCTGTTCTTCCTCCCACCTATCCCCTCCTCCCACCTCAAGCCGCACCTCCATCTCCTACCGACCAACCTCATCCCGCCCCCTTGACCTGTCCGTCCTCCCTGGACTGACCTATCCCCTTCCTAACTCCCTACCTCCACTCACCTTTCCTGGCCCCATCCCCGCCTCTTCCACCTGTTTGTTTCCTCTCCACCTATCCTCTCCTCTATCCCTCTTCTATCCGCCTCCCACTCTCTCCCTATTTATTTCAAAACCCCCTTCCCCTCCCCCTTTTCTGATGAAGGGTCTAGGCCCGAAACGTCAGCCTCTCTGCTCCTATGATGCTGCTTGGCCTGCTGTGTTCATCCAGCCCTGCACCTTGTTGTCTAATGATGGATCAGTGCCAGGTTGGGTCATGTCCTTCATATCTCATCTCTTTTTATAAAGAGCTTTCCTGTTGTATTCTCAATAATGAATGGCATACAAGTGCTTCCACCTGGGCTACTCTGAAGACTTTGATACAGCCTTGATGGCCTATTTACTTCAGTTTTCTGTGAGAATGCTTTGTTTCACATGAGTCTTGAGGTTTTAATGAGCATTAATATTTTGGTTCCCTATAATTTGATTGACCATTGACTTGATTTTAAGGGAACATTTAAACTAATCATTAACATATTGCTACTGACACCATGTTTGTGAAGAATGTTGCTTAAGGGCAGCATATAAATAAGGACTTTTATATTGGTTCTCGTGGAAGAAAATGAGTAGTACTGAATAATGTTTACAAAGCAGTGATAATTACTGTTGAACGATCAAAGCGGAAAAAAAATTGAATGAGAAAAGGCCCCTCAGCTGCACAAACAATATTTTTCTCCAAAGCACATGCAATCTCAACTCCATCTATTTGATTTCCTAAGGGAATAAATGCATAAATGCTCCAATTCCAGAAACTTAGCAAAGCATTTGAATAGTTATGCACTGCCACTTCTCCAAAATCATCTCATCGGCTCAACATTACGCTGTCAACAGCTCCACATGCTCAGAAACCTTCCGACCATCATTCAGACTCCAGAAGTATATGGTAGTCATTCTCAAATATTCTGACAATCTCAATATTCACCTACTCCCAGCCAAACATTTTCCAACTCTTCCGACCACATCCTCCAAAAAAAAAACATTTAAAATCATTGCAGCTAAAAAAACATTCCAAGGAAAACTTCAGAGCTGTAAACCTGGGCTGACTATATCCCAGTATAAATAAGCACATCAACACCTGCTACTGACTTTGGATGATTTCTCAATATCAGAAGAAAGTGAGTTCTCTCCTTTATTAAACCAATATAGTGTGTGCTGCACCAGGAGAGGGATGCTGGAACACTGAAGATCACCAGAAGTACTGCCTCAGGCTGCTGTGGTAAAAACAGCATATAAAAACATGACAAAAAATAATCCCTAATGTTTAATCTCTTGGGAAGGAGATCAACATTTAAAGTTTCTTACTCTGGATTCTAAATTACAATTGAGTTGGACTCTATTTTTGTTTTACAAGCCTTCTAATTTCATCTACCTTGTCAGTGACACATCTGACCATTTACCACCTCCTGTTCCTCTTTGTCTTACATTAATGGCCTTGTTTGATAGAGAATGGGTCTTAGTAGGCCTTCAGGATTTAAGCTGTTGTACAAGGTAGGGTCCCAGTATCATTCAGGTCATTTCCCAATTGTAGCCACTTCACCTCACTTCTAATGGAGTTACAGTGGGAATGGATTGTAGAAAGAGAAAAGTGAGCTTTTTTTTTTACCATTTTAGTTAACATACATGATTATTGTGTATTTTCATTTTTCATAGTTTGGATTTTAAAGTTTTGCTAGCGGTGTCCCACAAATTATCAATGTAGCTTTCCTTAGGATGCTGAGCCTTAAACTCTGGGCTCAACAGTATTACATTCCAAGTCCTGTTCAAGGCCAGTATGGTAAATACCATCGGTTTGTATGGAAGAGACTGGATATGTCTGGGAAGCAAAATGAACACTGAGATGCAGTGAAGTAGGAGGAGAGCCATTCAGAAAATTGACCTGTAGGGACAACTGCTTGCTGTTTTGTGTGAAATCCCACATAACACCCTGAAACAAGCATGGGTAGGGCTGAATTTCCTGGGATGACAAGATGTAGTTTGGAATCAAACTTAGATGTCTCAACTTAATTCATACTGCTTTGAAATTTTGCCTCAATTTTGGTGGAAAAGAGGACTGGAGAAAGCAACGCTTGCTCCATAAACAGTGCAAGCTTTTAAATGCCAAACTTCCAACAGAATTAACACCACTCAGTCCAGTTTTTGGCATGCCACTTTTAGGTCTGTCATTCTACATAAAGCCGTTGAAAATAGACATTGTTGGCAGACGCCATTTATAAAGATGGAAGTGCAGAGCAAAAAAATTAAGCAAGAAAACCTTTTCTGCGCAACTTGGCTCCACTGCATCTTTCTTAGATGTGGGTTCTCTAGAGAAGTCAGGATAAAATTTGCAACATTTTCAAAAAAGGAGGACAAATGTATTTGTCTCTTTGCCACAGTGTTTGTGTCCCACCTGAGGAAGGGATAGTTAAAAATAAATGTGTGGTTTGTCCCACTCCATTTACTCTTGCTTTTGAAAATGATTTTCCAGGAGATAGTCGTTTTTGTGGTCAGTACACATGCCTGAAGCAGGTGGGAGCAATACATATCAGAAGTTAAGAAAGATTCAAAATCAATGCCGAGCAACACAGTTAGGAAGTCAACACAATGTCTTCTTTACTTTAAGCGTCAGTTGTCTGTCATCCTTCTGAATGAGTAGGCTCACTCCAAACAATTGAACTCCAATCAATCTAAGCTAACAATCCAGAGCAGTACAGTGGGAGTACTGCACTGTTGAAAGCATTGGTTTTTAATGTCTCATGTGAAAGACAAAGAACTACTTGCAGTCTCAGTGGATGGAAAAAGACCCCTGTGAAGCAATTCTGAACAAGAGAGGGAGGTTATCCCTGGTGATCTGGGCATCATTTCTCCCCTGAATCAATTTCACTAAAAACAGGCTACTGGATCACTGTCGCATTGTGATTCATGGGAGTTTTCTTTGCACACATTTAGCTACCATGCTTCCTGTGGTAACAGTGATTGCCGTTGGAAAGTACTATCTTGCTATTAAAGAGCTTTGGGATACCTCAGGACAATGAAAACACCGTAGGAGAACATTTTAACTTTCTGTTCTTACTTTTCATTATATGACTAGCACCATTTTCTGCTTCTGTCCACCAACCAGGGTGGTACATGTTCTGAAGCAGCCATATTCAATTTTAAGGAATCCTCAGCTGTTGTCAGGTAAAGCCGTTAAGAGTTATTTAAAACATTTTCGCTGCATGAGATATCTTTTAGGTGTTAAAAGACTTGAAAATAATAGGAATTGCCACAAGAGACGTGTCTCTAAAACGATACTGTGGGAGATTTATACCACATGGACTGCAATGATTCAAAGAGGCTAACACAAGTTCAAGACAGAACTGATCTTGAGCAGTGCATCATTTTGGTGTCTGCTCGATATTGTCCCAATTAAGAATAAAAAATGGAGAAGTGGTGCTGCCCTTGGCTTCACATAAAAACATCACTGATAGTAAGATCAGGCTGTTATCAGACAACACAAAGAATTTAGGTCATTTCAACATCTTCGGCGGGGTGAGAGTGGGCTTCCCAAGCATGAGCGGCAGAGGCGCAGGAGTCGGCTCCTCAAGGATAGCAAGCTCTGGGCAGAGGAGAGTGGGCCGTCAGAGAGCTTGTGATGGCAGCAAGTGTGTGCCCAGCGGCGAGAGATGGTGCCAGACCATGGCAACTTCGAGAATGGTGGGCCCAGTGCAGGAGGCGGCAGCAGCAACAGATTTCAAGATGACAGGGCAGCCTCTGTAGTTGGTGTCAGTCTGCTGTGGCAATGTGATAGGCCCAAATCAGTGCTCCTGGCAGCTAGATGGGAGCAGGAGTTGCACTGCTACAGTGTGGTAGGCCCGGTGTGTGCTCCTGGTGACGGGAGTCCTGGGCCTGGAGCAGGACTCCTGCAATGGACTGTGATGCTGGGTACAGAGCCTATTGTAGAAAACCCCAACCCCACCCCTGATGTCGATGGGACAATAAGTAGGAAGGATGAACACTGTTTTTAATTATATCTTCATATCTTCTAACTCAAAATGGAGCCAGACCATGGTGACACTTCTCACTATTTATTTGTTAAATACAAGTCACAACAAATCATTCAATTCAATCCAACACTACTTCCTCAAGAGAAGTATGGACGGGCAATAAATACAGGCCCAGCAAGGAATACCTACATGCTATTAAAGGAAAACTACAGGTCCTAAACTGGAAGAGGTTTCTAGTATTGCAAATGCTCCTGGAATGGGTTCCTACTGGAAATTCCATACAGAGAGGAGAAAGAACAGGAGGAATTAAAAATTCAAACAGCAGTGGGAGGGAGTGCAAATACATAGATAGAGAAGTGTTGAAGGGAATGCTTTTGATTTCAGAATGTACACAGGCCAAATAGAAGCAAAGCCCTCATGAGCAGTTTGCTATTGCTATTGCAATTGCAGAGGGTTTAAACTAAGCTGGATGTAGAAACAGCAACATTAGACTATGTAATGGAGACCTACCTCATAAAAAGGAACAAAAATGGATTCTAAACAATCCTGGATACAAAGTGTTCAGGAAAGATGAGGTAATGTATAAAATCAAAGGACAAAGAAGATTGTTTGAACTTTTCAAGAATTATCACTGTACAAAAGAAAAACTACTGGACAAAAAGGTCACCAAATGGTGAGAAAGATGGAGAGGATCAAATTTGAGGAAAATTGCAATGATAATGGGGAACTTTAATTAATCCCATAGGACCTTGGATAGGATACAGAACAGCAGTTGAGATTAGTACCAGCAATTATGGTTCTCTGTAATAAAGAGAGATTGAAGAAACTCATGTTGCTGTCTCTATGCCAGGTAAGTTTAAAATGAAACTTGATACAGCCACTTAAAATCATAATACAAGGATCAATAACATTTCCAGTATGTGTCCATAATCAAAGGACACATTTTAAGGTCCTTAGCAAAAAAAAAAGGCAACATCAGGCTTTTTTTTGATTATATAAAAACTGCAAATTATGGAGCAGAATGTGTGGCTGCAAGAAGGTACAAATGTTACCTTGCAAAGAAAAACTAAACAAACATTTGTTGGATACATTGCAATGGGGCAAGGTGAGGGAGTGGGACAGATTAGATTGCTTCACCAAAGAGGGAATGCAGGCATGGCGGGCTCAGTGGCCTCCTCTGTACTGCATCATTTATGATTCAATTCAACCTGGAATACAAACAGCATTTTATGATTTTAAACAGTGTCTTTCAAATTTGTTTGGCAACCAAAAACCTCTTTGCTGACACAACTCATTTGGATGATATTTGCATTTTTTATCACAAATCAATGATTCTTTGAGTTTTTTTTGTTTACAAATAAAATGGCATCAGTGCCAATCATAGTTTTATTAATCATGTAATGCTAGATCATGGCTCCGAGATTGATTGACAAATGGAGCAGCTGGCATTGCCTGATTGAAAATGCGAACAATCTGTTCACAAACAATGCCACACACCATGAAATGTCATTTCTTGATAATAAAACAGAAATATCTGGGAAATGAAATGCATTTTGAAGCATGAGTGACCAAGGTTAATGATAGATTTTTTTTCTGGCAGGTGGATGGCTGGGGGAGAGGCGATAGCAGCTTTAAAAAGTGTGCATTTCTTATTCTAAAGAAAAGCTTATTTAATTATTCCTAAAAGACAAAACGGGAAAAATGGAAAGTGGTAGTTAAAGTGATTCGATTCTGAGAAATTGAGAAGAAAGTCAGCACAGCATACCAGAAGGCCTTTATTGATGGATGGTGAACCGGAAAAAGCAATAACAAAAAGCTGTTGGGTTGTCTGAGGGTCTGACAAAGGCCAGCAGTAAGTGTGTAATGGTTTGACAGTCAAAATTTATGGCCTGTGCATTTTGTCCAGCCAAGAGAGATGTGGTTATGTTATCTAGCAACACAGTGGCAGTTTTCTGCATCTTGGCATGTTAAAAGAAGTGGTCAAAGAGATCTTGGGTTCACTAGGGTCTCAAAATGTTCTGGTGGATTGGAAAACCGCAGATGCACCAACAGTATGCAAAGAAAAGATGGAAAGAGAAAGCAGGAAACCACTGCCCACTTAATCTAATAACATCCGTCATTGGAGAAATTCTAGAATCCATTATTAAGGAATCAGTAGCAAGAAATTATAATACCATAATACAATCAGAGTCAACATGGTTTTGTGAAACAGAAGTTGTGTTTAACAAAATTAGAGTTCTATGAGGGTGTTATAAGGGAAGTATAAGGGCAACAACATGTTTTAGTGTATTTCGATGTCAAAAGGCACTGAATAAAGGTGCCACATAAAGATTACTGAACAAAATAAGACATTATGGAATTGGATGCAATATATAAACACGGATGGAGAATTGGCTAAAAAAAAAATAGAAAACAGAATAAATGGGTCCTTTCCTGAATGGTGAACTGTAATGTTCAGGGGTTGGGACAACTCTTTACAATTTATATTTCTAAAGGGAGAAACCTAGTGTATTCCAACTAGATTTTCTGACAAAACTGAGAGAGATGGGAAAACAAGTTGAAAACAGAAGGAGAATGGTCATATTTTCCATACACTGTCCATTTTGGTAAGAAGAATAGAAAAGTTAAATTTTATTTAAATGGAAAAAGATCAATTAAATATCAGGTACAAAGATCTGCATCTCCCCTTTTATGAAATTCAAAATGTTAGTATTCATGTACAGCAAGTAATTATGAAGACAAATGGAATATTGACCATTATTGCAAGTATGGAGTACAAGAGTAAAAAAAAAGTCTTCTTATAAATGTAAGGGATGTTGGTGAGAACTGTGCACAGCTTTGATCTCCTTATTCAAGGGTTACACTTGCATTGGAGGCAGTTCAGAGAAGCTTAACTATGTTAATTCCTGGGATGAAGAGGTGCATGTCGAAGGAGAGATTTAGCAATTGGGCCTGTGCTCAGTGGAATTTAGGAAGAAAGGAGGATGACATTGTTGAAAGATGGAAGAATCTGACAAGCTTTGATTTGGAAATGCTGAGAGCATCTTACCCCTTGTGAGAATTCAGAATGAAGGATCACAATTTCAGAAGGGATTAGATAACAAATGAGGAGGAATTTCTTTCCTCTGAGGGTGACTCTATTCCAGCAAGCAGTCGAGACTGAGTCTTTCGAATATGTTCAAAGCCAAGGTAGTGAGATTTTTGAACTATAATGAAGCCAAACTTTATGAAAAGCAGGCAATTGGAAATGAAGATGAGCAAATCAGCCCTGACTTTACTCAATAATGAAGCAGGCTTCAGGAACTGGATGATCTATTCATTGAATCCTACAGTGCAGGTAGAGGCCATTCAACCCATATTGGCCCTCCAAAGAACATCCAACCTTAACTCACACCCAAAGCTATCCCCGTAACCCCATACTTACCATGGCTAATCTACTCAGCCTGCGCATCCTTGGGCTCTATGGCACAATCTAGCACAGCCAATCTACCCAACCTGCACATCTTTGGACTGTGGGAGGAAACTGGAGCACCTGAGGAAAAACCATTTCGACATGGAGAGAAGGTCTGTATGGAGTCTGCATAGTCACCCAAGGTTGGACTCGAACCCGGGTCCCTGGTGCTGTATGACAGAAATGCTAACCACTGTGCCACTATGCCACCCTGTACCACTGTGCTACTGTGCTGCCCTATTCATGCTCAAATCCATGTTCTTATGTCTTAATTTTTGTCCATACGTGTTTTGGACTCAACATTCAGTTTGGCAACACCCTTCTGCCGAGATATTTGCACTGCTATCATCTGATGTTATCATAATGTTTGAACATCTTAGAACAATTAGCATCTTACAACACTACAAGTGCAGGTAGTCACCTGTTCCAGTTTCCTCCTCATAACACAGAAATTTTCTTCTTGAATTTAGTAGTTACTGCTTTTGATCATGATTCAGAATTTTACCTATTCAACTGTTGACTTACAACTGAAACTGTTACCAAAATGATATGTGGCAAAAACAAAACATTTTTGAAGTCTTAGTTTGGTATTGGCGTGTTTAAAAAAAAAAGTCAGGATTTAAGAATTCCAGCTCATTTACACTCACTGAATACAATATGATGTTTTGTAATGTGTACACAGTTACCAAGCAGAGATAGTAGGAACTGCAGATGCTGGAGAATCTGAGATAACAAGGTGTAGAGCTGGATGAACACAGCAGGCCAAGCAGCATCAGAGGAGCAGGAAGGCTGA
>NC_063337.1:74515194-74582308 GCF_021869965.1 Rhincodon typus
GTTCATCCAGCTCTACACCTTGTTATCTCACAATTACCAAGCAGTTTGTTTGAGAGAAGAAACAAAGCAGACTATACTGAAACAAATGTGTTGTGAATTGCCCAACTACTTGTCAGATAGTAGAATTCAGTCACAACTTGCATGGATGAGAAATCATAAAAGTAAGCTTTAAGTTCCCAATATTACAAAGGCCAAGTCCTGGACAAATTGTGTAAAGAAATTCAGGCCAGCCATAAAAGCCAAGGAAAGAGTCACATTCTTTAGCTCCTTGATATGAATGCATCAATCAAAGGTTGGCAAAACAATAATGTGGGCTCTTTGTTTAAAGATAAGGCTATGTACTGATAATGCACATCTAATAATGTACATCTGTGGATATCTAATCTCTATTCCTGCTCCTTGTAGACTAAGATGAAATGATGGGATGAATACATCATAATGCTCCCATTAAAGATCTAGGCACATCATATCACAACAGAACTTCTCAGCACAATGTCCCATGGCTCCTTTTTCCAATAACTCTCACTCTGCAGAAGCCAGTGGGAAGACACCTCTGTGCAGTTGGCAGCCTTTTCATATTGCTGTGAAGAAGTGGATGTGGGCACTTTCCACTCCCAGTTAGGTGCTGAAGGCTGAGAAAGATGGCCGTCACTGGAATCCTTTAATTGGCTATGTTGGCTGAGCTGCTGCCTTTGCTGCCCCTGGTAAAATAACCTGGCCACAGTGCTGCTGATGAGAGCACTCCCATTGTAGATCCCAGGTATTTTGTTGTCCTCTGGAATATCGTTGGACACTTGAGACACATGAAGGCCTAATAAAAGGCTAGTACAAACAGTTAGCATTTCTTGTCCATTAACCATATACAGAAACATGGCAGAGCAGAACTTCACTAGTGTCCTATTCCATCAGATTTCAGACACATAATTTGATATCTCATAATAGCTCCTGAAACACCACCAATGCTCCATAGCAGCAGTTTGTGCTATGTAGAGGATGCACTGCAAAAGTTCACCAAGGGTTCCAAACCTGCTATCTCTACCAACAAGAAAGACAAGAGCAACGGATAGTGGGAACACCACTAGTTGCAAGTTCTCTTTCAAGTCACATGGCATTCAGACTTGGAATGATAGTCGTTGTTCTTCCATATTACTGGGTCAAACTCCTAGAATTCCCTCCCCAACAGCATTTGGGTCTATCTAACCAAATGGATTGCAGCTGTTCAAGAAAGCAGGTCACCACTTCCATAAGTGCAAATAGGGACAGGCAACAAATGCTGGCCCAGCCAGTGATGCTGACATCCCATGAATGAATTAAAAACTAAATGCATGTTCAGTCAGTATTGTTGGAGTATTGGTCCTATTAACCCTGTTCACCATCTCAACTTGTAAACATTTGTAATGTCTCAGTAAAAATGTACATAGTTTCATAGTCTCAGTTTGAAAAGCAATTCAGGTTCAATTCCAGGTTAAGAACATCTTCGCTGGACAGTGTGTCAGCTGAGCAGGAGTAGTGAGGGAAATGCATAGAAAAGTAAGATTTCCCTAACTAGGAGTAAAAAGACTTGCATAGCTTTGGACCACGGTTTAAGAAAATTGAGGCACGTTCAGAGAGCATTTCATGTTGGGGGCATCCTCACAGCCACTTCCCATAGTAGTAGCGCCCCATTCTGAATCACAGAATCATGTAACATAGAAGAGGTCCTTTGGCCTATCAAGTCTGTACCGCCAAACATTCACTATTACCTATGCAAGTCCTGCATAGCCTTGAATGATATGAAACTTCAAGTGCCCATTGAAGTCATTTTTAAAGGTTGTGAAGTTACCTACCTCACCAATGCTCGCAGGCAGTTTTTCCCAGACCTCCATCACACTCTGCATGAAAAATGTTTTCCTTAAATCCTCTCTATATCTCTTGCTTCAAAAGTGTGCCCCCACATTCTTGACTCTTCAACTAAGGAGAAGAGTTGCTGTCCTTGCCACTGAAAATGTTATGCACCTCCATCTGGTCCTCTGGTATCCCCCTCAACCTTCTCTGCTCAAAGGAAAACAACACAAGCTTATCCAGCCTCCCTTCATTGTTTAAATGCTCCATTCTAGGCAATATGCTGGTGAATCTCCTCTGCAACTCCCCAGCGTAATCGTATCCTTCTTATAGTGTGGTGACCAGAACTGTACACAGTACTGCAGTTGTGGCCTAACCAAAGCTCCGACATAACCTCCTGTTCTTATAATTTATGCCTCAACTGATAAAGGCAAGTGACCCGTACACCTTCTTAATCATCCTTCCAACTTCTGGGATCCATGGATAAGCACCCAAGATCTCTCTGTTCTTCTGAGCTTCTTACTGTCCTATCATTCAGTGAGTATTCTCTTGTCTTCCAAAGTCCAATACCTTACATTCATTAGCATTAAGTTCCACCTGCCACTGATCTACCCATTATAACAATCCGTTTGTACCTTCCTGTAACCTAACAAGCATGTCAACCATCTAGCCAACCTTTATGTCATCCCCAAACCTATTTATCATCCTCCCCACATTGTAATATTCAATGATGTTGATGACAAACAAAAATGGACAATTATTGATCCTTTTGGAGTGCCACTGGACACTAGTCTCCAGTTTTCTATCACCATCTCCTGTTTCTTGCCTAACCCTAACTCAGTTCTTCTAAGTACGGATGCTGTCCTGCTCCTGGTTGAATAGCCTGTCACAGAAAAGCACCCACTGTTCTTAATTGGGCAGCAACAATACAGAGGTTGCCATGGGAGGCATCATTTTGAACAATCATGTCAGCAGGCACGCTGGCAGCAAGTGCTGGATCAAAACACAAATGTCACTGTTCCAGAATTTCTTTTATAAAAAAAAATTGTTATAATTCTGCTGATAGTGACTATTGCTAGGTTTCCAACAGAGTTGAATTCATTATCCAGGCTATAGACAGGAATGTAAGCCCATGCAGGGGAACATTCATTCATGCAATTTTAACTTGCAATGGATAAACCTAATGGTCCCGAATGTCCACAGGGGATTTTCTACTGCTTTCAATTTTTGTGTTGTATATTGATGAATTCCATTGATCTGCCAACAGAGATTCTGGATAAGTGATTTTATTAGGATTTTGTATCATTTTCAATGTGTTTATCAGGCCCAATTTCCTTAATAGTTCTCTCGATTAAAAAAAAGTACTGAAGTTACAACAAAGCTGCAATTCATTCAGTTCAGCTCATTTGTGGATCTTTTCTGATCTCCAGACAAGTAGTTTCAATGACTTTTAGCTACCCTGCTCGCAAGTTCCTTCATCCCTTTTACCTAAATCAATCTACCCAAACTTATAGGCCTTACACATGTTAAACTTTATAAGGTGATTAGGTTTTAAAATGCCTCCTTTAATGTAAGATAAAACCGAATGTTCCAAATGTGATAAATGATAATCATGCTAGACAGTTGCCTGGAGACAGGTCCATGTGCTCAGAGTATCACAGGAAAGAAAATGGAAACAATGAGAGACAAGGGGAGGGTGGAGTGGGTGGGAGAGAGAGAGAGAAGAGAGACAGAGAGACAGAGATGGAGGCAGACAGAGAAACATAGCTATTGTCATAAAGACCAGAAAAAGGCAGTTCTGTGATAACCACCAGTTAAAATGTTCTTGAGAACTGTAATTTTTTTTCTATCAGTGAAGAAGAGAGAACAAAGAAGAATGATATAGACTTTATTAATGATGGATTTATAATACCTTGCTCATGTAAGTCAGTTCTGGAATACTCAAAGTGAGTGGAACTGTTTTCAAAACGGCACTGGCAGATTCAAACCAGTGTGTCAGGGGAAAGGAGGCCTGTTGGAAAACAGAGAGTAATTAAGAATTAATCTTCCTTGCACACCTTCCAGAAATGTAGTGGACGGAAAAATGAGTTGGCAGATATATGCCAATTGCATTAATGAATTAAATGTGAAAGTATGTTTACTTTAGTTCGATGTTCTGGTCACCTGTAAATAATGTCCAGACTATGTTGATTTTAGTTTGTGTGTTACGGTAAGAGTCTCAACATGAAATCTTGTCCTTGCACTATATCCATCAGAAGCTGGAAACTGTGATTTCTTTTATAAAGTTATCCATCTCTACAGGGATTGTAACATGTTCCATTCCACCCTCCTGTGCATCCTACAAATAGTGACTTTGTTAACGCAGCCCAACAATCTATCAATTTAATACATTATACAGTGTTTCACCGAGGACTGACTGCTATTAATGATGCCAAATGTTAGCCGTGATTTAGTTGGTAGCTCTCTCACCTCTGAGTCACAAAGTTCTGCATTCAAGAGTTACTCCAGAGCTTGATTGTAAAAATCATATTTAATTCTCAGGACGTGCTGCCCTGTTGGAGATACTATGGATAAAGTGACAAACCAAGACCCTGTCTCTCTCTGCTCGGGCAGATATAAAAATTACCATTGCACAATCTCAAGTCAAAGCAGGAGATTTATTTCCAGCATCCCAGCCAAAATTCAAAGAATGTGAAAAACAAACTGCTTATACGGCCCTTTATGCAGTGCAGATTGTGTGAGTTTGCTGTGTACTAATTCCTGCCGCACTTCCTACTTTGTACCACTGAATAATAGTGGTGCATCGATTCTAAAGCACTCTTTTATTGGTTCTAAAGCACTCTTTGAGACATCCAGTTGTTATCAGAAGCATTATATAGATGCCACTCTTGTATCACCCACTGGCACCCTAGGAAAAGGCTAAGGTTGCTGACACTTTGTCATCAGAAGTACCGTGTTTGTTTGCCATTTGGCTGCAGGCAATACAGCTAATAACACTGTGCTTGGGTTCCTGAACCTGGCAGATTATTCCATTGGGCATAGTAGGAAAGTTTCTCCTCCAGAGTGTCTTGGTTTCCTACAGTTCTTGTGTATCCATCCCATATTGTCCCCTCACTATAACCACAAAAGTAGTTCCTATTCAGAAACAGGAATAATGATAGAACTGCTTTGGAGTTATTTGCCATCTCAGGATAATTATCTGAAGATAAAAAACATTCAGAACTACAGGATAAAGCAAGATGAATAGGACTAGATGAGTTGTTCTAGCAGAGGGCCAGCATAGACATGAGAAGATAAATGGCCTCCTTTCGTGCTGAAACCACTTATTACAAGTTTCTGCAAAATGAATCAAATCCTTCTTACTTTCTCAAGTCATAATTTGTAAAACATCTCTGGCCACAGAAAAGTGAACAAGAAATGCAATTTTCTTATATAGTCGGGGTTAGAATACGACAGATGGTCAAAACAAGCCCTTGCTGTTCTGGAAACTGTGCGATTCTGGTTTGCTTTGGTTGCAGGATACTTGACATTAATTTTCAGATCAAGGACTACAACTAAGGATACCATCGTCAACACAGAAGCAACTGAACACGTTCAATTGCTTAAAACGTGGGCAACCTTGTCACATTGCAATAAATATAGAATAGTAGGAAACTTTGATGTGTAGCAACACTCACTAGATCTGTTAGAGTACTGGTGATGTGTCTGGATGTAAGCCTTCTATTTACATTCCACCAGTAACCCTACCTCATTACAGAATTCTTACAATGATTGATGGCTTTTCTGCAGCCTTTCCCAAGTTAAAGGCTTGGATATTTTATGAAAGCAGTCACCCTTATAGGAGGTGCACTTTGTTTCACTGATCACTGAATTGTCATCCTACCTTCAAAGTGATGATGCTTGCAACCTGTTTATTTTGCGCCATTGCCAAGATTAATTGAAAGACATTTTTTTTTGAAATAATCAAAAGTAATAAAAACTAGCAATGTTTATTTCTGAAATTGTTACCTCAAATTACAAGTAAGAAAAAAAAGCCATTACCTGAATAAAAACCAAAAGAACTGTGGATGCTGTAAATCAGGAACAAAAACAGAAGTTGCTGGAAAAGCTCAACAAGTCTGACAGCACCTGTGAAGAAAATTTTCCAATCTAATTATGAAATCCAGTGACTGTAAATGTGGCATAAGCCAAAATAAACTCCTTAGCAGTATACCAAGTGCATCATCACAGGAAGTGACTTAATATCACATGATCTTTCTCTCTCTTCCAACCTTGTGTCAAGGGAAGCTACAATAAGATATTTTCTCCATAATATTAACACTTTCCATACCTCAGCAAACTCAAAATAATTTTTACAGTACAAGACTTATACAATTAGGTGTCTGTTCCCTCTACAATGGACCATATTGACTTTGAACAAGGTAAGAAACAGCAATGATTCATCAACCAATCAGATTAAAGAATCCCCAATCTTTAACATGTTGAGTCATTTTAGGAACAACCCAAAAGTAGTCCATAAGGGGTGCTTGCTAATAGAACAGAAAGACACATGTTTGAAAGCCTGGATTTGGAAGGCAACTTTGGTTTCAATTACATATTAACTATGGTCCGCTAAGTGGTAATCTGGTCTCTAAATCGCAATCATTCAGTTCATTCAGCCATTGAGTTTGTGTTGGTCAAAAGCAACCACCTCACAATTCTGATCCCATTTTCAAGCACTTGGCCCACAGCCAATCTCTCTTGATAACTAAAACACTTCAGTTCAAGAAATATTCTGATAAATCTTCCCTCCACCCTATACAGCGCAATCATGTTACAATTGGAACATTTAAATATCATCTGGATGGGTATATAAATAAGAAGGCTTAACAGGGATATGTTCCAAATGCTGGCAAATGGGACTAGATTAATTTAGGATATCTGGTCGGCATGGATGAGTTGGACTGAAGGGTCTGTTTCAATGCTGTACAGCTCTATGACTGTATGTCCCTCTTATAATGGAGTTTCCAGAAATGCACACAATAATATAGCTAACTAATTTATATACAGTTCTAGCATTACCTCGCTACTCTATGTCTTGGCTGATAAAGACAAGTATCCATATGCCTTCTTAACTAATTATCTCGATGCCTTGCTTCCTATAGGACCAATGGACAGGCAAACCAAGGTCTGCCTGAGCCTAAGTGCTGCCCAGTGTCCTACCATTCATCATGTACATTGTGGGTTCAAGTCCAATCAAAGAACTCAAATACCCAAATCAGGATTGACACTCCACTACAGAACTTTGGTGCTGTTTTCTGATGATGTGATAAATTGGGCATCGTCTGCTCTTCCAGTTGAATGTAAACGAAAAAAAAATCAGGCTTTTTTGGAAAAGGGCATGAAAGTTTTTCTCAGTGTCCTGCTCAATATTTATCCCTCAAATAACATCACAGAAACAGTTTCACTGGTCAATATCACATTACTGATTATGGGAGGCGGTTTGTGCCAATTAGCTGCAAGATTTGTTGTATTAGATTAGTGGCCACCCATCAGGAATACTGGATTGAGTGGAATGTACTTTCGGATGGCCAATGGTTGGGAAAGGTACTATACAGTTGCATGTCTTTTTCTTTTTATTACCATAATTTGAATTTGCCTAGAAATATAAATCAGGCCATTTTTGCGCTAAAGTTTTCTTACAAAATCATTTTTTGTGGAGCAGGACATGTGGACTCCCCCAAGCACTTTAGTTTGAAGGTGTGGAATGGATTGGCTGATGCATTGTGCTGGGGTTCAAGACGACTCAAGGATTAAGTGAGAAGATATGCAAATTCTTCAATACTACACTGGAGATCTTGCTGGAGGAAGTCCGGATTCCTGTCCACTTCGGTCAACCTCACCCTCCTCCATCTCTTTCTCTCCAGATGATTTGCTTATGGGTTTCTATACTTTAGGCCACATAACATTTACCAAAAAGAGTCAGGTCCATACCTAGTCAGATATATGAAAGTTTATTAACAATGAACTATACACAGTAATATCATATCTCAGAAATAGAATCGTACATCGTGGAATGAGACCCTTCAGTCCAACTAGTCCAAGTCAACTGGAATTCCAAACTAAACTAGTCCCACTTGCCCACATTTGGCCCATGTCCCTCCAAACCTTTCCTATTCGTGTACTTATCCAAATGTCTTTAAATGCTGTAACTGTACCTACATTCATCACATCCTCTGGCAGTTAATTCCATACGTGACTACTCTCTGTTTAAAAAAGTTGCCCCTCATGTCCTTTTTAAAATTTTCTCTTCTCATCTTAAAAATATGCCACCTCATTTTGAACTCAACCACCGTAGGGAAAATGACCTCGCTATTCATCTTATCTATGCTCCCATGATGTTATAAGCCTCAATGAGGTCACCCCTCGACCTCCTATGCTCCAGTGAAAAAAGTCCCAACCTATCCAGCCTCTCGTTATAACTCAAACCCTCCACTCCAGCAACATCCTGGTAATCTTTTCTGAACCCTCTCCAACTTAATGATATCCTTCCTATATCAGGACACCCAGAACTGCACACAGTACTCCAGAAGAGGCCTCACCAAAGTCCCGCACAATATCAACATGACATCCCAAATCCTATATGCAAAGGTTTGAGCAAAGAAGGTAAGCGTGCTAAATGCCTTCTTATCCACCCGATCTACTTGTGACACAAATTTCAAAGAATTATGTACCTAAACCCCTAAGTCTCTCTGTTATACAACCCTATCCAGGGCCCTACCTTAATTGTATAAGTCCTGCTCTTGTTTGTTTTACCAAAATGCAATACCTTGCATTTATCCAAATTAAACTCCATCTGCTACTCCTCAGCCTACTGACCCAATTGATAAAGTTCTCTTTGTAATCTGAGGTAAGCTTCTTCACTGTCCACTATACCACCAATTTTGGTGTCATCTGCAAACTTATTATCCATGCCAACTATAATCTCATCTAAATGACAAATAAAAGTGGACTCAGTGCCCATCTCTGTGCAGTACCACTGGTCACAGGCCTCCAGTCCAGAACACAACCCTTCACCACCACCCTCTGTCTCCTAATGTCAAGCTAATTTTGTGTGCAATTTTTTTGGTTTGAATTATTATTGCTGCCTGTACTTAGGTATAATGAAAAGTTTCGTTTTGTGTGTGATACAGGCAGATCATACTATAGAAATATCATAGGGTGATTGAACAGAGCAAGGAATACAGAGTTACAGCTGCAAAGAAAAGATCAAAAAGAAAAATCAACATTAGATTTGAAATTTAATAGGTATGTTCAGAAGTCTAATAACAGCGAGGAATAAGCTGTACTGGAATTTGTTGGTATGTGTATTTAAGATTTTGCATCTTTTGCGTGGTGGAAAAGGTTAGAAGAGATTGTAACTGGGGTGGAAGGGATGATGTTGGCTGCCTTTCCAAGGAAGCAAGAAGTATAGATGAAAGGTTGGCTTGCATGAAAGACTGGGCTGTGTTCACAAATCAGTGTCGTTTTTTATGGTCCTAGGTAGAGCAGTTGCTGTACCAAGTTGTAACTCATCCAGATAGAATCCTTTCTGTAGTGTATCTGTAAATGTTGTTCAGAGTCCTTATGGGCATGCCAAATTTCCTTAGCCTCTTGAGGAAGGAGAGGTGTTGTTGGACCTTCTTGATGGTCGCATCAACGTGGGTGGTCCAGGATAGTTTGTTGGTGATTGCCACCCCTGGAACTTGATGCATTCAACCATCTCCACCTCAGCTCCGTTGAGGTAGATAGGGGCATGGTCTCCTCCATGCTTCCAAAGTTAATGATCAGCTCTTTAGTTTTACTAATGTTGATGGAGAGATTGTTACCCTTATACCATGCCACCGAGCACTCTATTTCTTTCCTGTATTCTGCCTCGTCATTGTTTGATATCCAGCCTACAATGGTGGTGTCTTTAGTGAACTTCCAGATGGAGTTCAGACAAAATTTGACCACACGTTCATGAGTGTACAGGGAGTACAGCAGGGGGCTGAGTACACAGCCTTGTGGGGCACCGATGTGGAGGATTGTTGTGAAGAAAGTGTGGTTGCCTATCCTCACTGATTGCGGTCATGTGGGTCAGGAACTTGAGGATCCAGTTGCAGAGGGTGGAGCCGAGACCTAGGTCTCGGAATTGGGAGATTAGCTTGGTTGGGAATTATAGTGTTGAAGGCAGAGCTGTAGTCAATAAGTAGAAGCCTGACGTAGGTGTCCTTATTTTCTAGATGTTCCAGGGATGATTACAGGGTGAGGGAGACTGTGTCTGCCATGGACCTGTTGCCCATTAGGCAAATTGCAAATGATCAAGGCAGGCTGGGAGGTTAGAGTTGATATGAACCATGACCAGCTTCTTAAAGCGCTTCATAATAATGTCGGTCAGAGCCACCGGGAGGTAGTCATTGAAACATATTGCGTGTGTTTTCTTTGGTACCGGGAAGATGCTGGTCTTCTTCGACAGGTGGGGACTTCAGATTGTAGCAAGGAGAGGTTAAAGATGTCAGCGAATGCTGCCACCAGCTGGTCCACACAGGATCTGAAGGCACAGCCAGGGAATCCGTCCAGGCCAGTCACTTTCCGTGGGTTCACTCTTGAAAAGGCCAATCTGACATCTGCAGCAGTGTCTGAAGGAACAGGTGCATCTGAGGCTGTCGGGGTGGGTGACACTGTTTTTGCTGACCTTCTGTTTGAACCGAGCATAAAATGCATTGACTGCATCAGGGAGGGATGTAGTTTTGTCCGCTATTCTGTTCTCTATATATCGTATGGACCACACAGCATCTTTGGGTAAGGCAAGGGGTGGCAATTAGCAAGCTCGCCCTGAATCCCATGTGGTCTAACTTTACTAATTAGTCTACTGTGCGGAACCTTATCAAAGCCTTGACTAAAGTTCATGTGAAGAATATCTACTGTTCTGCCTTCATCAATCTTTTGGTTACTTCCTCAAAAAACTCAATCAAGTTTGTGAGACATGATTTCCCATGCATAAAACCATGCTAACTATCCCTAATCAGTCCCTGCCTCTGAATGAATTAGCTTTATTGTCAGAGATAGTAGGAACTGCCGATGCTGGAGTCTGAGACAACAAGGTGTAGAGCTGGATGAACACAGCAGGCCAGGCAGCATCAGAGGAGCAGGAAGGCTGACGTTTCAGGTCTGGACCCTTCTTCAGAAAAGGTAATGAGTATAACGAAAAGTTTACAAGTTGCCATATATGGCACTATCTTAGGTATAAGGTACCGAGGTACAAATTATTCAGCACAAGTTCTTTAGGGGGAAAAAAATAGAAAAATAATGAAATAAAAAGTCCAGCATTGCAGATTGTAGGAATAATTTACAAAAGAGATAAATAAAAAATTCAGTGCAAACTAGTCCATCCAGTCCGCACCGTACCCAGGCCACCAACTTTCACCTTGGGGCTGGGAGACTGCTCTGGAAACACCTCGGCGATCCACACTGAAGTTACTCTGGGTCAAAAGACCGCCACTCTGGGCTGAGAAACCATCACGTGCCATCGAGAGACCGCCACCATACCAGGCTGGGAGATTGTCCTGCTGGGCCAGGTGACTGCAATGCTAGGCCAGGAGACTGGTCCGTGAGACGGCCTCACCAGGTGGGGAGAGGGCCTCGCCGGGTGGGGAGAGTGCCTAACTGAGTGGGGAGAGAGTCTCAAATAACAAGGTGTAGAGCTGGATGAACACAGCAGGCCAAGCAGCATCATAGGAGCAGGAAGGCTGATGTTTCCGGCCTAGGCCCTTCATCAGGGAGAGGGCCTAACCGAGTGGGGAGAGAGTCTCGCCGGGTGGGGAGAGGGCCTCGCCGGGTGGGGAGAGAGTCTTGCTGGGTCTGCTCCGAGGCTGGGAGTTTGAGTCCATGCCAAGGCCGGGAGTGCAGGACATTGCTGAGTAGAAGGAAGAAGGGAGAGAAAACAAAGCACAAAAAAGAAAAGAAAAAGAAACAGACAGAGTGGATGAGTTCCAGCTGAAAGGTCCTACTCCGCTGCCATCTGTCTCATTGCTCAATACAACCACTTGCTGGCTGCTCAGGAAGCATCCATCTGTATTGCAGGATGTTCCAGCACCCAGTATTGAAAGGTTGCTGCAAGGAAATTGTGCTCGTAGGGCAAGGCACCCAACTCGTAGATTGGATCAGGTTGCATCTCAAGGCTAATCACTTGCTTTCGTAGCACTCATTCACTTAGTACCTTCCTCTCAATTCACTGCATTGCTCTCTTGTTGTGCAAATTTGCATAGTCACACAACCAGGTACTTGCCTGGCTGGCAGCAGTCCTCAATCAAAAGGGCATACACTTTGATGCATTACACCTTGCTACAATTTCAAATCTGTACCATGTGGAAAATCCATTGCATATGTAGCAAGCAGGCAGCATTGACTCAAGGTTTTAGCAGAGTAATCCTTATTAAAATCCATGGAGGCAACTGGGCCTATGCATAGTAAGTTAAAAGCAGCTTCTGATATGAGTCAGGGGATTGGCCAAGTTCAGGGAGTTGAGGTGTCAGGGAGTCTGTGCCTCTGTAGTCCAGGGTGTGTGTCACAGTCAGTTTTGTGGCACCGGAGCAGTCAGCCTGGGGTGGGGTGGGGGATAGGTGGTGGGGCTAGCCTAACACAATCAGGGAACTGCAAAGCCATCGGTCCGGGATCTTGGCAGTTCTCATCCAGGACTGTCTGATTAGATCGCTCCAGGTGGGTGGGCCTAGGTCACAGCAATCGGACTGTCCAGCAAAACTAATGGACAAAGGAAGAGAAGGGCGCAAGGGTGTCTATTTCCATGGGAAGCAGACATGGGAACTGATTCATAGGGTTTGCGGCTGCAGGATGGTTGAAATTGTGAAGGAGGACAACTGTATTTGTAAGGGGGGGGAATACAGTAAAGTATGAAATGGAATGGGGTAATGTGGGAGAGGGTTTTGTCCATTATGGCTGCTAGGTGGGTGGCACTATATACTTACAAAGCAGAGACTGGGGTGTGGAGGCTGGTAACATGGACAGGTGAATGCTCATGTAGGTAGGTTACTTGGAGATATATGGATTATGAGGTTTTCAGGAAGAGCTATTAGAAAGACGATATTGATTGGGGCCTCACTGACAGTTAAAGGTGGTAGCTGGAAATCACTGGTTGAAGACTTTTGGTTGTCATTTTCCATTTTGCAGGAAATTGCAATTGGCATTTGGTAAGTTACAGCCAGTGATCTCAGTCGGCTTTGCTACAAAAAATCTCACCCAAAAAAACTCAACTCGACTAACATTCATTTAAAAAAAACATTACTTTCAGCCATATGTGATTTGTAAACTATTGTAGAACCCTCAGTAAAATGTCTCAGAAAGAATCCCAATGTGTTTGAAAAGTTCATTTAAAAACTCATCTGCAGTTGAATTGTAAATGGTGATAGGCGTTAAATAGCATTCCATAAATTCAACATTGACTTGTTTATTTTTGCTCAGCTTGTGGTTGTTAAAATCATAGAGTCTTAGAAATCTACAGAAAAATGCCCTTCGGCCCATTATTAGTGCGGCCAAAAGCAATCACCTAACTGTTCTAATTCTATTCTAAACTATTCAAAAATGGGGAATATCCTTGTAATAAATGCAAAGAATTGCAGATGCTGGAAATCTGAAATGCATTCTGACAAAGTGTCACTGGACTCAAAACATTAACTCTTATTTTTGTCTCAACCTATGTTGTCAGACCTGCTGTATTTCAGTAGTCAGAAGTCACATGACACCACATCATGTATTTTAACAGGACTCTTTATGTTGGAGAATTTCATTATATGAAGCAGTATCCATCAAATTAGTGAAATAGCCTTTTTATTGTGTGCTATCAGGCATTTTCATTGTTAATCAGCACCTTAATAATCCTCTATATATGCACTGAATACATCAATTTCAATTCCTTTTCCAAGATGGCATTTTGTACTAAATGTCGGCTAAACCAGAGATGCAGCTTTAGGATGCATCTTCATCACCTCTTTGCCTTGTTAATTTCGATGGTATTAAGTGAAAATCTTCCCCACAAAGCCAAAGCCAACAAGTATTACATAGGAATTAGACATTACATTTAAATAATTTACAGAAGGCAAATTTAGAATTGCAAATGGCAAATAAGATTGAGGGAAAGACATAAAACAGTAAAAATATATACATTTTTAAAATCTTCCAAATATTGACTTCATTTTGAAGGAATGCCATTCCACACTTATAGAATTAAATTTTCAGGGGCACAGATATTGTTTAACAATAATTATCACTCATTATGAAACTTAAAAGTCACTTACCGCTGAATGACCTAGTTTGCCATTTTGATAAGTGAACAAGCATTGCAAAGTAACATTTCTGCATTGTCAGTGCTGAGTCAAATGATGATGACCTCAGCAGTATAGAAGCTGTGTAGAAGCAGCATGCCTTTCAAAGCAGCTCTTGAATTTCCACATTTAACTATTTATTGGCAAATGTTGGACATTAATGTTTAATTTATTCTGTAATAACAGCATGCAATAATAGCTTAATTATTAAAACTACCAAAATATGCATTATTTTCAGCAAAAAATTGTTTGCCAAAGACTGGTTATTTAAATCAGGAGGAAGAAAATGACCTGTCTAATGCTTTATAATTGTACACAAAAACAAAAGAGTGAGATGCTTAAGGTGATTTTGTGAAAACCAATACAAGGCACTAGACACAATTGGAATACTGTGAACAGTTTTAGCTTCCATATCTAGGGAAACATGTACTTGCATTGGAGACAGTGCAAAGAAGGTTCATTAAGTTGATACCAGGTATGAGGTAACTGTCTTATGAGGAGAAGTTGAATAGATTGGGCCTGTACTCATTGGAATGAAAAGTAACCTTATTGAAACATATAAGATTCTTAGAGGACTTGACGGGGTAGAATCTCTTGTGGGAGATTCTAGGATCAGAAGGCATAACCTCGGAATAAGAGGTTTGCATATTTATGACAGAGAATGAGAGGAATTTGTTCTCTGAGGGTTGTGAATCTGTGATATTATTTGCCGCAGAGGGCAGTTGAGGATGGTTCGTTATGTATATCAAGGCTGAGATAGACAAACAGATTTTTAATCACTAAGGGAGAAAGCAGGAAATTCGAGTTGAAGATTGCAGTTCACTATAGCTTTATTAAGAAAGGGTCTGTTGAAAGTGTATGATCAGACAGCTTTGTGTGGTCAGAAAGGAGAGATCACATCTGGAGTGAAACACAGTCTGAGTCAATATATGGTTTGGGGATTTTAGAGCAGTGTGGAAATTTGGTGCAGAGGGGAAGAGGTGATTTCTCGGTTTATAGTTTGTAAGATTTTAGTTTAAACAGGATAAATCAAAGCCCAGGATTGAGGACCCAACACAAAGTAAAGAGTTACATCAAAGGAAATCTGTAAGTTCATTGGTTGGTAGTAGCTGCTAATTTTCTATCTATTACAATTTACTTTCAGATTGAAAGCAATTAGAAGAAATATATCAGATTATAAACTAAATGACCAGTAGGAAATTAAAACAAAGTTAAGAACTAAGTAAACAAAATGGAGGTACATGGCCAGGCAATGAGGTGTACCTGCATGATTTGGAAGCTGGTGGACCACATTGTGGTTCATACTAACCACATCTGTAGCAAGTGTTGGTTACTTGAGGAACCCTGGTTTGGAGTTGATGAGCTGCGCTTTGGACACTGTGACACATCGGGGAGGGAGAGAGTTACCTGGATGGTGCCTGGCAGTCGCACCCCTTTAAATTATCTACCTCAAATTCAGTCAGTGCTTAGGGATGGAAGGGTGTGATAATGAGTGAGCCAGATAGAGGACTCCCGAAGGTAGTGTTGAAGGAACCTCAGCCATTGATCTTGTCTGACAGGCTTGAGATTCTTGCTCCCAGTGTGGATGATAGCAGGGACTTTAGGGAGGATAAGCAAATTGACCACAGCACCATGGTACAGGGGGCCATTCAAGAGGAGGAGAAAAGAGAAATATAGTTGTAATTGGGGATAGTATAGCTATGGGAATAGATACTGTTTTCTGTGGCCAGGATCAATAGTTCCAAAGGCTGTGTTGCCTGCCTGGTGCCCAGGTTCAGGATATTTCATTTGAGCTGCAGATAAACTTTGCGTGGGATAGGAAGGATCCATTGTTGTGGTCCACGTAGGTTTCAAAAACATAGGTAGCAAGAGGTAAGAGGTTCTGCTGAGAGATTATGAGCAGTTGGAGGCTAAATTAAAAAGTGGAACCAAACAGGTAATAATCTCTGGATTACTACTTGAGCCATGACCCAACTGTCAAATGGTCAAACAAGACTAAAGAGGTAAATGCATGGTATGGGAGAAAACAGATTTGAATTCATGGAACATTGACACCAGTACTGGGAAGGAAGGAGCTGGTTCAATGGGACAGGTTCCACTTGAAAAATGCTGGGACCAAAGGCATGGTGAATCCCGTAACTAGGGCTGTAGGGCTGTAAGGCTTTAAAATAAATGGAAGGGGTTGATTCCGTTGCATAGAATTTTACAAAACCAAAAGTAAAGGAGAACGTGGGTTTGCAGATTAGTAATGCGATTGATTGATTGTTACAAGAAAATAAAAGGAATAACAGGAACGGGTGAATGTAAAGTTGTACCAAGGAATCATAAAATTGTAAGGAATCTTGATAATAGAACATACTTAAAGGTTTTGTATCTTAACGCCTAAAGCATGCAGAATAAGGTAGACAAACGGATGGCACAAATTGAGGTAAGTGCATATGATCCCATAGTCATTATGGAAACATGGAGATCAAAATGGGGAACTTAACATTCAGGGAAGTTTGACCTTTCAGAGTGACAGGAGGATGAAAAAGGTGGTGGGTAGCACTGCTAATAAGAAATGCAATGAGGGCAGTTGCGAGAGATGATCTAGACTGAGATGATATTGCATTATTTTGGGTGGAGGTATAAAACAGTAAGGGGAAGAAGACCAAAAAAAGAGAAAGAAGACATTGGCAGGGGTTGTGTACAGACACCCAAACAGTAGCCACTCTGTTGCAAACGCTATAAATCAACAAATAATAGGAGCATGTAATAGGAAAAGAGCATTAATTATGGGTGACTTTAATGTTCATGTTGATTGGGTGAATCAAATTGGAAAAGGTAGCTATGATAACAAATTGATAGTATGCATTAGGGACAGTTTCCTAGTGCACTATGTATGAAGCTAATCAGTGAAGAGACTATCTTGGATCTAGTAATGGGTAATGAGGCAGTTTAAATAAATGACCTCCAGGTAAAAGATCCCTTAGGGAGTAATAATGGTAACTTAATGGAATTTAACATTCAGTTTGAGAGTGATAAACGTGGTTTGGAAACAATTGTGTTTAACTTCATTAAAGGGAACTACAATGAAGTAAGGATAAGTTTCCTAAAGTTAACTGGGTAGAAAGATTAGCAGGAATGACAGTAAAGAAACAGTGGCAGACATTTAGAATATAATTTGTGACTTTCAGCAACAATTCATTCTAGTAAGGAGGAAAGATTCTGAGAGGAATAAACCAAGGAAACTGAGAGTATTAAATTGTAAGAAAATGCATATCAGGAGGCCAAAGCTAGTGATAGCACCCATAACTGGGAAAAATTCAGAGTTCGGGTAAAGGAGGGCTTACATAGAGAAAATTAACCATAAGGACAAATTATCAAGTAATAAAGAAACTGATAGTAAGAACTACTTTAAAAATATAAAAACAAAGCGAGAGGTCAAAGTGAGTATAGGCCCCTTTGAAAATGAATTTGGGGAGGAGTTGAACAGATATTTTGCAATTGTCTTCTGGTGCAAGATATTTGAAAATCCGATTAATATTAAAGAATACATGGGAGAAATTAAATACCACTACCGTCACTAAAGTAGCATTAGACAAACTAATGAGGCTAAAAACAGAGAGGACACTGGCCCTGATGACTTGCATAACAGGATCCTAAAATATAAAAGGTAGCTAAATTTTCCAAAATTTCTCTGATTCTAGAAAAGTACCAGAGGATTAGAAATGTATAAGTGTGATACTGCTATTAAAAATGGTGGGAGGCAAAAAAAGGTAACTGTAGACGAATTAGTCTAAAATCTATTGTTGGAAAGTGTTGGAATCAAATATTAAGGAAGTCACAGCAGAAAATTTGGAATATTATAATCTAATCAAGCACAGTCAACATAACTTCATGAAAGGGAAATTGTGTCTGACTAATGTATTAGATTTTTCGAGGAAGTCTGAACCAGAGTGATAAAGGGGAACTGGTTGATGTGTTGTGTTTGGGCTTACAGAATGAGTTCGACATGGTATCTCACAAAAAGTTTAGTCATAGGCTAAGACCCCATGGTGTTGGAGGGAATATATTGGTATGGATAGAGAATTGGCTCATGAGCAGGGAACAGCGAGTGGCAATAAGGGGCTCTTTTCCAGGCTGATGACCATGACCAGTGGGGCTCCACAGGGATCAGTGCCAAGACTGCGGCTTCTTACAATATATATTAATGACTTGGAAGAAGGAAGAGAATGTACTGTAGCAAAATTTGCTGACAACATTAAAATAGGTGGGGTAGTGATTGTAATAAGGTCAGCCAGGTGGACCTCACAGAACATGGGGCTGTTAATCTGGTCCAATCAGGGACCCTTGACTGATAGATAAGAACAGGCGTGTCAGGCATCCTGTCACTTTAGATTTGCTTTAAAAGAGCTGGATCAGTGTCAAGGGCTCTCCATGTATAAATAATCATGACTTGGTGATGGAACACTGGCTTCTGTAGAGTAATTTCAGGTGGAAATTCAGGTTGCCAGAGGGATCCAAACAGTTTACTGAAAGATATTGATAGATTATGTAAGTGGGCAATTGTTGGCAAATGGAGTATAATAGGGGAAAACATGAAGTTGTCCATTTTAGATAGGATAACAAATGAATGGAATATTATCTAAATGGAGAAAAACGTCAGAAAGCTGCAACAGGAAAGGATTTGGGAGTACTTGTGCATGAATCACACAAAGCTAACACATAGGTAGAGAAGGTAACCAGGAAGGCTCAGAGAATGCTGGCCCTTATTGCAAGGGGGTTTTAGTATAAGACTCTGAAAGATTTAATGCAACTGTATGAGGTGCTGGCGAGACCACATCCGGAGGACTGTGAACAGTTCTGGTCCCTTTATTCTAGGAAAAATATTATTTTATTGGAGGCAGTTCAGTGTATTCATGAAATTATCCCTGGTATGGAGGAATTGTCTCAAGAGTAAAGGCTAAACATGTTGGAAGCTTACTCAATGAAGTTTAGGAGAATGAGAGATGATCTCATTGCAATATATAGGATTCTTATGGGACTTGACAGAATGAATGCTGAGAGGATACTTTCCCTCATGGGAGAGTTTAGGACCAGAGAGCACAATCTCAGAATAAAAGGGTGACAATTTAAGACCAAGAGAAGGAGGAATTTCTTCTTTCAGATCGTTGTGATCTTTGGAACTCCTTGCCACAAAGAGCTGTGGAAGCAGAGTCCTTGTCTTTATTTAAAGCCGGGATAGACAGGTACTCTATCAGCAGGGATAGCAATGGTTATGGGGAAAGGGCGATGATCCTGTTGAATGACAGCAGGTTTGAGGGGCTGAACCTTTGACCCCTGTTCCTTTTTGTTGTGGTCTTTTAGAATTAACAGATTAGCCATGATCTTATTGAAGAGGCGAGCAGACTCGGTGGATGACCTACTTCTGTTCCTATGTCTTCTGGTCTTCGAGAACACTTTTGATATTACCTGGCTACGCATGGTTTCTAATTAATGATTATGTTGCATTCACCGCATGACTAACTCCACAGAGTTGCCAGTTTGTATCAGTATTGATGATGGACCTGAAGTACATTATTAAGTCTAAATGAATAAGTGTGTGTATCTCAAAGTACTGGATATCTCGACATAGATACAGTGCATGTTGGAAAATGCTCAAACACAAACTGGAATTGCTGGAGAAACTCAGCATGTCTGGCAGCATCTGTGCGGAGAGAAACAGACTTCATGTTTCACATAAATTACCCATCCTAAGAAATGATTAACTCTTATCTGTTCAAAGTTCCAAAGGAATAAGGGCAGAACGAATTGACACTGCGTCAGAAACATCAGCTACATACAGCTGATGGATTGTTGTCAAGTGTTAACTGTGAATTGCTGAAAGCTTCAGTGAGATTTCCTTTCTTGTCGATTAATCTTCAAAATTGGTGTTTTCAACTGCAGGAGTAAATGATGTGAGGGATTGCCTGTGGGCTAGCCAATGAAGCATTTGGACTGATTTACAGGCAATTCCACAGTTAACAGGCTTAAGTTGACTGTTAAACTCAGCTGCTGGTGCAGGAGGGAGCAAGCTAAAGGTCCATACAACAGAATTCCAGTACAATACAGACATCAAAAGTTAATACAACTCGTTTCAGTCACCAGCCACTGGTAATGAAATAAGAAGAAAAAGGGCTCCCTGGTATGCTGTGTGGCAATATCTTTCTTTATACTGCTCAATCCAATAGGCAATCAAAATGCGGAGTGAAAGATTTTATGAAGCACCCTAAAGGATGATAAAAAAAGCAGAGAGCTGAGGACATATTAAGGGAATTCCAGGTGAACTCAGTGTTGTATGAGATAACGTTTCTTAAGGTATTAAATTTCCTGTCAAATTGGCTCCATCCATTCTAATAATGTCACACGCAGTTTGGAGGTAGAGACGAGCTTACCTCTCGCGTTTGGAGTGTGCACACCTATCTATACCAGCTCATTAAGGTTCAAATAATAATGCCTGACCAAATGTTGTACTTATTTCTATTATCCAATAATTATTTTCCTTATATAAGGACAGTATCTCTTGAGTAAGTAATCTCCAGTGGTACTCCCTCTATCACTAATCAAGACCAAGATAAAGGAGACTGGAGGCAGTGAACTGCCTCAAACAAATTTTACCTTATACCACTTACAAGCACAGATGGCAAATACCACAAGATGCCAGGGGAGTGCATCTGGAAAAATGCCAACTTTATGATGAAAGTTCATGATATTATTATTAGGAAACTTAGTTTCTAAGGTAGGAAAACAGTGTAGCTCTTGAAAGTTGATTTGTATTTGCGTATTCTATGTTAATAAGGGAAGAATTTATTTTCACTTTCATTTTTGAGCTTTGTGAGTAGTGCTGGGATGTTTGAAGTAAGTAGTTCAGTGCCATTGTAACAGGGAAGAAGAGAAAAATAAACTGCTCTTGCCTATTAACAGAAGTCCAGTATCATTGAAAGATAGAACTATCCAGAGCCAGAAGATAATTAGTTCAACTGCCCTCACCAATTGCTGGAAAATGAGAGTTTTAACCATGAAGTCAAAGACTGCGTATCATTTTGTGAGGAAGTCACTCTTTGTTTCCCTCAAGGAAATGGAAAATACTTGGTGAGATAAATGAACAGTAAAAAACAAAAGTTCATGTCCGTAAACCTTGTGGTTAGGAACAATTATACCTCCTTCCCAGCTTTTCTTGCCACCCATAACGCCAATGCTTTTTTAACCTATCTGTGTTTCTCTATATGTGTGTGTCGCAGAACCTTGTAGGGAGATTAGAGCTTTAACTAGTAATGGTACAGGTTAAGAGTTCACAATTGTTTTCCTGTGGTTATTACCTATTTATTTGAATAAAAGAATGATGGAATAAATACTTAAGTACAGAAACCTGTTTGACTTTTGCATTAACCTGGGTCAAAAAAGACAGGTAATTTGGGGAATTTTGCACACTTTGATAAAATCTTTAACTTCTGTGACAACTTCAAGAATAGCAAGACTTGATTGTCTGTTTGCTACCCCAGTGAAGCATGACAGGAAGTGCAAGTGTTTGCTCTGCACATGATTAAACATCTGTAAGAAGAAGGCTGTCATTGCTGAGGAACAAGGAACTTAGAAGTTGGTTGGGTGACACTTCACTTAAGCTTGAGTATCTATGAGGTTTTTGTTGAGGAAAAAATGGTTTGAATCTCTATTTCTGATAATTGTAAATTCAACTAGTTCTTGGATGGAATAATTCCAATAGTGTTTTTTTTGTGAATAATAAACTTTTAAAACATTTTGTTAAAGAACACTGGCAGCTTCTTGTGAAAATGTTGAGTGAACAAGTACCATCATAAGCAAATTGCAAAAAGTAAAACTTATTAACTAGCAACACAGAAGTTTTTAAAATAGGAGCATAGTAGGCCATGCAGCCCTTTGAACTTGTTGTACCACTTAATGTGATTACGGCTGATTATCCAAATCATTGTCCTGTTCCTGCTTCTTGTCCTTACCCTTTGATACCTTTCACTCGAAGAACTACATCTAACTCTTTTTTGAAAACATTCAATATTTGGCCTCAACCATTTTCTGAGGCAGAGAATTCTACAGGCTAACCACTCTCTGGGGGAAGAACTCTCTCCTTATCTCAGACCTAAATGTCTTCTCCATATCCTTATACTATAATTCCTGGCTCTGGATTCCCCGTTCGATGGAAACATCTTTCCTGCATTTGCCTTGTCTAGTCCTGTTAGAATGTAAAAGTTTTTATGAGATATCCTCTCAAACTTGTAAGCTCCAGTGAATATTGTTCTAACTGAACCAGTCTCTCTTCATGCATCAATCAAAAGTATCAAGTCAGGTTTCACTCTGGGATTTGTCTTGTCTAATGTCACATCAGCTGGGATCATAACAACGGTCACAGCCAGCAAAGATAGGGCAAACAAACTGAGATCAATCAAGAGTCGAGAATTAGATGAGTTCAGAACTCATGGAAGATGATAGAAACTGCAGAGATATGTAAGGGATGAGGGCATGAAGGAATTTTAAAACAAGAAGCCCGATAGAAATCTGACTTAAAATCTCCTTTGGCTGTATAATTACAAATTTTACTTTACAATACTCCCATGAAGCACCATGAAAAGTTTAATGATGTTAAAGGTGCTGTATAAAATAAATTGTTGTTTGTTGCTCATGGAAACATCGAGGATGAGAACTGAACTGCCATTTCATTAACACCCCCTTTAAACAAGCCCATAAAGCCAAAAGCTCTGACTACTTATAATTGTTGTCATAATAAATTTGTATAAATTGAGGTGTTTCCTTAGAAAAAAATTGGTGAGAAATTTTCTCAAACAGGAACTGTCTTTTCTCCTGTCCTCATTTCCAAAAGTTGGGACAAAGAATCGTATTGGATTTACCAAAGCAGAGAGGTAAAATTACATTGTATTTACCATTGCCTTTTGCAGGGATAGTTGACCAGAAGACTCTTCCCACTCTTACCACATGCTATCAAGTGTTTTGGAAGAAGGTAATGGCCTACTGGAATTATAATTAGACTATCAATTCAGGAAGTCACATAATGTTCTGGGGACATGGGTTCAAATCCTGCTATGGGAGAGTGTGGAATTTAAATTCAATAAAATATGGACTTAAGAGTCTAACGATGAAGCCATTGCCAATTGTCAGGGTTTTAAAAAAGCTGGTTCTCTTGTACCCTGCCATCCTCACCTGGTCAGGCCTACATGAGATTCTTAACCATACTATGTGCAATAAATGCTAGCCTAGCCAGTGATGCTGTCATTACATATATGTTTTATTTTAAATTCAGTGTTGCACCTTCTATGAGTCTCAAAACTGCAGCTTCTGTCCTGAGGCAAGGATCTACAATTAGGTCACAAGACCATCCAAACAGACCTGGCAAAAGTCTTACAGAATAATATTTCAAATATTAAGGAATTAACATCGCATTATGAAAACTAATGAATGCAAACCTTCAATTAATAACAGCCAAGATATCAGCATTCTGCTTTTGTGATGAGACAATCATATTATTAATTCCCTCAGCATTTTTCAATCAGTATCTTATAGTTTTATAAACTGTCCATATTTTTTCAGTATTTTGATTTGTGCATTTGTAATGTGCTCTGTAGTTCTGCTTAGATGCAAAGAGACAGTATCTACTTATCTTTTAGTCACTTCGATTGGATGCCATTCTTGTTTGTGCCTGACATTCTGTAGTGAACTGCAGATATTTTATTTTCCTGCAATGCAGTCAGAAATTAATTATTTTCTCTCCATTGGAGCTGATAGATTCCTATAATGCTTTTCATCTCAGTGTACGGTTCATAGTAGTCATATTGAATTAATAAACGATTGAGGCTTTGAGTCTCTCGCTAATGTTTCTTCACACTGTTGTGAAAATATTTGATCAGCAATTCTCCCTCTTGTCACTTCTTTTCCCTTCACTTTTTGACTAATGCTGATTGAATTTTACTATTTTCCTGATTTGCATCGGACATTCGGCTTTTTATTTGGAAAAAATCTTTTTATTTTTTTCTCTCAGACAGTGAAATTAATAAAAAGGTAGATCATTTACAGTACTTTAACCTGTCTTTTTTGGGATGCGGGTGCCATTGGTCAGTTCACCATTTATCATCTGTTCCCAATTACCCTTGAGAAAGTTCTAATGAGCCACCTTTTTGAAATGCTGCAGTCCATTGCTTCCTGATCAACACCTCCTGGTACTCAGATGTGGTGACCCTGGTGAGTTCTTGTTATTTCTGCTTTTCTAAAACAAATCATTCATGGGATTTGGGCATCATTTGTTGAGCAATATTTATTGTCCATCCCTTGAGAAGTTGGTGATGAGCTGCCATCTTGAACCACTGTAATCCAGTTGGTTCAGGCAGACCCACAATGATCATCATTAGACATTTACTTCTATATATTTGAAAAAAAAAGAAAAACTACTTGCAATGATGGGATTCAAACCAAGATCCCCAGAACATTACGGATTTCTGAAGAAGGGTCCCAACCCAAAACGTCAACTTTCCTGCTCCTCTGATGCTGCCTGCACTGCTGTGTTCCTCCAGCTCCACTACATTAACTGGGTCTCTGAATTTCTATTCCAATGATACTAGACCATCAACTCTCCTTAACTATCTTTTGTTTCAGTAAAAAATCTATAGCTCCTCACCAGCAAAAAGCAGCAGCAAACAGGAAGAAGTTACTTGAATCTGTCCTTTTTGGGATGCGGGTGCCATTGGTCAGTCCACCATTTATCATCTGTTCCCAATTACCCTTGAGAAAGTTCTAATGAGACACCTTTTTGAAATGCTGCAGTCCATTGATTCCTGATCAACACCTCCTGGTGCTCAGATGTGGTGACCCTGGTGAGTTACTGCACCCCAGACCTGGAATATCTAACAATGAAGTGTTTTTTTACTACCTGCTATGTGAGTTCACCTCTACTAGCCTGACAGTGGTCTACATCCCACTGCATACGGAAGTGAAGAGTGAAGTATATAATGTTACAAACCCCGAGGCCTTGTTCATCATAGCCAGTGACTTCAACCAGGTCAACCTCAAGAATGTGCTAAGAAAAAAACCATCAACACTTCTCCTGTCCCACCAGGGGTCCATCATTGATCATTGTTTTTCAACCAACAAAGATGCTTACCGGTCCATCCTCTGTTTGCATTTTGGAAAATCAGATCACAATGCTGTCTTCCTCCTCCCAGCTTACAAGCAGAAGTTGTGAGTATCCTGTACAGACAGTAGTGCAGTATTGGTTTGAGGAAACAGAGGAGTTTCTAGGGGACTGCTTACAGTCAGTGGACGAGTCCTTATTTAAGAACTTAGTGGTCAACCTAAATGAGTTTGCCACTACCATTACAGACTGCATGAGTAAGTGTGTAGGTCAGATCTCAAACAATGATGAGACAGAGTACAGGAAAGAGATTGAGTGCTTAGCAGTATGGTGTAAAAACAACAATCTCTCCATCAATGTCAGGAAAACAAAGGAGCTGGTTGAAGACTTCAGGAAGCAAAGTGGAGCACGCCCTGTCTGAATCAATGGTGCTGAGGTGGAGATGGTTGAGACTGTCAATTTTCTTGGTGTGATGATCACTATCAATCTGTTTTGGTCCACCCAGGTTGGCGTGACACTGAAGAAAGCACAACAATATCTCTACTTCCTCAGGAAGCTCAGGAAACTTAACATGTCCACAAAAACTCTCACCAGTTTTTAAACATACACCAAAAAAAGCATCTTATCTGGATGCATCACAGCTTGGGATGGTAGCTGCTCTTTCCAAGACTGGTACAGGGGGAAACTACATAGATTCGTGAGCACAGCCCAGTCCATCATGCAAAGCAGCCTTCCATTCATTGGCTCCATCTATACTTCCCACTGCCCCAGAAAAGCAACTAACATTATCAAAGATTGTCCCTCACCTCCCCTCCCCACCCCAGTTATACTTTCTTCCATCCTCTTCTGTTGGGCAGAAGATATAAAAGTTTGAATACACGTATGACAGGATCAAGATCAACTTCTTTCCCGTTGTTTTCAGACTTCTGAATGGATCTGTCAAATGTTAACGTTGATTTCTCACTCTCCGCACTTTCTCTGCAGCTGTAACTCTGTAATCTGCATTCTGTTCTGCTACCCTGATGAACTTTGTATGGTATGATCTGCTTGTACAGCATGCAAAACAACACTTGTCACTGTATCTCAGTATATGTGACAACATTAAATCAAACCAAATCTGTGGTGTTAGTACACTCTCGCTGCTGCTCGAAAGACAGCTCAAGGATTTTGACCAAGTGACAATGAAGGAATGACAGTATAGTTCCAAGTCAGAATGGCATATGTACTTAAAATCTAGTGGTGTTGACATGCATTTGCTTCCCTTGTCCTTCTAGGAGTTGGAGACGAGATGAGAGAGTATTGCAGAAGGGGGCTTGGCAAGTTGTTGCAGTACATCACTTAGATTGTGCGCACATTGTTAAGGGGATTGGTTAGCCTAGTTAGCTGAGTGGCTGGTTTGCAATGCATTGTGATGCCAACAGTATAGGTTCAATTCCCACATCAGCTGAGGTTACCATAAAGGAATCTTCTACTCAACTTCTCCTCTCACTTGAGGTGGGGTGACCCTCAGATTGAACTACCATCAGTCATCTCATGACAGAGCAGCTTTATGTGCCAATAGAATTACAATGGTTTTAGCTATACCCATGTATCAGCAGTGAAATGAGTGAACATTGAAAATTGTGCAAAGTCCTGAATGGTATATTGGAGGTGATATCAAATTTTGGCATTTGTGTCTGTCTTCATAAAAGGAAAGTTGCCAAGATATGAGAATTGATTCATATCAACCTGCACCTCATCTTTGGTCTCTTTGGTTTCGCTGAGGAAATGCGTTGAAAGACTGGCCAATATTTTTTCTGGGTTAAAGATGAACTGTTAATGTGAAAACTATCAATAGTAAAAATAAATGCACTACGTTCTAGAGAACATTCCTTAAATTAGAAACATTGTGAGAATGGCTTTTTTTTCAATTCAAGGAAACATTAGCTGGTGAAATGGAGAGAGATGACAGAGAAATTAATTGATCTTGTTATGTTGAAGAACTTTATAAAGGTATTTGTGATCTTGGTGAATTGGTTGAGATATTAATCTACATTGCAGTCTTTGTGATTTGGTGACTGTTCTTTTTCACATGATGAGGAAGAGTGTAAGATTTGTTGAAGTGTTAGAGGTCTCATCGTCTGGGTGGTATTTGGGTGACTGGCACACTGGCAGGAGGTGAGACTTCCTCTGCAATATGGTCGTAGGAGCAGGCAATTAAGAACTGGCAAATGGGGCACTTGACCAATCAGAAAGGCAGGTGCACCTTCTTTGCTGCTGCTCAATCATGCAACTGGCTGCTCAGGACCCTCCAAAGAATTACTGAGTGAGAGGTGCCTGTTGCTGAGACAAGCAGGAGAGCAAGATTTTGAAGCACTTTCAGAATGTCAGCATTAATTAAATTATTATGTGGCATAAGCAGGCAGAGCCCAGAATAAGGAGGGAAAACCATTTCAGAAGCAGTGGTTGGACTGCAGGGACATAATGTGTCTACTCCTACAAGCTCCCACACACCATGGAGATTCTGGCACCGATGCACCTCCTGGGAATTTGCTGGAAGGTCACCTGCATGCAGCTGGCACCCTCACTATTGAGTGCCTTTGCCCCTGCCAATATAGCAACAGCAATGGAAAATTGTCTTTAATTGGACTATTATTCATTCAGATTGACTGCAGGACCTCTGCTCAACAGGCAGCTTGTAACATGCTATGGGGAATTTTCCCCGACCACATCAAGAAGCCTTGGTCTCCTTTTATTGTACCAGCCTGTGGCCCTTTCTTCCATTCCTGCCAGCAAAGGTGCTGCTAAATTCCCACTCAAAAATTCTCAAAAGCTAAAAAGGCACTTGGAAAAGATTCATCAATGCTGAAGAGCAACAGAGTTAATGGGCAACAGTTCACAGTGGACCAACTGTGCAGGCATGTATTTTGTCAACAAAAGCAAAGCCCAGGCCAGCAACCCATTTCTACTTTAAAGTGGCTAAAGTAACTTTTAAAATCATTCAGGGTATGTGAATGTCACTGGCTAGGGCAACGTTGGCTGCCAATGCTGAAATGCCCTGGACAAGGCAGTGATGAGCTGCTTCTTGAATCACTGCAGTCCATTGATGGTTTCTTAAAGTGATCTTTTAATTCACAACAGGATGTGGGCTTTGCTGGCTGGCCAATATATATTACCCATCCCAAACTGCCCAGTTGGCAGTTAAGAGTTAACTGGATATGGTGAATAGCCAAGTTCTTTTTCCTAGGGTGGGGGGGTCCAAAACTAGAGGGCATAGGTTTAAGGTGAGAGGGGAAAGTTTTAAAAAGGAACGCAGGGCAGACTTCTGTAAGCAAAGCTGGTATCTGGGTGTGGCCTACATATGGCTCCTGACCCACAACAATGTGATTGTCTGTTTAGCTCAGTATTTTTTCCACTCATTTGAAGGGAAATTAGGATGGGCATCAAATGCTACCAGTGATATCTATATCCTATAAAATGAAAGAAATAATTAAATGGCCTTGGTATGTCAGGATACTTTCTGGTGTGTGGAGGTGTGAATACCTAAATAAATGATGGGCTTCTGTATCAGGCTAACTGCTGACCTACACATTCTGAAGGCAATTCAGAAAACTCACAAGCACTACCTGAAAGCTTCACAAGTGTTGCTGCACTTCCTAAAGTCAAAATGCTTGCCTTTGTGTATTCTTCAATATCTCCAGGCATCTGAAAGTGCTGCACTGTTGAATGAACACTTTTGAATTATAGACATTGCTTACTTTTAGAAGTGCAATAGACAATTTGAGCATAATAACATTCCACAACAGCAATGCGATAATGATCAGACACACTGTTTTAGTGTTGCTGGTTGAGGGATAAATATTAGTCAGGATACTAGGGATGTCTTCAAAATATTGCAATGAAATCTGTTCTGTCTGCCTGGGTTGATCAATGGGATCATAGATTAATGTTTCGCACAAATTACTGCTCTTTAATTCCAAAAATGTATTTTACGTAAAGTTGGGCCATTTGAGATGTGAAGAGGAGGAATTACGTTGAAACTGCCAAAGAAACAAAAGAAGCTTTACAGAAAGAGGAGTAATTTGCTGAATGTTCTTGTATTTTGAAGCCTGCTGTGATTTGGACTGTCAAATCATTCTTAATTTCTCCTGAAATAATTACAGATATTCTGTACAGGAAATGTAAGTAGTTGTATGGTGTTCAATATAACTTCACCTCTAGTCAGGAAATTTTGACACCGAATTTGAATCCTCTTTTAAAAAAAAAAGTCTTTGGATAGCGAGATCAGTAATTACTTCCCATCCCTAAATGCCCTGGAAAGAAGGTAGTGCACTGATTTCTTAAACCTCTGTGGTCTTTGGGGATTAGAGACTTCCATGTTGCTTTTAGGAAGGAAGTTCCAGGATAGGATGAACAGCCAAGTTCTTTTCCTCCAGGTAGGAAAGTCCAAAACTAGGGCGCATAGGTGTAAGGTCAGAAGGGAAAGATTTAAAAGAGACATGAGGAACAATGTTTTCACACAAGAGGGTGGTGCATGTATGGAACAAGCTGCCAGAGGAAGTGGTGGATGTGGGTACAATTAGAACAATTAAAAGACATCTGGATGGGTAGAAGTAGGAAGGGTTTAGAGGGATATGGGCCAAATGCTGGCAAGTGGGACTAGAGAAATTGAGGATATCTGGTCAGCATGGATGAGTTGCACTGAAGGGTCTGTTTCAATGCTGTACAATTCAATGACTATGACTCTATACTGATGCAGCAAACTGAAGGTGTTGTGTGGTTTGAAGGGGAATAAAAGAGTGGTGGCGTTCCATGCATCTGCTGACCTTGTCCTTCTCGGTAGTAAAAGTCATGGGTTGGAAAGGTGCTGTTGGAGGAGACTTAGTGAGTTACTGCAGTATATGTTATAGATAGTACATCTTGCCATAACTATGTGCCAGTTGTCAAAGAGTAAAGGTTGAAGGTGATGAATAGTGTGTCAATCAAGCAGGCTGCTTTGTCCTGGACAGTGTCAAGTTTCTTGAGTATTGCACTCATCTAAGCAAATGGGGAGTTTTCAATCACATTCCTGAAATGTGCCTTGTAGACAGTGGGCAAGCAATGGGGATTTGGGCTAGTTCAGTTCAATTTCTGGTCAATAGCAACCCCAACCCGTTCATAATGGGAAATTCAGTTAGGGTAATGCTATTGAACAAATTGGATTATGAAATAGCTTCCATTTGTGAACTGAAATCTTATTTCAGATTTTCTCATTGATATTAAAAGATGCCAGAAGTCCCCAAATATTGCGTGATGAAAAAATGGCCTCCACCAGGAATAAATGAACCAACTACAAACTACTTTCAAAGTTATAAATTGCAGGTGGGCAAGCAAACTAAATATCAATGCATCAACCCAGTGCACTGTAATAAAATGCCCAAAATGTGAGTTGTTTTAGTAATTGAAGTAAAATATCAGCATTCAAGCTACACTCCCTGTTTTACTTCCAAACTCTTCTGATTCTCCAAGATCAGTGACAAGACTGCTTAAATAAATCCAGTCAATGGATGCACAGCAGGAGTAATTAATTATTCTTCTGCGAAAAAAAAGTTCTGCATATAGACTTGAATGAAATAAATTGTCAAGTGCTGCTCCTGTTTAGGAAAATTTCAGCATAGCGCTGCCCTGCTGCTACCTGCTATTCAACCATGTTTGTTCAATTTGCAGCTATACAGGGTGCAAACCTAATTCCAAACTCAACCTTGCCATTAAGACACACCCTTGTCCTTTTTTGAAATAAAGCCAAATCTTCTAATGTAGCTAATCTAAACTGACCACCTATCCATGAGCTCAGCACTTGCAGTACACATTTGGAAAAAAAACGGTGTGCCATGAAATGGAGGTTTAAAATGCTGAGTGCCCCTCAAGGCCTTGATGTAACAAAGTTTTTCATTGTGAAATCATCCACACCATGCTCTTTGAATCCTCATTTGTTCATTGTACTGCTTTCCTGCAAGCCACTTTACAACAAAATAAGAAGATAGATATAGTTTCAGGACAGTCAGCAATTCTTTAGTGGCTGCTGGCACTCAGTCATCTACTCCTAAAACCTCTGTACAGTATGTGCTAAATGCTGGAACCAGCATCTGAGAACTAAGCTTGCTGATCTCAAATGATGTGGTAACGTCAACGTGTATTCTTGAAATCATGGTTAAACTTTATTCCTGATGCTGTAGTGTTTTTGAAGTGGTACAACTTGGTCAGGATGTTACCTAATAACCATCAAGGATCATGATTATTGGAACTTAATTTGTTTTAATGCCACTGGGACAACTTTCATAGCGTTCCTTAAAAGCTGAAACTCCTCCACACCCTAAAGTTCAGATAAATCAAATTTTGCGGACAGACATGTAAAGGTACTAGCATGTTGCTATAGCTTGCTTCAGGTTCACACTATTCTATATGTCATCCTCAACAACTCACCCTCTTTCTTCTTGCAATATTATAAGCCTGTGGGAATTCTGATCAGGAAAACACATGTCAAAGATGGAGGACAGTAAAACAAACAAAAACAGAATCTAGCTGGCAAGTGGAGAAAGGGAAAGGGTGCAACAATGTTTTTGAAACTGTTTCTTTAATTGATATTTTCTATAGCTGATCTACTGAAATCCAGGAAGCCTACAAAATCATGGTTTAGAAATGAGTCTATTCTGGGGTAATGGTCATAGAAAACAACATGGTATTACTGCTGGACATTTGTTTGTTATTAATGTAGTCTATATTTCTGGAAGAACGTCCCTGATTCTGATCTTAGGTTCAGCAAAAAAGTATATCATACACATATGGAGCAGCAATGTGGAGCAACTGATTTCTGGCTCTTTTTTCCAGTTCATTATTTGTCCCCAAATCTGGGTCTGGGCCCTTTAAATTCAAACTTTTCAGCTGCTGTTATACAGCAGCTCATGTACTTTCAAAAGTGTTTTTTTTTTAACTTAAGTGCTTGAGTAAGTTTTCTTGATGGATTAGCAAATGCAAGTTGGCAGAGGGTGTTATGTTGTAAGTTTATCAATTTTTTCCCTGTGCTGGTGGCTCTAAAAGGTCAAAGTTAAGTTTGCAAACCTTAATCAAATCCAGTCCTAGAATTGCTTAATTTTGATCTTAAATGGATTCACAGCATTATACTTAGGGAGTATTAAACTCGGAAAAAGAGCATTCCTCCTTCTGATACAATTAATGAATGTGAGATATGGAATTACTTATACAACTTATGCTTTTATAGTAAGAGCATAAAGAATAAGTCTGCTGAACTGGAGAAATTATATTAAAGACAATAGTATTTTAATTATTAGTTGAGATTTATTGATTGCTTTAATTCCTATTGTCGCAGTGCATATTCATGAGAAACTTGAACAGTGATCATTCTTGAATAATCTGTGTTTGATATTATAACTGATTATTATATTAACTGCCTGTGTCACAGCCAATCAGTACTCTTTGGCACAGAATAGGGGTCTCCCTATAGGAGGGAAACTGGCACTTTTCATAAATTGGTCAATTCTGGAGCACGGGAGATGACTTCCATCACGATTTCCTAATTTAGATGATTGTGGCGGTCTCCAGCTCCAAGGTGGTGGAACGCAGACATGTTGGCACTAGTGGTGACAGAAAAGAAGCACATTGCCAGGACCTTGTGGACGATGTCGGATGACAGTGACTGGATGAGTAGAAAGAGTGAAGTCGGCTAAGAGGGAAAAGTGAACTTTTGAAGCTGTTTCAGTTTCAGTAACATAAATTTAATATCAATTTATTCAGTATTTTACAGTTTATACAACTTTTTCAGTAATTCAGTAATTGATTTTGTAATCCAAGATGGCACCAGAGCGTGGCAACATTATACACTTCTCACTGTACCAAGGCATAAATGACAGTATTAAATGTATCTAAATCTAACAACACCACCTTCCTCAAACAAGAAGCCAATATGACGATGTTTCTTTGAAATTTATTTCAATGTTGTTGTGAGGCATTTCATATTGCTGTTTTACTGCCTGTAGTGTATCTTGACTGGCATTTTGTTTGTTGTTCAATTAATTTGAACTGAGCTGAATGCTTGGTGTACAGTTGTTATTGCAGATATGTTGTGATGTCTTATCGCTGGATTTTTTTTTCACTTATGACTGCCATTCTATGATATTACAATATTAATTCTGCACTCTGTGTCATACACAGACCTGTGTTTCTTGGGAACTGTGAACCCTGTGAAGCAATTATTTTCAATGCATTATTTGCTCATTCAGATTATATTCAAAGAGGAATCTATACAGAAGACAGTTACAAAGTGAATAAAAACTTGATGTTAGATAATATGGATTTGTTTACTTTTCTCGTTGTCTGATTTCAAAATCTATTAATGTTGTTTTCTATCCCATAATCAATAGATATCAAATAAAGTCGTACTACTTTTTGTCCTTCAATGTTTTTGCAATTGTTATTGCTAAGGACATTGAAGTTTATTCATTTTTCCTTTAAGTGATGCAATTGTAAACCAGTCACATAAACAAAGTGCTGTCATATGATCTCCCTAGAATTAAGGGGACATTAATCACCTCACGACTGCTTGACAACATAATACCATTATTCCATTAATAGAATCATGGTATAGTAAACTCATTCCACTACTCAAAAGTTTAGTCTTCGTTCTTTTCCACTTCTTTCAATAGTTTAGAATTTCAAATCTGCGGATTAGTGATAAGTGTAGGAATTGTTAAGTCTGCTGTGCTGCTCCTCATCATGCATTCAGGAGACAAGATCAATTTAATGCCTTGTAAACCCAAAAGATTTCTAAATTCTTTGGCTGATCAGTGGTACATTGCCATCTGCATTCAAATATTGTTCTTTCATGGAGTAAGTGCAAATATTATGAACAGTGTTTGTGTTTTTCTTCAGTGCTTATACAAATACAAATCATAAGAAATACAGAATTCATAAATGCATCTATTTGAAAGTGGTGATTATAAATGAAGCAAATGTAAAATATCTTAGGTGGATAATTTGTATATTTTATAAATATGAATGCTTTTCAATCTTTTTGTTTGGCAGCATTAATGTTTGTTTTATGCTTATTTATTGTTCAGTTGTCAATGAAAATCATTTTTGTTGGAGAGAAATGCATGATGATTATAGAAATAATCAGTTTTATTTAGGTTTGTAATCGTGAAGAAATCACAATAAAGTTGTATGTGTTTATTATTTTAATAATTTAGGAGATTATCAGAGAGCAGGTATCTTTTTCATTTGGAAGACAATGGCCATAGTAACTTACATTATTACATTATTAAAACTATATTTCGCCCAGTGGCCAGCACCAGAAATAGATTGTAAATATACTCAACACTGAATGCAATTTTCCTGTGAAACATCTACAAATATGAAAAATGTAAACAGGTCTTTTTACATATTGGAGAGATTTTTTTTATCATCTCTGGTAAGAATCAAAATGCTGCATTCACAATAGTCACTGGGTCCTAATATATTGTAATGCATTATTCTTGTGAAGATTTGAGATATAGTAAGGTACATTAAGCTAACTTATGTATTTTGCATCAGATATTAAGCTTCATTCTTCGAGCATAATTGTTTCCTCCAATTTTATGTGTACGTTGCCAACATTAAAATGTTCAACTGTTTTTGAACTATAAATAGATTGTCTCATATATAAATAGATGAAAGTCGCTATTAAACGTGTGGGCAAGGTTTAAGTTTGAAGTATCTGTCAAGTCATTTCTACCTTACTATCAGCAGTTTTCAGGAATGTCTTTCTTGAGGCTTTTGAAGTAGAATTGCCACTGGGGCACCAGAACAAGCTGGCTAAGAACTGTACCAAGCACCTCAAAGCTTTCACATAGAATATAATTTTCTGGCAGATACTTTGGCTTGGTGTAATGTAGCTTTGCCAGAACAAATTGTAGGTTTATTCAAGTACTATCATTAATTGCAATGAACCTGAGTGTAATTTTCCATCTGCTCAATTCTGGGCTTGTTACAAATTCTACAAACTTTTTAGCTGCTTCCTATTTTGCAGTTTTGCAGGACCAAATGTTCAATTAACTCCTTTTAAAACACATTTTGGATGTGAAACTATATTCACCACATCATTGTTGGTGCTAAGAAAGCCACATTAAGAAAGCCTTCTTAATGTGGTGTATCAAGCCTCCAGCCACTTCTGACTTTCCAACCTGGCCATGGTCTAGTGCTGTTAACCATGACCAATTACCAATTATCATTAATTGTTACAAAAACACATCTGGTTCACTCATTTCCATTAGGAAAGGGATATCTGCTGTCCCCACCTGGCTTGGCCTACATCCTTGCCCACAGCAATATGGTTAATTCTTAACATGTGCTAAGATGTTCTAAGATGGCAGCTGCAGCGTAGAAAGCATCTGGGCTCCCGTGGCCAAGGCTTATCCATTCATTAGCTTTTCTTTCCTTTTCTTTTCCTTCCTCTTTTTTTAATGTTTTTTCCTCTTTTTATTGTTTTTTGGCAGAAGGTGGTGTGAAGGCGTCTTTGTCAGGGTCTAGAACATGGCGGCAGCTGGTGAGCCTGGAGTGCGACCTGGAGGACAGCAGTGAAGCAGCTGGTGAGTCCAGAGCAGGACTCTGGAATTGGTGTCGAAGAAGCAGGAGGGGTGAGCACAGGGCCCCGTATTAGCCACTACATTGGCAGAGGCCAGCAGCTGCTATGGCATTGAGGTGGTTTTGGCCCGGCATCCAGCGGCCCAGGAATCTTTGTTGTGACTTTTGCAACATCTTCATTTTTGGGGTCAGCAATGAGATTGTTTCTTGGGGTGGCCTCTGTGGAGTCTTGTGGCTTGTCATGGATGGCTTGTTTTGGTGGTAGATTTTGGCCTGAAATTCCAACGGCCCAGCATGGTGGTCTCGCAGTGGTACTGTCTTTTCCCAAACCTTGGTGCTGGGAATTGAACTACGTTGGATTTTGCTTTAATTTTTGTAAGTTTTTTTCTTGTATATGCCTTCTGTTATTAATACAGGCACCATGGTAAGGTGACTTAAATACTTTTCACTGTATTTTTGTTGTGTGAAAAATACAAGCTACAATAAATGACTTCTATCCACTTCTATTGTATAGTCGTAGAGTCATACAGCACGGAAACAGAACCTTCAGTCCAATTAGTCCACACTGAACATAATCCCAAACTAAACTAGCTCATATCGCTCCAAATGTTTTCTATTTTGTACTTACGCAAATGTCTTTTAAATGTTGTTATAGTACCCATATCCTCAGGAAGTTCATACCACATGTGAACCATCCTCTGTGTGAAAAAAAATTGTCTCACATGTCTTTTTTAAAGTTCTCTTCTCTCACCTTAAAAATGTGCCCCCTAGTCTTGAAATCCTCCATTCTAGGGAAAAGGAAACTACCCTTAACCCTATCTATACCTCTTATTATTGTATAAACTTCTATAAGGTCACCTCTCAACCTCCTACATGCCAATGAAAATAGTTCCAGTCTATCCAGTCTTTCTTTATTACTCAAACCTTCCAGACCCAACAAACAGCCTGGTCAATCTCTTCTGAACTTTTTCCAGCTTGATAACATCCTTCCTACGACTGGGTGACCAGAACTGGACACAGTTTTCTAGAAGGGGCCTTACCAATGCCCTATATATTCCATCTCATCCCGTCCAACCTCATCCCATTGCTCTCAGTTCAAGGGGAGTTAGGGATGGGCAATGCTGGCATTTCCAGTGATGCCCATATCCCAGAAAAGAATAAGAGCAATCCACAGAAGGAAAGCAAAGGATTTGATAACATTTCCACACAAAGTTTACTACAGATATGAGGACAACAGTTGCAATTCTTCTAGGTAAACAACACAACAGGCAAATGCATTTAAGGGTGCAGAGAGAGCAAGTTTGGCATCATGCTCTCTGCCAACTTGGAGACAGAATTCTCGAAACTATTTCACTGTGACAGGCAGTTATCCTGTAACCCAAAATGTCAGTGGTCTTGCCTATCAGTTGTATTGCCACCAACTCCTGTATGTCATCCCTTCTAGGTCATCATCTTAGGTCCCTTGAAGCAGAACTCTTCTGTAAGCCCTCCTTCTAATGAACTATCATTGCTATCAAGCATGGCTGCAGCTTACTTGAAGCTAATATATCATCATATGTAGACCTCAATTCTAAATTCAACTTTGAGGTAAGAAAGTTGCAGGATTTGAGCTGGTGGTTGTGAATGCTAAGTCATGTGAAAGGTCTCCTCACCAGCCCTGTACTATTGTTCTTTCTCTTCCTTCTTCTGGGCTGCCATGCTGGAAGGTTTGTAATTCTTGGTCATCTGAACGCAGAAAATCAGAATTGGAAGATTGAATTGAGGCAAGGGGGTGTGTAGAGAACAAAAACTCCAAGGTTAGACCAACTACAGGCTATGGCGAGCATGATTTGGCTGGGCTGGAACTTGAGAACATATCATTCATCCTCAATGTGCTGAGCAACACTGGGTGCCACAGCTGGCCCTATGGTATGTAAATCTATCTCCTTCATTGGACCCAGGGAATGCAGACATCCTTGTTTATATCACTTCTCTGGTGTGCCACCTGTTCTGAAAACTCTCTGTTTGATTGATGTCTGCCATGGCTAGATGGATGGAGGTATGTGGATGCAACTGGAGTAAGGTACAAGGCTGATGTTATTGGAATGGGTGTGAAGGTGAAATGGTATATCTAGGCTTAGGCATGATTCCTGAGGAACAATCACTGCTGATGAGTGAGTAAAAGGGCTATAGTGCATTGAACAATGTGAGAGATTGAGGTAGTCCACAATGAGTTATCATAGCAGGGTAGGCTTGTTCAGCATCCTTTAGCTGGTTATCGAATTTCCTTTAAGGTGTGGGATAGTGATGAGATCTGACCTCCACGTGCCACCCATCACCTCCTCCCACCCCTATAATTGTCTGCCCAAGTTTTTGTTTTTATTCATTCGTGGAATGTAGACATCACTGGCTGGCCAGCACTAATTGCTAATCCCTAGTATCCCTTGACAAAGTGGTGGTGAGCTGCTTTCTTCAACCACTGCAGTCCATATGCTGTGGTCCCAGAATGCCTTTAGGGAGGGAATTTCAGGATTTTAACCCAGCGACCGTGAAGGAACGCTGACGTATTTCCAAGTCAGGATGGTGAGTGCTTTGGAGGGGACCTTACAGGTGGTGCTGTTCCCATGTATCTATGGCTCTTGTCCTTCTAGATGGAAGTGGTCATGGATTTGGAAGGTGCTATCTAAGGATTTTTGGTTAATTTCTTCAATGCATTTTGTAAATTGTACACACCACTGCTACTGAGTTTTGGTGGTAGAGAAAATGGATCTTTGTAGATGTAGTGCCAATCAAGCAGGCTGCTTTGTCCTGCATGGTGTCAAGCTTCTTCAGTGTTGTTGGAACTGCACCATCCAGGCAAGTGGAGAGTATTCCAACACACTTCTGACTTGTGCCTTGTAGATGATGGACAAGCTTTGGGGAATCAGGAATTGTGTTACTTGCCACAATATTCCTAGTCTCTGACCTCCTGTTGTAGCCATTATGTTTATGTAGTGAGTTTCTGGTTAATGTTAACCCCAAGGATGTTGATAGTCAGAGATTCAGTGATGATAACACCATTGAATGTCACGGGGTGGTGGTTGGATTGTTTTATTGGAGTTGGTCTTTGCCTGGCATTTGTGTAATGTGAATGTTACTTCTCATTTCTTTCAAGTGAAGGCAATACTTGGCTCATACAGATTTCCATAAATATATATCAGAGAAATAAACAAGGGGCTATAAATTGGTCTGTGCTTTTTGTTGGAGCACAGGTTCACAATATGACCTCAGGTTTTAAGTTTCATGGATGGGTCAAATTTCAGAAAGCAAAAATGGCATGCTGAAAAGTAGAACGCTGCAGGTCAGTTTGTATTCACTCATTTGCTTTTGGTTGCAGAGATAAACATCATTTATCCTGCACCTTCATGACCATGGGTTTCTTTCTCTCAGCCTGCTCTATATACACTTGTTGAAATAATTGAAAATAAACTAATCTAAATAAAACATAATGAAGCCAATTGTTCTTTTAAAAGGAGTTGTAACAAAATCGAATGTTTAAATGAAAACTTTTTTAAAAATCAATTTTTGGGTGGGCAAGGGCATACATTGTTGATTAATGAAGTGCATTTGAAAAGGTACAGTGACGGAACTTTCTTGGCCTCTTGGCAAAAATACAATGTTGTATAAACTAAATGCAGCCCAGACTCAGCCAAAAGACTTTAAGATTCACATCATATTCTTTGAGCATGCTCCAGCAGTACAATACATAACATGAAGAAAGAGAGTGATGTTTAAACAAAAATCACAGACAACAATGTATAATTTTGTCATGGTTGCCTTATCTGGAATATCCTGCACCTCTGCAAGTAAGCTGTGGCAAAATCCGTGGTATTGCACTGTGGTTGATCACATCAGTAACTCATTTCAGGTCAGCATGCTTCACATAACTTACTGTCCATTTTGTGTTACCAAGTCTTTCTGGTCCTTACTCAAAATAGCTTGTATCCATATAACAGCAGTTAAATTGGAAACCTCTCCATTGATTTCTTCAATAACGTACTGATCAGGAACAAAACCCTGAAATAAAGATAAACTGAACAACTTTGAAGGTGAATTGAAATGCTATTATGAACCTAAATCCTCCACAAAGTTTATTAGCATTAATTGAAAATAACTGGCCTATAAATAAGCAAAGCCAGTAGATTATTAGCAAGGATCATTTGCAGCTATACAGCCAGAAGTCAGATAAAAACCATCACTAGAATCCTTGCCACTGCATAAAAAACTAGACGTCAATCAATGGTAATTGTTTCTGACTTAGAAATATTTTCCATTACTAACCTTCACACACCCTGATCAACACTTCTGAACCTGCAACTGCCATAACAACTTTTTCTCCATATTGAGCAGCATCTTTTACTTTTAAAGAGGTATTTCCTTCAATAATTCAGCTTCCCTTCAAGATTTTGAAGGATATCAGATTTGCCCCTCACTTCAGTTTGGGTTTTGACCACAACCATTATTTATGCTCCTCCAAGACAGCACACTTTCAACAGCATTGCAGCCTTTTCATTTTAAGTTCTTTGCTGTTTCCTGTCATTAATCATCCCACTTTCCCCAACTGTCCTTCCTCTTTTTCTTTTCTTTCTATCTTCATTCATGTCTCCCCTCCACATGTCCTCTTCCTCCTTGCTCATTTCTCCCTTACACTCACCATCTGTCTTCATTTCTGTCCCCACATCCCCAGACCCCTCTCCCTACTCCCTCACTCCTATCCCCTCACCTCACCTCAAGCCAACATGCCCTTTCTCCTCTCCCATTCACCACCTTCCAAGCTTCCCAATCATCCATCACCTCCTGCCTTGTTAGATTCTTCACCTTTCTACTCTAAAATGGCACCACCAACCTCAAACCCCATTTAAATTGAATACTGCACTTTGATTTCACTCTAACAGTGCAACAGCAATAATGATAAGTAGTTACAATAAATAGAGGGAGAAGTATAAACTGATGAATGCCACCAATTATCATTGTGTTCCTATTAATTCGAGCCTTATGTTAGGTATGTTAAGTGGTAAAACTGACTTTCTAGTGCACATAAAGGTCTTGCAGTTAACCTACTGCGACATGAAGAACATGACAATCTCTCTCTTGGCAGCTCTGTCCTGACAGTAAGTTAGGTCAGAGTATCTTCCTCATCGAGGGCAAAGCTTTCTCATTGCCTCTTGACATAGGCTATCTTCTAAACTATTGCTCTTTCATCAGTGTCAGGTTGCCTTGTCTGCAGTAATACACATTATAAATGATGACAGTTTATCACATTTTTATGTATATCTTAAGGTGCCTTTTAGAGTCATCTCTTGTCCTTACTAAAGTTTAGTTCACATGGTACTTCGAATTCAATTCTCATTGACTTCACTATGTCCTGAATTATCACAGTCTTCTGTTGGATCAGTTCAGATTAAAGCAAAAAAAATTCTTGCTACTGCTGCTGTGTCAGTTAAAAATTGGGGTTTCGAACATACTGTACATGCTAAGTAAGATCACTGCAAGCTGATGTGAGTTGAATTTAAAAAGCAATAATACCAACTCTATAACCTTAGCCCATGATGTCAACATTATATCTCTGATCCTTCACTACATGCCATGGCAATTCTTTTAGTGCACAGTAAAACTGGATGAAAGACATTTTGTAGCATACTTGTGAAACTGGTACTTAACACACAAAGCATAGATCTTGCTTTCTAAACAGTAAACCATGTAGGAAATTGAACGAAATATCAAGGCTGTTTTGAAGTGTAGTTGCCTACACAATGGATAGTAGACAGATGAATTTACCCTATAAATCCTGGTAATTAATAATGAGTCAATCTTAAATAGTCTCTCCAATCTTAAATATTATGTTGACAATTCATAACAGTCGAAGTGTTTTTTTTGGAAAATGTTTTGATTAATATCCTTTTCATAATTTATTTACTTAATTATTTTCTATGCTGTTTTCTTACATTTGCCCATTATTTACTCAATTATATCTTTACATATAGAATTTTTGTTTTATTCTTTCTGTGGGATATGGGCAAGGGAGTGAGGTCAGCATTTATTGCCTGTATTCAACAGTCATTGAAAAAGTGATGACTCCTTCTTGAATCACTGCAGCGCATCTGGTATACCAGATAGACTTACACTGTGGTTAGGAAGGCAGTTCCTGGATCGTAGACCAGCAACTGTAAATGAATGACGGATGTGTCAAGATTACAGCTTTATTAAAATTATTGAACTTAAATTGACCTCTTGATTGCTACTAGACTGCACCAAATTGCAAGTAAAGAAATCTTGCATTTACATTCTACCTTTCACAACTTCAGCACCTCCCAAACAGTTTATGAGCTGTGAAGCACTTTTCGAAGTATAGTCTCTAATATAATGTAAGGAAATTGCAATTCACAGTTTAACACACTTTCAAACTAAAGATAATAACATGAGAGCTTGAACATGGGTTAACACTTGCACTCAGTAAGAGGAAATTGGATTTCTTTTGTGTTATTGCAGTTGTACAGTATTCAATCAACTTCTCTCTGAATTCTGAAATTTTATAAATCGATGGCCATTAGTCAGTTCATTTGTTATTTTATATCTCAAACAAAATCAGTTTCAAAAGCAAAAACAAAATAATTCCTCGGTAAAGTAAAAGTTGGCCTAAATCTATAAACTCATGTAAACTCATAAGCGGTTTCTGATTATAACTGGCAACCAGGGGGTCTGTAATAGAATTGCCGTCTCCAGACATTTATTCCCATTACTTCTCCTTCCTGTCCTGAGACTGTTCCTTGCTTTGCAATAATCCACATTTCCTGGTACTTCTTTGGGACATTGTACTCAACTTATCTCCCAGTCCTGGGTCTCACACAACTTGTTCTCCTGCAAGAACCAGCAGTGGCCACCACTTCCTATCACACTACTGGTACTGAAAAGCGGTCAGAATCTGGTTTGCAACCCTCTTTGGCAAGACTTTCTTTTGCTAGTGTGTTGAAGTCAGAAGAACATATAAACAAGAATAGGGTATTCTGGCCCTTGAGCCTGTTCCAACCATTTAGTGAGATCATGGCTGATCTGTGGCCTAATTCCTTTGGCTCCTATTCCTTGATACCTTAGCTTAGCAAAACAAAATGTCTCTCAGATTTAAAATTAACAACTCATTTAGCACCAACTACCATTTTTTGAAGAGAATTCTAAGCATCTACCATCCTTTTTGTATAGAAGTGCTTCCTAACATCACTCCTGAATGGTCTAGTCCTAATTCTCAAATTATTCCGAGTTATAGAATTCCCAAACAGATGAAATAATTTCTTCATCTACCCTGTCTTTCCTGTTAATATGTTGAAGACTTCAATCAGATTACCCCTTAACCTTCTCAATTCTAGAGAAAACAGGTCTAATTTGTATAAGCTTTCTTGATAACTTAACCTCTGAAGTCCAGTTATCGTTCTTACAAGTGACACATCAAACCATTTAATGATCATTTCCTGACTTCAACATAAAATTCAACCACATTTCAGGACATTGTGAGTAAAAAGCCACGAGAAGCACATTAATGAGTTCAGAAGATAAGTTCTCAGCTACCAAGACTCCAACAAGGCTGAATCTTATGAGGAATCAGCTAAGTGCCATTTTGGCAAGATTGATGGAAGCATCTCCTTAAAGCCTGGTGAGTTTTCTCATGTTATCATCCTAAACCTTATTACACGTGCACCATAACCATCTGGTGTCCCTCTTGTCAAATTTCCCCAACAGAGTTGACCATCCAGATTTACCCTTCTCTCTACATGGGTGGACTGTTGTGCATACACATGCACAGTCTCACATCTTTTGCTGTTTTGGAAATCAAGCCATACAGGTTAGCCATCCATAGCCTCATCTCATCTTACAACCCTTTCAAAGTCAGTCATCTGCTTTCTTCAAATGCAGCCAAAATCATTGTTCAATGTGGGATCATTCCCTACTGGGAAGCATGCAAACAATTTGAATTTTCGCTTTTATTCAGCAGCAGGATAAACAAACATAAACTGTATTTACCACTCAAAACAGAAACAGATTGTGTGCCTTTTGACCAATAAATTTACAAGAAGTAAGTGATTACTGCACTCAGCCTACAACGAGGTGTCAATTAGGTCCTGTCTGCCTGTCATGATGTAGGATGTGTCCCTCCTGCTCTTCCACATCTCAACTCTTCAGGCCTCATCACATTCACTGCTTACCTGCTGCAGTTGTGCAGAGCACAACATGGTAGGATTATGTGGCATACTTATCCAGATTTGGGCGGTACGGTGGCTCAGTGGTTAGCACTGCTGCCTCACAGCGCTAGGGACCTGGGTTCGATCCACCCTTGGGCTGTCTGTGTGGAGTTTGCACATTCTCCCCGTGACTGCGTGGGTTTCCTCCAGGTGCTCCGGTTTCCTCCCACAGTCTAAAGATGCGCTAGGTGGATTGGCCATGCTAAATTGTCCGTAGTGTTCAGGGATGTGTAGATTAGGTGGTTATAGGGGGATGGGTCTGGGTGGGATGCTTTGAGGGTCGGTGTGGACTTGTTGGGCTGAAGGCCATGTTTCCATACTGTCGGGATTCTATGATTGTAGTGCAAGCTCATGTCCCCCACTCCACAAAAACAGTTCAAGCACTAGAAGTTCATCTTCAGGAGGTCTATCATCTGTTTTGCCATGGTCCTTGTCAAGAAATAGGCTGCATTGTATTGAGGCTCTGTCTTAACTGAGAGTTGCATAAAGAAATCATCAGCCGTGGTTTTCCTTGTCTCCGAGTACCAATCAATGTTAAGAACCTGACCCTTGAAATGAGCAGGATTTGTGAGTTCTCAAGGATACAGGCATAATGGCAGCTTCCAGGGTGCCTGGCACAGATCTCTAAAAGGTGTTACTGATGTACACAGATGACATGAAAATTGATGGAATAGAACACTTTTCTTTTGATGAGCTCAGTTGTGTTATAATATGGTACTCTCAATGCAATGTGCATACAGTTTATCATGCTCTGAACATGGGAGAAACCAGTGATGTTACCAAAGTCTAATGCCTGTGGTGCAGCGCTGGCCATGTCACCAGGAAACGGGAATGAAACAGTGTGGTCAGTGTAACAAATTAGGAGGCTGAGGATTGAGAGATAGCATACAGGTTGCCAGTGGCAACTTGGAAGAAGCTAGTTACATAGAAACTTAGTGTGGCCCCTACCATGATGGTTGCTGGGATAAGATGGGTACCCATTCCTTCAGGTCACAGGTACCACTCCAGCAGTTGGCATCTTTCAGTCATAGTGTCCTGGGTTATCCTCAGCTTGTGGCTCATCAGGAAGAAATGGTATAAGATGGAAGACTCTGGGCCTCTTGGACCTCCTGCACATCCAGATGGAAACTTCAGTTGTGACCTCAGCATGTAAAGGTTGTATGAGCATTGAAGAAGGCACAAAGTGAGTAAATGCTAAGACATACCCTAGACAAAAACATGAACTAGATGCCTCTCCGTGTGCACTGTATGCTTGTAGCAGCATTGCAATGCAAGGTACTGGTGTGCTCCAAATTGCAGCATGTATGCGATGAATCACACTGGAAGTGGATCGGGGATGTTCCATGAGGAAGTGATGAGGGTGGTATGTATGTATGGGGACACAAACTGCCTGTGGCCATTGTCTATGGAAGTGCCTTGAACAGTTGATACTTGGTTTCAATGGAGGACGAGAGGAGCAACTGGTTAGCTGGAGTCACCAACTGTTGTGATATGAATTATCACTATCTAGTTTCCATCTGGCGGGTTGGAGAATGGGAAACCGCAAATTAATTATTTGAGAGGATAGTTAATGTTAATGGATGCAAATAGACCTCTTGCCGCTCATTAGTAAGAATCATGTCTTGTCATTCAATATTTGGTTAAAAATGGGACTTTTTGCTTTTGATGTCAAGGAGCTCCTCACTGGCCATCTTGAGTAATTCTCCAAAGATTCTTGCCAAAGGTCAGGTTATTCAAGCAATAGGATGATTCCACCAATGCTTTAATAAATAAATCAGTGCGCAGTTGTGTAGTTTCTTATAGTCTCCTCTCTATTCCCTACATTAACAGGATATAATTATTCTATATGTCTACTATGTGCGACTAATGAATTGTAACCAAGCCTATATATTGAGGTTGGTTGGCTTGCCGAGCCGGTTTCTTGTTTCGCAGAAGTTTCGTGACCATGCTGGGTAACAGCCTCAGTGCAGCCTCCAATGAAGCGTCAATGTGTTTTCCCACCTGGGGTCCGTTGAGATGGATTGGCTCACTTCCAGTTTTCCTTCGTGGTGGAATGTATATGGGTTTGAGTTCAATGTGTTTATTAATAGCATGCTTCGTGGAGTGCCATGTTTCTAGGAATTCTCGTGTCTGTCTCTGTCTAGCCTGTCCCAGGATCTTGGTGTTGTCCCAGTCGAAGCGGTGGTTCTCCTTGTCCATGTGGATTGAGATGTGAGTATTGGTCGTGTCTTTTTGTAGCCAGTTGGTGTTCATGTACCCTTGTTGTTAGTTTCCTTCCTGTTTGTCACTAGTCTCTCGCAGTCTCTGCAGGGGATCTTGTAGATGACATTGGTCCTGTTCATGGCGGGGAGTGGGTCTTTAGTTTGGGTGAGCAGTTGTCGTAGGGTTGACATGGGCTTGTGTGCCACTCTGATGCCCAGCGGTCGTAGGAGTCTTATGGTGAGTTCTGATGTGTTCCTGATGTAGGGTAGTGTGATGAGTATGTTGGGGCATGTAGTATCTTTCTGATGCTATTCGTGTAGGCATCTTCTGACCCAGTTCTTTGGATATCCATTATCCTTGAAAACCTGGAAGAGGTATTCTTCTTCCTCTTGCCGTAGTTCCGTGTTGCTGTAGTGTGTTGTTGCCCTTTTAAATAGTGTTTGCACGCAGCTTCGTTTGTGTGTGCTGGGATGGTTACTGTTGAAGTTCCGTTTCTGGTCTGTGTGTGAGCTTTTCGGTGTACTTTCGTTTGCAGTTCCCCATTTGTCTTGCGCTCTACCATGACATCCAGGAATGGGAGCTGTTTGTTCTTCTCCTCCTCTCTGGTGAATTTTATCCCGGTGAGGGTGTTGTTTATAAGTTTGTGTGTCTCCTCTATTTTGGTCCGTTTAATGATGACAAAGGTTTCATCTACGTAGCATATCCACAGTTTTGGTTGGATTTGTGGAAGGGCAGTCCTTTCTAGTCTTTGCATCACTGCTTCTGCTGTGAGTCCGGAGATAGGTCATCCCATGTGTGTCCCATTGGTTTGCTCCTATGTTTGGCTGTTGAAGGTGAAGTGGGTGGTCAGGCATAGGTCCAATAGTTTGAGCATGTTGTCCTTAGAGATGGTTTCACTGGTGTCGTGCTCTTGTTTCAGTAGTGTTGTCATTGTTTCCCTTGCTAGTGGTATGACTACTGATGTGAATAGGACAGTGACATCAAACTATATCATGGTCTCTTCCTCATCTATCTTTATGTCTTTGATGGAGTTGAGGAATTCTTGGGCTGAGTGGATAGAGTGGGATGAATTGTTGACTAGATGCCTGAGTCTCCTTTGTAGTTCTTTGGCTAATCTGTGCGATGGAGTACCTGGTAATGAGACTATGGGTCTGAGGGGGACTTCCGGCTTGTGCACTTTAGGAGGCCGTTGAATCGGGGTGTGTTGGTTCCTTTGGGTTTCATTCTTAAAAAGTCTGCTTTGTTGATCTGTCCTGTTTGTTTAAGTCTTCGTAGCGTGTCGAGGATTTTGTTGCCTAGTTGCGGTGTCGAGTCAGTTTGTACTGGTTGGAATGTGTTCTCATCGGCGAGCAGTGCTTGTGCTTTGGAGATGTAGTCCCTTTTATTCAGTATCACTGTCATGCGCCCTTTGTCTGCAGTTAGTGTTGTGATGTTCTTGTCCTTCTTTAATCTGTCCAGGGCTTGTCTTTCCCGTGTGTTGAGGGTATTGAGTTCGCTCCTTCTGATTAGTGTCGGGATTACTGTCTGTCTTATCGTTTGTTGTGTTCCTTCATTGATATTTTTGGTCTTGAGTGTGGCTTCCAGTGTGGCTAGGAATTCCATTTTGTTGGCATCCCTGTAGTTGTAGTTCAGTCCTCGGGTGAGAACAGCTTTTTCTATGTCTGTCAGTTTCCTGTCGGAGAGGTTCCTTATCCATGTGTCAGTTCTGTTGTTGTCGTTTTTGTGGGTAAGTGTGGTTAGCTTGTCTTTCAGGGTCTGTCTTTTCTTGGCTCTTGTGGTTTGTCGGCTGATGTTAATGGCTTGTTCAATGTCAATTGTCCAGTCTTGATTGGTAGCTTCCAGGAATAACGTTTTTTGGCGCGTAATTTCTCTGTTGTAGCTCAGGTTGTGGATGTTGAGGTTGGTTGGCTCGCCGAGCTGGTTTCTTGTTTTGCAGAAGTTTCGTTACCATGCTGGGTAACATCCTCAGTGCAGCATCTGATGAAGCATCGGTGTGTTTTCCTGTCTGGTTTTTAAACTCTGGGGTCCATTGAGATGGATTGCTACTCCAAACCTGAGCCTAAAACTTCAATTTCTCTTTCTCCTTTTTTTCAAAATGTAATTGTTAATGGGGCCCACTTTCTGGTCTTAATATCTCATACATTGGCTTGATGTTACATTTTCATTGATAATTCTCCTTTCAGCTCAACTCTTCTGTATGCTCCCCAATACCCTTGACTCCCTTGTCAATCAAAAATCTATTTCACTCAGCCTCAAATGCATTTAAAGACCCAGGCTCCACGACTGGGGAAGACAATTCTACAGAACTGAAATAACCCATTGAGCAAAAAAACAGTCCCTTTTCTTTTAAAGGGAGATCTCTTGTTCTTAAAGCATGTCCCCTACTTTTAGTCTCTCCCAGTAGTAGAACTTGTTATATTGGTGCTTCCTTTGGAACCAGGAATTATATAGCATGTACACAAATGGCAAATCTGAACAGAAACAGTTTATTAACAATGCTCCCACATCCACAACCAGACTTTTCCCAAGCTCTGCCTCTTCAGGTCACCTGGCCAACTCTCTTTAAGGGGCAGCACCCCCCAACAACATACGTAACAAAACCATAGTTCAAGTATCCAGTATAAATGCTCAGCCTGGCTGGTAGGAATGCAGGACACAGTACCAGTGGCAGAAGGCCAAAGCTAGGGATCCTTAGGAAGAGTTGCAGAAATAGGAATGGAGTCTGCTGGGGAAGCAATGTCAGTAAGCATGATCAACAACAAAAACAGAAGTAGCTGGGAAAGCTCAGTAGGTGTGGCAGCATCTGTGTAGAGAAATCAGAGTCAACGTTTCAGGTCTGGTGACCGAACCTCGGAAACGTTAACTCTGATTTCTCTGCACAGATGCTGCCAGACATGCTGAGCTTTTCCATCAACTTCTGTTTTTGTTTCTGATTTACAGCATCCATAGTTCTTTCAGATTTTATTCAGCAAATAAGATGGTGAGTGAAAACCTCCATCACTAATCAAGTGTGAAATGGAGGTTGAGAGCCAGGATGGAGGGTTGAAGATCTGGTCAGCAATCAAAACAGCAAACAAGGTCTACAATGAGGAAGCAGGAGAGGTGTTGAAGATCTGAGCTGAATGATGCTGAAGGTTTCTTCTATCGAGGCCTGGATGACAGAGTTGTCTTGTATATGTGCAGTTTTTGAATTAACGAAGGGAAAACATTGATATTGAAACCAACTTTAGGTGTTGACAAGGGCAGGACTTTTGTGCACTTATCAGGAGTATTTCATTAGCTATTTGACAATTGAAAGTCTGCTGAGTGTGAAATCTGTGAGACTAAGCTGACATGTTCATCTGTACAATTTTATCTTTTGAGCTGATTGTAAGCAGGCCTGAAGCCTTGAAGAAGAAGTAACACTATTTTGTTATCTTATCTTGTAGCGTATAAGATAATGTGGTATCACACATAGCAGCTGGTGCATCTTCTTCCTGTGGTTCTCCACAGGTTCGATTGTCATTCAGATATCAAACACCTGCTGGATTGTAGTGCTCCAAGAGTACATTTTCATTATTTGCACTCCAAGCAGATAACTTCGTGCATGAGAATGTATACTTGGTATTCAGGCACAAACCCCACGATTTTTTATCTATTAATTTCATCTTGGCAGAGGAGGGAGGGGAATCTTGAACCAAATCCTTATTATAGACACATGACATGCGAATCTGTAAGGCAGATCCACTAAAATCAAATATTTCACTCTTTGAACTTCTAAGCAGTGACTTTTGAAATCATTAATATAATAATTGAACCCCACAGTACTGTAGAGCACAATACATGAGGTGCTGTTGTATTGGTCAAGGTATTCACAATACATTATCTTTCTGATGCAAATTGGTTAACCACAGCTTTCACTTCACAGAAAGAGTTTCTTTATGGATCAAACTTGTATTCTAGTGTTACAGTCAAAAACATTGTTCAATTAACAATTAACCTGAGCTATGGTAAGTTGGTTATTGGAAAACAGATAGAATGCCCAATGAAATTTATCACGTCGCCTCGTACAAAATAAACTACCATCTAGACTTATTTAGAAAAATAATTCATTAAAATAAGCACACAGACAAGATACTACACCTCAGAATCAGCAATTCACACTGTACATAACTACACAAATAGCTTTAAAAATGTCTGCTGTGTTATTGTTTGACTGTACACTCTCAACAGGGACTGTCACTCAATAGGAATGTGAAATTGCAAAAATACTTCCTATGATTTTCTGTGCATTAATTTAAAAATATGAGAAGCACACCAATAATTACTTGATATCTAATCTCAGTGGGCAATGCTCACTGCTGAGAGTACATATTCAGAGAACTGGTGTAGCAGTCTCGAGTAGGGAATGTATAAGAGCCACATGTAACACTCTGCACACTTTTCATCTAACCCTACGTACCGGCAAACAAGAAATTCAAAAATACAGGTAAGGTTTTTTGAGATAAGAAAATGTGTATTCCTTTGAAAGATAAAGACAATTCTGGGAAGTGATCAGGCAACTGTAATGTTAGCGATCTTAACAACTGCATAAAGAATAGGATAACCACTCCGGAAATAGTGGCATTCACAGACTACAAGCATAATGTAAGTTTAAACTGGCCCAAATTTTGTGGTTAGCAGTAAAGGGATGGTATTCACTTTGACCTCAAAACTGGTGCTCTCAAAAATCAATAGACTTGTTAATTTCCTCTGGCTGAATCTTATATTTTATTGTGTTTTTTTAAAAGTCGTTGGGTTTCATGTAGGGTTTTTCTCCACTAGGCCAAATGAGTTTGCTCCCACTATTGCCCCAAACACATTGCATTAACAATCTATCATGGCCTACCATCTGATGCTGATGAGATTCTATAACTCATTGTAACCTGAAAATCTCACAACTGCCTGAATATCCTTGAAGAGACCTCTATCCATGCCCCCAGCACTACTGTATCTTTAAAATGGCATTGTGCACTTGGAAAAGCATGGATAGTCCAGAACTACCTTACATAGTTCATGACATTATCCTAGGCAGATTGAGGACTACTTTGTGATAGATATCTCCTTAGCAATATTAAATATCATAAATTTACATAACATACAACTCCCAATCAACACTTGATGACAATATCAAGTAAAAATTAAATATGTTCAAAGTGACAGTTTCCAACATTTTTACCTTTATACTAGTCATGCATATCTTTTAAATCCAATAGGATTTTAATGAGTGCAGCAAGAACTTGAAAATCACCAACAATGAGGATCTCAGTTATTCTAATGCTGTTTCACTACAAAATGCATGGAGTTGCTAAGCTACCTGTACTTCAGTGACAGCAGTTGGACAGACACAAGGATTAGGATCCGCTAAATCTCCCTTAACAACAGATGGTAGTGGCAGAGACAGTAGTGGAGAGTCTCATCAGAGACTGCTGTCTCTCCAAGCTTGCTCAGCTGGATACAGGCACTAAATCCCAGGGCCATAAATGATGAGAGTAATCATTGATCAGCAGCAGGACATGAGTGGTGTATTTGCAGGACGCACAAGCAAATGATCAACAATTGTGAAGAGATTGAATTAAATTGATTCAAGCCTGAGCAGATTTCTTCTGATGCCTCAGTGATCAGCAGCAAAGTGATCTCTAACAGCAGAGGCAGTAAAGTGCAGTTAAACTTTAAGGAGGATAATAGTAAAGGGGGACTTGAAAGAGGCAGCTTACTCAAACTGCTCCATTGTTTATGTCTCAGTTAGTACTATACATAGTCAGAAGTCATGTGACACCAGGTCACAGTCCAACAGCTTTATTTGAAATCACAAACTTTTGGAGCGTAGCCGCTTCATCAGGTGAAGTGAGAGAGAAGCACACAGACACAGAATTTATGGGCAGAGAAATCAAGGGCAGAGAGATCAAAAGATCGTACAAATGGTGTGAGCGGAGTGATGAATAATAAATCTTTGCAGGTAATAAAAAGTGTTTGACAGTGTGAGTAAAGTGTCAACAGCTGAACAGCAAGCAACGGGATGACCTATAATCCAATTAAATGAGGCAGAGAGTTAATTACAAAAAAATTAAAAATAAGGTGGTGCTGGAGATAAACCAAATGACTGGAATAACATGGTAGAATAAGATTTGCCAGGTGAGGGTCAAATCAAAGTAATAAGTAATCCAAAACTATACAAACTAATTAAGATAGAGAGATCATAACAATTTATTGAGGTAATGACGTCAAAACGGGACAGTAAGGAAGATTTTACTGACACAAGATAGTGTGGTGGGGTCATATGTAGTGCGACATGAACCGAAGATCACAGTTGAGGCCATCTTCATGGATATGGAACTTGGTTATCAGTTTCTGCTCAGCAATTCTGCACTGTTGTGTATCTCGAAGGCTACCTTGGTGGATGCTTACCTGAAGATCGGAGGCTGAACGTCCTTGACCTCTGAAGTGTTCCCCGACTGGAAGGGAACATCCCTGTCTGGCGATTGTTGCGCGGTATCCATTCATCCATTGTCACAGTGTCTGCATGTCTTGCTAAAATACCCTGCCTCAGGGCATCCTTGCCTGCAGCATACGAGATAAACAATATTGGGTGAGTCACATGAGTATCTGCAGTGTACGTGGTGGGTGGTGTTCTCACGTGTGATGGTAGTGTCCATGCTGATGATCTGACATATCTTGCAGAGATTACCATGGCAGGGTTGTGTGGTGTTGTGGTCAATGTTGTCCTGAAGGCTGGGTAGTTTGTTGTGAACGATGGTCTGTTAAAGGTTTGGCAGCAGTTTGAAGGTGAGAAGTGGAAGCGTAGGAAAGATCTTGGTGAGATGGTCATCGTCATTAGTGACAAGTTGAATGCTATGAAGAATATACCATAGTCTCTCTGGTCCTCAGTAGTTATGGAAGATGAAGAGTACTCTATCGGTTTTATCCTGTGTCTGTCTTCTGACGTGATCATTGCGGTTTTTCGCTGTGGCACGCTGGAACTGGCGTTTGATGAGTTGAGTATCCTATCCTATTCTTATGAGGGCATTCCTGCAAATCATTAGGTGTCTGTTGCTTTCCTCCTGTTCTGAGCAGATCCTGTGTATGCGCAGAGCTTGTCCATAGGGTATGTCTTCTTTAATACGTTTAGGGTGGAAGATCGAGAAGTGCAGCATTGTGAGGTTATCCATGGGCTTGTGGTAGAGTGAGGTTTTCAGGTGTCCGTCCTTGATGGAGATGTATTTGTCTAAGAATGGAACTGATTCTGAAGAGTGGTCCATAAGTCTGAAGTTGGGATGAAACTTGTTGATATGACAATGTCGTCATTTCAGTGATTCACTATGCACCAGACACATTAACGACATTCTCTTCCTTTGGGCTCATGGACTTGCAGCAAACTACCTAGCCTTCAGGCCAACATCGACCACAACACCACACAATCCTGCCATGGCAACCTCTGCAAGACACGTCAGATCGTCAAAATGGATATTGCCATCACATTTCAGAACACCACCCACTACGTACATGGCAGATACGCATGTGACTTGACCAATGTTGTCTATCTTATATGCTGCGGGCAAGGATGCCTGAGGCATGGTACACTGGCAAGACATGCAGACGCTATGACAATGGGTGAATGGACATCGCACAACAATTGCTAGACAGGAATGTTCTCTCCCAGTTGGCAAACATTTCAGCGGTCAAGGATTTTCAGCCTCCAATCTTCAGGTAATTGTCCTCTAAAGGAGCCTTTGAGATACACAACAACGCAGAATCACCGAGCAGAAACTGATAGCTAAGTTCCAGACCTATGAAGACGGTCTCAACCGTGATCTTGGGTTCTTGTTGCGCTATATATGACCCCACCACACTGTTCTGTATCTGTAAAATCTTCCTTACTGTCCCGTTTTGACATCATCACCTTGAAAATTTGTTACGATCACTCTACCTTAATTAGTTTGTTCAGTTTTGGATTACTTATTACTTTGCTTAGACCCTCAGCATGCAACCTGTCATGTTATTCCAGTCATTTTGTTTGTTTCTAGCGCCATCTTATTTTTGTTTTTTATTAATTAATTCTCTGCCTCATTTAATTGGATTATAGGTCATTCCTTTGCTTGCTATTCAGCTGTTGACACTTTACTCACACTGCCTAACACTTTTTATTACCTGTGAAGACTTATTATTCGTCACTCGGCTCACACAATTTGTACGATCTTTTGATCTCTCTGGCTTTGATTTCTCTGCCCATAAATTCTGTGTCTGTGTGCTTCTCTCTCATTTCACCTGATGAAGGGGCTATTCTCCAAAAGCTTGTGATTTCAAATAAAGCTTTTGGACTATAGCCTGGTGTCATCCAACTTCTCACTTTGTCCACCCCAGTCCAACACCAGCACCTCCACACCACTACTATACATAGTGGAACTTATTCTAATGGTTGATTCTTTCCCTGCACACGTGTAGGAGGAGCAGTTTTTGATGAAGCTCTTATGGGTTGAAAAACTTAAAAAGTATCAGCCACTTGAAGCACAGAAATGTCATTGTTTCACACATCTTTCCCAAACATGTCCAGACCAAAATTGAATGTTTTTATAACCATATGTTTACAGTTAATGATGCCTCTACAAACGTGAGCAGCCAATGATTCTAACCAACATTACAACAAGCAAAAACCAAAAGAACTGCGGTTACTGTAAATCAGGAACAAAAACAAAGTTGCTGGAAAAGCTCAGCAGGTCTGGCAGCAGAGTTAACATTTTGGGTCCGGTGACCCTTCCTCAGAACATGAGGAAGGTTCTGAGGAAGGGTCACCAGACCCGAAATGTTAACTCTGTTTTCTCCTTCACAGATGTTGCCAGACCTGCTGAGCTTTTCCAGTAACTTTGTTTTTGTTACTACAAGCAAAGTTGATGTTACAATTGGCTGCTGTATTGAACAAATTGTCAATTTCCTATTCCATATATTTGTGAGCCTTTGACTGTGGGATACTGCAAATGTTTCCAGCCTACCCCTGGAAGAAGATTGAAACAAAAGGCTAAGGATGGTGTTGATTTTGACAGACATTGTAAATGCATGACCATTGGATCCCTGCTAGAAATAGATCTTATTCCATCAAGCTGCAAATGTCTACCCTACTTGACGTGACACCATGAGACTCTTGGGGCACTGGTGTTTTGACATTTCAAAGAAGATTACTCTGTGACTGTAGACCCTGTGAATTGCATATAGTCACCTGTCAGCTGCGTCTTGCTGCTATTCTTTCTCCTGAAAGTTGTTGCTCGTGCTATTGCTGGTCATCTTTGTCATCAGCTGAGCTTCAATCTAGGGCAACTTCAAAGATAACTGTCCCCATAAGTATTCTTTGAAAATCAAACTTCCAAAGTGTGCAAAGTAACCTCTCAACATAATTACTACGAAAGAACAACGTTTCTTCCATTCACAATGCGAAATTGACAGCGTGTGTCCATGGCCCTGTTACAAATTCCAGTCTTGACAAATTAATAGAATTCAATGTTCTGTTCCTCAAAAGATTGGCACAGCTCCGTACAGCAATTGACAATGGTTTCATTTTCAACATTAGATGAGCTTTCAATTTCAAATTTATTAATTTAATTCAAATTTCACCATCTACTGTGGTAGCATTCACATGATGTATGTTCAGGACTGATTTAAGTTGACAGAATTTGGAGGCAATGTACGCACGATGAATTGTTTTTCTGCCTATTCTAAATTTATAAAGGTGTTATCATTAAGATTGATCAAAAATTGAAACGAAATTATCAATGCACAATTAAAATAATTTGCCAGTAACCTGTTTCAAAAACTGAACTACTTTTGAATTATTCCCTCTTAAAATTTTACAATGTTCTTACTTCAAGTCTGAAAATTACCGATTTGACTATTTTCTATCAATGTAGAAGTGTAACAAAATGCATGACACTGATTCTGACAGAAAAAAATGATATTATTGCTCCACCAAGTTTTTATTATAATTTATTCTCTGCTTATCATAGTAGAAGACGTTTGTGTTGAAGAATCAAAATTCTTTGCATTTGATTTTCTCAGTACGAATATCATGGATACCCAGATAAGGTGTAATGCCATCCAGTTGCAGAGTACAATTCACTGTCCTTTTGCAAGGAAATGTCCTGCAATTACACTCATGTCATTGTTCTATTTCTCATACCAACTATCTTTGTGCCCTTTCAGAGTGTAATCTCCAATTAGTGTTGTGTTCTTGGAGGTTTTGTACTATAGATATGCACCTGCTGAGAAGTGCATTGATCTTTTCTGATTAATCTCACACAGGGCTTCGGCAACTAGGTCATCTCTGTTCTCTAATCAAAATGATCGATTTTTACTCTTGAAAATGAGCAACAAATATGTCTGTTGTATTGGATGAAGCTCACTTCATAATAATCAAATAAATTAGAGGTTATAACGTTGCTTGTAAATCACTTAATAATTTGTGATGTCAAAATGGAAATGTAGAGACCTAGCTGTAGCAAACTGAAAAATGTCACATGACTCTAATACATACACAGAGGTTAGGTTTCACATTTGTTTCTGACTTTCAGAGCCCATGCGAGGACAGATTATGTAAATTAATGAGTGAGCATATTGCAGCTGTTGGAGGATTGCATTTAGATTCAACAATAATATTGACCTAAATCGAATGGTACAGAAATTCAGGTCATGACAAATACTATATAATCACAATTCAGTTCTTTCTCTTTGTTAACGTCAGTTTCATCTAAACTGTAAAGTGTTGCACACATTTACCATAGACTATTGATATGGTAATCACAGAGGTGTGACTCGGCCTGAAAATTGCTGCAAGTACAAATACAAAGCCCTGTTGGTTGGTTACTTTGTGCATCTGTAGCATATGAGCTGACCTTGCACCATAATATAGCTCAACTCCAATCAAAAACTTAAATTGCTGGAGAAACTCAGCAGGATTCTGAAGAAGGTTCATTGGACTCAAAATGTTAATTCTGCTTTCTCTTCACAGGTGCTGCCAGACCGGCTGAGTTTGCCCTGCAGTTTTCATTTTTGTTTGTTTCAGATCTCCAGTATCCTTAGTACTTTGTTTTATCCTTGAAATAATATGCTTCTTTTATTTCAACATAGCCGTACCAATAATACATAAGGGCAAGGAAAGCAATAATGCATGTTCTTCATATGAAGATACTATTATGTTCAGTTGATGCTCGCTGGGAGACGATGAGACTTGACTTCTGGCGGTCAAGATTTCTAGCAAGTTATCAGACTACTACAATATAAATTTTGTCAACAGTGATCATCTGCAGTTTTAGAAAAACCCGCTTAAATGTACAGGCACATAATATCACAATTATTACCACTCCCTATGCAGGTCTCACGAGGAAATAGGTCAAGTTGTCTGATGCCAATGCCTGTCCTAGATTCTTGTTATTATCAAGAAATAGAAATGTGACCACAGTAACATTAGGACAAAGACTGAAACCCTTCTAGAATCTAGCTTTGATGCATGGGAAAAAAAGGTTTTTTTTTCTGGAAAAGAAATGTTTTTCCTCTCAAAAGAAAGAGAGTGGGTGAAGGCAGTAAAAAGGCAGAATGTTGCATCACCTGTGATCGATCTTGGAAGTAGGTGAAAAAGACAATCAGTCTTAGTAAAGATTCTAAGTGTCAAATTCTTTACATAATCTTGGAATGTTGTTGTACATTTCCTCAGCATGCACTGTAAATTTGATACAGCAACACAAATAGAGAATGCACAGTATTCCGGTAATAGTTTATCCAATTTTGAAAAGCAAAAGTGTAATACTGCCATATCCAAGTCAACACATACATGCTGTAAGATTACAGATTTGGTGCTACATGGATGCACCAGAACTCATTTGACTCTCTCCCTACCAGAAGATGAGGTATCTCGACTGCTCATAGGATGCTGGGCCTGATCTTTGAAAAAGCAGTCAGCCAAATAAAGCATATGTCATTGGGTGATCATTTTGGGGACAATGATATTTATAAAATAAGGTTTAGGAGTTTGTGGAAAATGGCAATGAACAATCTAAAGAAAGAATAATCAATTGGAAGAAAGCTGACCTCAATGGGACAAGAATGGAGTTGGGCCATACAGATTGGAACTGAAGCAATGGGTTACCTTCAATGAGGAGGTAGATCAAAGGCAATCAAGGTATATTCCTTCAAATGGGATAGGTAGGGCAAACAAATCCAGAGTTACCTGGGTAACAAAGGAGACAGAAATTGAATTAACGAAAAAAGTGAGTTATGACAGCTATCAGGTAGTAAATACAATTGAGAAGCAAGCAGGATATTGAAATTCAGAAGGGAAGTGAAAAAAGCAAATAAGAAAAAGAAAAGGGACTATGAAAAAAGACTGTCAGATAACAAAAAGGGAAAGCAGACAGCCTTCTATAGGCACATCAATAACAGAAAGGCAGTAAAAGGACTAGTGGGGCATTTTATGGATCAAAAAGAAGATTTATGCATCATGGCAGGAGATATGACTGGTGTATTAAGTCAATACTTTGCATCTGTCTTTACCTAAGAGACTGACATTGTCCAGGACATGTTGGCAAAGGAGGCAAACCAGTTACTAGAAAGGCTTAAAATCGATAAGGAAGAAGTTTTGGATAATTTTTCAATACTTAAAGTTGATAGGACACTGGGAGTGGATATGATGCAAATGAGAAGAACATTGAAGGAATGGAGAGTAGAAATTGCTAAGGCCATTGCAATGATCTTTCAATCTTTCCAAGACTCGAAGGTGATGCCAGAGGAATACCAAATTACAAACATTATGCCCTTGTTAAAAAAAAGTGTATAAAATAAGCCCAACAATTGCATACCAGTCTGTTTAACTTCAATGGACTGGAGGCCTGTTACCAGCAACATTCCACAGTGATCAGTATTGGGTCCTGTTTTGTTTGTCATTTATATAAATGATTTGGATGGGAATACAGAAGGCTTGGTTAGTAAGTTTGCAGATGACACCAAGATTGGTGGCATAATAGACAGTGAAGAAGGTTTTCCATGATTACAAAGGGATCTTGATCAAATGGGTGGCTAGGGAAATCCGTTCCTAAACATAAGAGGATCCAGAACAAGAGGGCACAGATTTTAAGTGTTTTGAAAAGAGGCAAATGTGAGGTGAGAAGAAAAAAATGTAGAGTGAAATTTTCTCGTATGGAATGCACTGCCTGGACGTGCAGTGCAGGCAGGTTCAATGTAGTATTCAAGAGGGCTTTGGACGATTACTTACATAGAAATAACATGCATTTTTATGGACCAAAGGCAGGAGATTGCACTTCTGTAAGCAGTGGTATGACCTGTCGGGAAAGGAATAGCTGATCCTCATTCAGAAGAAGGGCAGGAAACAAGAAGTCAGAAAAGCTTCAATGTGCATCTCATTCAAGCACAGGTTTCTGTGCTGGAAAATAGTGAGAGTGACAATTCTTTAGGGAAGTGGAGCCAGAACCTAACTGCAGAGGAAGAGATATTGTGAGGGTTACAGACAAATGTTTCTGTGGCCACAGACATGACTTCAGGATGGTGTGTCAGAGATGTCACTGTACAGGTGAAGAGAATTCTGAAGGGGAATGCAAACAGTCAAGGTTGTACTTTACATTGGTATCAACAATTTAAGTAGAAAGGGGTGAGATTCTGCAACAAGATTCTAGGAACTAGGTGGCAGACTGTAAAGCAGGACCTTACTACCCACTACCCACTATGGACAGGAACAATGTCATATACAAGATTCTCTACAAAGACTGCAACAAACACTACATTGGACAAACAGGAAGGAAATTAATCACGAAGGTACACGAACATCAATTGCCAACAAAAAGACATGACCAACACTCACTCATCTCCATCCACATGGATAAGGAGAACCACCAATTCGATTGGGACACACCAGGATCCCGGGACAGGCAAAGCAGAGACAAGCATGGGAATTCCTAGAAGCCTGGTACTACACTAAGAAAGCCATCAATAAACACATAGAGCTAGACCTCATATACACTCCATTGCAAAAGAAAACCGGAAGTGAGATAATCCAGTTCAATGGGCACCAGAGTTTAAATAACAGGCAGGAAAACACAACAGCACTTCATTGGAGGCTGCACTGATGATGTTACCCAGCAGGGTAATGAAACGCCTGCGGAACAACGAACCAGCTCGGTGAGCCAACCAACCACAGCATCCACAACCCAAGCTACAAATCTACACTAAAATCTCAGGACCTTAAAGGTTGCAATCGCTGGATAATTTCTGGTGCCATGTGCTAATGAGCAAAGGAATGGACAGATAGAATGGATGATGTGTAGTGGAAGAGTTGTTGCAGGAGAGAGGACTTTAAATTCTTGGATCACTGGGTCCATTTCTGGGGGAAGGTTGGACCAGTACAAGTCACATGGACTACAGCTGAACTAAAATGGGATCAACATTCATGCAGAGAGTTGCTAGAGTGTAGTTAGCGGGCATTGCAGTTCCTGCAAAGATGAAGAATGTGACCAAAAGTTCCAGTCAACACTGGGTATCAAGAAGTGTACTGAATTAGATAAGGTTTAAAAAAGAAAGCTTCTGGTAAATACTGAAAGATCAGAGCACCAGGAACCCTGTAGATGTGAAGAGAGTGCAGGGGGTTGTTTTTTTAAAAAAATAGAAAACCAAAGAAGGGACATGAAAAGACACTGCTAAGTAAGAGAAAAGAAAATGCAAAGACATTTTATTAGTATATTGGTGGTAAGACAAGAACCAGAGAAAGAGTGGGGCTGATTAGGGACCTAAGTGGCAAATTCTGGGTGGAGCCAGAAGACATACATGAGGTTTTCAATGAGTACTTTACATCAGTATTCACATTACAGAAGAACAATATAGGCATATAAAGCAGGAAGATGACCATGGTATACTTGAATAAATTGCAGTTGAGTGAGAGGAGGTATGTGTGTTTTTATTAGGCTTAACTTTGGATAAGTCCTCCGGTCTCGATGAGATGTATCCCAGGGCAATCCGGGAGGCAGGAGAGGAGACTGAAAAAGCCCTGACATTCATTTTCAAATTCTCTTCTCAACAAGAAGAGGTGCCCAAGGACTGGAAGATATCTATCATGGTACCATTATTCAAAAAGGGTAAAGGGAACAAACCAATGATTCTAATATCACTCCAAGGAAAAGTATTGAAAAATGCTGAGGGACAGAATTAATCTCCACTTGGAGAGGCAAGGACTGATCAAGAATGCTTATTATGGTTTTGTCAGCTAGAGATCATGTATGACAGGTTTAAATTTTTCAAGGAGGTGGCCTGATGGTTAAGCAGTGGATGCAGTCTCAATTGACTTTGGTAAGGCTTTTAACAAGGTCTCATGTGGAGGACTGGTCAAGAAGATTAGAGTCCATGGGATGCAGGACAATTTGGTAAATTATATCCAAAATTCGTTCAATGGCAAGAGGCAGTGGATGATGTTTAAAGATAGTTTTTGTGCCTGGAGGCCTGTGATCAGTGGCATACCACAGGTGTTGGGCCCCTTGCTGTTTGTTATGTGCATTAATTATCTAGACATGAATATAAGAAGGAACTCACAGGAGAAGACTGTGAAGAAGATGATAAATATTGTATTTACTATATTTCTTTTATTCATGCAATTGTGTGGCCCAAAAAGAAATGATGGTTTAACTTTTACATGGGGTTCCTGAAAGCCATGTTTTCTATATAATAGTTAGATTCTCTGGCAGGCTTTTGCCTGGACCAGTACTGGCCCTTCTTTGGTTTTCTATTTTTTTTAAACAACCTCCTGCACTTTCTTTACATCTATAGGGTTCCTGGTGTTCTGATCTTTCAGTGTTTACCAGAAGCTTTCTTTTTTAAACCTTATCTAATTCAGTACACTTCTTGACCAACCTTTTGGATCCTTGATCTATTTGAACAATTAATTTTGCCTGTTTATTTCTTGTGGATTTCTGGTTTTATTTACCTCCACCACTGGTGACTGGGCTCTCCACTGCCAAAGCGCTAAACTGTAGTATTCCCTCTGTAAAGTTTTCAACCTCTCTGTTTTGGTCCTCCTTTTAAGGCATTTCTTAGCACTGACCACTTTGTTTAGTATTTGGTCATCAGCTCAATATGTTTCTTTTGGATTGAAGTTAAATTTTTCTTGAAGAACTTTGGGATTTTTTTTTACCATGTTAAAGATGCTACAGAAATGCAAGATTTTTTGATGTTGTGCAAAACGCCCCTGGCAGGGATCAGAATTTCATTGCTTGGAACATGTCTATTAGTCATTTTGTAATTTTAAACTGAAAGCTTTCACTTGAAGGAATCAAATGTGTTTTGCCTCTGATTATGTATTACTCAGAGCTGACTGTTCTCAATTCCAACTGGAAGTGACCAGAGACATTGAAATTGATGTGTTTTAATTCAGAGTTGCTATTCGCATTTTGGTTCATCATTTTGCCTTCAGTAAATGTGAGTTCTTGGCAAAATATGATTGTAATATAATGGGCATTCAGATCAACCATATCCATCAATAACTGCAAAAAATAAAGCACAGCATAAATGAAATGAAAGAATTTGTTAAAAGTCAGTATCAATTTGTAGGAAGTCACTTTTGAAGTTTCTCAAGGGAACACAACATTTGTCACTAGCTCTTGCCATAGGATCTCAGGCCCGTGTCCATTATGTTATAGTATGAACATAGAACATAGAACATAGAACATTACAGCGCAGTACAGGCCCTTCGGTCCTCGATGTTGCGCCGACCTGTGAAACCAATCTGAAGCCCATCTAACCTAAACTATTCCATTATCATCCATATGTTTATCCAATGACCATTTAAATGCCCTTAAAGTGGGCGAGTCTACTATTTTTGCAGGCAGGGCATTCCATGCCCTTACTACTCTCTGAGTAAAGAACCTACCTCTGACATCTGTCCTATATCTATCACCCCTCAATTTAAAGCTATGTCCCCTCGTGCTAGCCATCACCATCCGAGGAAAAAGGCTCCCACTGTCCACCCTATCTAATCCTCTGATCATCTTGTATGTCTCTATCAAGTCACCTCTTAACCTTCTTCTCTCTAACGAAAACAGCCTCAAAACCCTCTGCCTTTCTGCATAAGACCTTCCCTCCATACCAGGCAACATCCTGGTAAATCTCCTCTGCACCCTTTCCAATGCTTCCACATCCTTCCTATAATGCGGTGACCAGAACTGTACGCAATACTTCAAGTGCGGCCGCACCAGAGTTTTGTACAGCTGCAACATGACCTCATGGCTCCGAAACTCAATCCCTCTACCAATAAAACCTAACATACTGTACGCCTTCTTAACAACGCTATCAACCTGGGTGGCAACTTTCAGTGATCTATGCGCATGGACACCGAGATCTTTCTGCTCATTCACACTACCAAGAATCTTACCATTAGCCCAGTACTCTGTATTCCTGTTACTCCTTCCAAAGTGAATCACCTCACACTTTTCCGCATTAAACTCCATTTGCCACCTCTCAGCCCAGCTCTGCAGTTTATCTATGTCCCTCTGTAACCTGCAACATCCTTCCGCACTATCCACAACTCCACCGACTTTGGTGTCATCCGCAAATTTACTAAGCCATCCTTCTACGCCCTCATCCAGGTAATTTATAAAAATGACAAACAGCAGTGGCCCCAAAACAGATCCTTGAGGTACACCACTAGTAACTGAACTCCAGGATGAACATTTCCCATCAACCACCACCCTCTGTCTTCTTACAGCTAGCCAATTTCTGATCCAAACCGCTAAATCACCCTCAATCCCATGCCTCCGTATTTTCTGCAATAGCCTACCATGGGGAACCTTATCAAACGCTTTACTGAAATCCAAATACACCACATCAACCGCTTTACCCTCATCCACCTGTTTGGTCACCTTCTCGAAGAACTCAATAAGGTTTGTGAGGCACGACCTACCCTTCACAAAACCGTGTTGACTATCCCTAATCAAATTATTCCTTTCTAGATGATTATAAATCCTATCTCTTATAATCCTTTCCAACACTTTACCCACAACCGAAGTAAGGCTCACTGGTCTATAATTACCAGGGTTGTCTCTACTCCCCTTCTTGAACAAGGGGACAACATTTGCTAGTCTCCAGTCTTCTGGCACTATTCCTGAAGACAATGACGACATAAAGATCAAAGCCAAAGGCTCTGCAATCTCCTCTCGAGCTTCCCAGAGAATCCTAGGATAAATCCCATCCGGCCCAGGGGACTTATCTATTTTCACACCTTCCAGAATTGCTAACACCTCCTCCTTATGAACCTCAATCCCGTCTAGTCTAATAGACTGTATCTCAGTATTCTCCTCGACTACATTGTCTTTTTCCTGTGTGAATACTGACGAAAAATATTCATTTAGCACCTCTCCTATCTCTTCGGACTCCACGCACAACTTCCCACTACTGTCCTTGACCGGCCCCAATCTTACTGTAGTCATTCTTTTATTCCTGACATACCTATAAAAAGCTTTAGCGTTTTCCTTGATCCTACCTGCTAAAGACTTCTCATGTCCCCTCCTGGCTCTTCTTAGCTCTCTCTTTAGTTCCTTCCTGGCTAACTTGTAACTCTCAAGCGCCCTCACTGAGCCTTCACGCCTCATCTCTACATAAGCCTCCTTCTTCCTCTTGACAAGAAATTCAACTTCTTTAGTTAACCATGGTTCCCTCGCTCGACCACTTCCTCCTTGCCTGACAGGTACATACTTCTCAAGGACACGCAGTAGCTGTTCCTTGAACAAGCTCCACATTTCAATTGTGCCCAGCCCCTGCAGTTTCCTTCTCCATCCTATGCATCCTAAATCTTGCCTCATTGCCTCATAATTGCCTTTCCCCCAGCTACCTACCTCCAAATCTAACACCTGGCCTGGTTCATTACCCAGTACCAAATCCAATGTGGCCTCGCCTCTTGTTGGCCTATCTACATACTGTGTCAGGAAACCCTCCTGCACACATTGGACAAAAACTGACCCATCTGAAGTACTCGAACTATAGCGTTTCCAGTCAATATTTGGAAAGTTAAAGTCCCCCATAACAACTACCCTGTTACTTTCGCTCCTATCCAGAATCATCTTTGCAATCTTTTCCTCTACATCTCTGGAACTTTTCGGAGGCCTATAGAAAACTCCCAACAGGGTGACCTCTCCTTTCCTGGTTCTAACCTCAGCCCATACTACCTCAGTAGACGAGTTGTCATCAAACGTCCTTTCTGCCACCGTAATACTGTCCTTGACTAACAATGCCACACCTCCCCCTCTTTTACCACCTTCCCTGATCTTACTGAAACGTCTAAACCCCGGAACCTGCAACAACCATTCCTGTCCCTGCTCTATCCATGTCTCCGAAATGGCCACAACATCGAAGTCCCAGGTACCAACCCATGCTGCAAGTTCACCCACCTTATTCCGGATGCTTCTGGCATTGAAGTAGACACACTTCAAACCACCTTCCTGCCTGCCGGTACACTCCTGCAACCTTGAAACCTTATTTATGACCTCACTACTCTCAACCTCCTGTACACTGGAGCTACAATTCAGGTTCCCACCCCCCTGTTGAATTAGTTTAAACCCTCCCGAAGAGCATTAGCAAATTTCCCCCCCAGGATATCGGTACCCCTCTGGTTCAGGTGTAGACCATCCCGTTTGTAGAGGTCCCACCTACCCCAGAATGAGCCCCAATTATCCAGGTATCAGAATCCCTCCCTCCTGCACCATCCCTGTAGTCACGTGTTCAACTGCTCTCTCTCCCTATTCCTCGCCTCGCTAGCACGTGGCACGGGTAACAAACCAGAGATAACAACTCTGTTTGTTCTTGCTCTAAGCTTCCACCCTAGCTCCTTGAATTTCTGCCTTACGTCCCCATCCCTTTTCCTACCTATGTCGTTGGTGCCTATGTGGACCACGACTTGGGGCTGCTCCCCCTCTCCCTTAAGGATCCCTAAAACACGATCCGAGACATCACGGACCCTGGCACCTGGGAGGCAACACACCAACCGCGAGTCTCTCTCGTTCCCACAGAATCTCCTATCTGTCCCCCTAACTATGGAGTCCCCAATGACTAATGTTCTCCTCCTTTCCCCCCTTCCCTTCTGAGCAACAGGGACAGACTCTGTGCCAGAGACCTGTACCCCATGGCTTACCCCTGGTAAGTCGTCCCCCCCAACAGTATCCAAAACGGTATACTTGTTTTTGAGGGGAATGGCCACAGGGGATCCCTGCACTGTCTGCCTGTTCCCTTTCAGTCCCCTGACTGTAACCCATCTACTTTATTCCTGTACCTGAGGTGTGACTACCTCCCCGTAACTCCTCTCAATTACCCCCTCAGCCTCCCGAATGATCCGAAGTTCATCCAGCTCCAGCTCCAGTTCCCTAACACGGTTTCCGAGGAGCTGGAGTTGGGTGCACTTCCCGCAGATGAAGTCAGTGGGGACACTAGTGGTGACCCTTACCTCCCACATTCTACAGGAGGAGCATACAACTGCCCTAACATCCATTCCCACTGTTCTGAATTCCCAAACAGACAAATTAAAAAAAAACTAGTAGCCTTACCAAATCAGCGCTCAGAACCTTTTTTTTTGGTTAGAGGGGGAGGATGGGTGGGAGACACTACCTCGGTAGTGTTTCGGGTAAAGCAACCGCCCAAATATATTACCTCACTTACTCCAAAAATGGAGTCACGCGAGGTAAGACTTTTATAACTGAAAAGCTCACCTTCCCAGGCTGCCCTCGCGCTTCCTCCCGGACTCC
>NC_063337.1:74582318-74588512 GCF_021869965.1 Rhincodon typus
ACGCGAGGTAAGACTTTTATAACCGAAAAGCTCACCTTCCCAGGCTGTCCTCGCGCTTCCTCCCGGACTCCCGCCGTGTTGTAGTTTACTTTCTGTTTGCCTTGCTTGTTCAAAAATTGATCTCAATGTTCCAAACAAAGCTGGTACATTGGGGCAACTTCTACTTCATGTCACTTGACTGCCAATTACAGCTAATGAATATAAAATTGAGGAATCAAACATTTTGTGGCATGCACTCCCAGTATGCATTGCACACTGACAATGACAAAAAGACCTTTCCTGTAATGCAGTGCATCATTCTATCTTCATAATTTTTCCATCCACATTTTCTGCATTATTAGAAGGATGATTTTGTATTACGCTGCGTTTGTGTGACAATTTATCAATGCTGCTGTTGAACAGACGGAATAAAAATGTAACCACTCTGCTAGCAGGAGGATAATACTTTTCATTATTTGGCAAACTAGGTATAAGATAAATTTCATATCATTTAATACATTATTGCATTTTATTCTCGATTATATCATAAACCTTTTATATTATCATCATTATTACTAATATATAGAAGACTGTCATATTGCTTCTTCTTTCAACCAGTTTACGTGAAATGATATGTATGCAAAGACAACTCATTTCCAGAGTAAATTTACTCATAAATATCTTATGCATGGACTGTATTACAAATAAGTTTGGATATGAGACCATTTTATTTGAACAGAGAGTTCCTGAAGTTGCACAACAGGCTAATTAGCATTTAACATATTCATCCTAAATTCTTACTTTATTTTACCAATACTATTAATCTTTTTCAGTTAAAGCAAAGGATAGGTGAATTTCACACTAATCCAATAAATGTACCCACTGTAGATTTTCAAGGTCTTGCTGTAGCAAGCAAAACAGAAGCCCGTCTGAAAACTGGCAAAATGCTACAGATTATTTATTAGTTGGAAATAAGAAAACATGTGCTGCAATAAGTATTTGTAATGCTTGCAATTTGCCGCTGATATTTTGTTAAGACTTGTAGGCTTCTCCTTTTGATTTCTATCATGGACTTAAAAATTGTCCAACATTTTATGGTGGCAGTATTTTAAATAGAGAAACAATTTTGTGGAATTTCAGTTTATATTTATATCTACATTCCATCTAAAAAGAACTATGACTTATTTTGTTTTGTTTTAAATCTGAACATTACAAACTAAATTTAAAAGCTGAGATTTCAGTGAATACATTTTATTGTTCATTAAAAAATGACCACTTTGACCAAATTAATGTAAAAAAGGAAATTGCTAATTAAGTCAAAAAGGGTTTTGGAAATAGAATGCACTATAGGCATCAATTGTATAAGTACCAAGAAACTAGTTAAAAACAAACGCTATGAAGTAAAGCAGAGGATTTTCAGGGACCTTGGACAGTAAATAACCACCTTTGATAGAAGTCAGACAAGAGGACTCATTAAACTAGAAGATTTCAAGAATGAAACAGTTAAAGCAAAGTGACAAGATTTGTTTTTGTGGACATACAAGGGACAGTGAAAACCCGCTTATACAGCCACAGAGCCAAACTGTGAGTATTAAATGACAACACACATCTTCACAAATAGAAAGACAGATGGTCCTGGGATACAAAAGATTAAAATTTACTATTAATTCTCTTTTGAAAAGGTGAGGCAAAGACATTCTAAAGACATTTTACTGAATTTTGAGTATAGTTTTCTTTACATATTATTTGATGGACTATCGTTTTTAAAAGTTGGGTTTAAACAGTATGTACAAATCTGAAATGAAATACTCATAACTACCTTTGTTATTTTACAATATAATTTCAAAATGATAAATTAATAATGATTCAGAAGGCGTGGTGATGGCCAGGTGGTTTTATCACTAGACTATTAATCCAGAAACTCGGCTAATGTTCTGGGGACCGGGGTTCAAATCCTGCAACAGCTGATGGTGGAATTCAAATTCAATTTTAAAAATTTGGAATTAAGAATCTACTGATTACCATGAAACCATTGCAGATTGGCAGGGAAAAAAAAAAAAATCATTTAGCATCTAGCTCACTAATGTCTTTCAAGGAAGAAAATTTGCCATCCTCACCTGGTCTAGTTTACATGTAACCCCAGGCCCACAGCAATGTGGTTGACTTTCATTGTCACCTGCAATGGTCTAACAAGCCATTCAGTCAAATTGCAATAAAGACTGGATGGCCAGAAATTCTCACGAGTGAATAAAACAAAATTGTAGTCACATATTTATATGCTCATGAGCCTACATCTAGTTACCAATGTCCTATAAATCTTAATTTAGGATTCTAAGTGCTGATATTGATAAACCTGAAATTGAGTTGCTTCTGTTGTAATATACCTGTAGGATCATTCTGCCTGAGGTAATTTTGCTGTTTTGACAACTCCACGAGGAAAAGAAATATCATTAGAATCCAACTGATAGCTGGTAAATCTGACTAAGTTTCCTTTGATGATCTAAAAGCTCTTCTGGTTGAGGTTTTAAGATGACATTAGGTTTGACTTAGTAGGTTTATTTTGCTGTGGGGTAAAGGTTATACAACTATTTACAGTCTGTCTTCTTTTCTTCTCCAATTGGATCAAAAACAAAATCACAGAACATAAGATAGCTGCTGGTTTGATTGCAACACAAAATAGTAGTCAAACATAGCTGGATAAAGAGTTGTTGCTCGGGATTGGCAAATGGCATGTAGAATTACATTGACTGTCTTAAGGAGAATATTAATAAAAAAATTAATTTAAAATAGACTAATTCTGCATAATGTATGCAATGAATTTAAAGTACCATGCTTATACTTTGCTCATGATGATAACATTATTTTCTAACAATAATTTGCATGAATACTCAGAGACAAATTGTAAGCATCAGTCATCAGACAATGACTAATGGAATCTCTGAAATCATGGCTATTTTACCTCAGGAAAATACCTTTCCAGATCAGATTATCAACATCAATCAAGAATGTTAACAAAATAAATACACAGTCTTAAGACATTAAACTAGGTTTTAACCATTCTCGTTCTTATGTCATCAATAAGTCGTCAAAGACTGTTTCCAGGCAAGGACACAAAGTTACAATAGTGTTTGTTTTTTTTCTGCACAGCTCCCAGCTCTCATATTGACAAGAGCTGGATCCATCCGTAGGTAATTGCTTAGCTTGTAAATCTGATGCTTTTGTTGTGGGAAATCTGAAGAGGTGATGAAGTCCCCCTGTGCTTCCAGCATGGAGTCTCTCCAGACAGGAACTATGAATGGTGACAATAATGTATTTTTGAATGAATAACATCTAAACTAATTAGATGCTTCAGCACTCCAATTCCACTGCACAAAAAATGACAAGTTTCAAAGGAAATTAGACAACACTGAAGGGGAGAAAGTTGCTGGGCTAGCGGGAAAGAATGCAATTAATTGCAAAGTGCTTTGAATACAGTTGGCATAGACATGATATCACAACATCCCAAAGAGGCATTATAGGCTGCTTGCTATCTGCTGGATGCTTTTCCAAGAGAAATGTTACCATCGTGGATGAGTCCCAATTATTGCACTGAACTAAAATTTGAGAAAGAGGAAAAATTGGCTGCAAACATGCTATGACATGCATAAAACTCTCATGGAAAATTGAAGATGTATCTGAAATATCAAGCAGACTCACATTATCAAGATTTTCACATAAATGCCTGATCCTTCTATTACACAGATGTGATTAAATTTGATCAATACAACAGTGTCCATCAAAATTCTGTATCCTACATCAATTACTATAGTTATTAAACCGTTTCTTCACCCAACCTGGTTCATCACAAGTGATGGCTTAGGATGCAGCTGGATTGTATGCAATCACTTTATTTTCCCAAATATTGAGATTGACATAAACACTACGTCTTGTCTAGGTATATCCTCTTCGTGAAACTATGTCTTTCATCACCAATTCTGATGTAACAACGGTGACAAGGGAATTTCATTCTTCCTTGTGAGTGAAAGTGTGAAGTCAAGAACCATTGTCTTCCAAGGAGGTTTAAAAACTGTCTTCTTGTCTGCTAGCCAGCTAAGAGGCTTAAGTGGCCATTTAAAAGGCTCATCTCATGGTCACTTGTGTTCTGTACAGAATGAGATTTAGCTAAGAACCCTAACATCCACTACTCTCTTGAAACAACTGAGCCTTTGACTTGATTGACAGTTCTGGCTATCTGATTGCTGATATCAATTTTACAATGTTAAATATTGATTGGTATCAAGTGTTTTGCAGTTTCAGTTCATGAGACTTTACACGGTCTGGATGATTGAAAGTTTTCTTGCTCCGTAGTAGGAATTATTATTTTGTTGTAACAGAGTAGACTGTTTTCAGTAAAAGGTTGCTTTTACTAAGTTTTTTTTTCTTTAACTCACCATCTTATTACTATAGGGCTCATTGCTTCTATAAAGTGTAGATTGAGTGACTGGCATAGAAATTAGCCTGGCATAAAAGGTGATTGATTTGTTTGAAGCATACCTTGTGTGACATCCAGTGCTGTTAAGAGTGCTGCTTTTGCAGAGAAGTGTTGCCACAGTAGCACCAGAATGTCTGCTTCAGAAGCAGTAGGTAAACAGCTTGAGCTCCCCGAGTGTTTTTTTCTTAATTAGACTAAAGAAGCACAAGTGGGTGAATTTGGATTCACACAGACCCAGGGTTTTAATTTGTTTTCACTTGGAGTTGGAGTTGACTGTTGAAGCTGATAGATAGAACTCTCTTTCTGCTGCAGCAAAAAACTTGCGTTCTTTCTCTGCTGCCAGATTGTTCCTTTTGGTGTTCCTTTCTCCTGGTCTGGAATGGAGGTAACAAGTGAGGAAAATCTATTTTGCTGAATTTGCCATTGTGACAGGCGTATTTATGGGATCTTGCTATATTAGAACATGAGGAGGTGATGGCCAAGTGGTATTATCATGAGACTATTAATCCAGAAACCCAGCTAATATTCTGAGGACCTGGTTTTGAAATCTGCTGCCCCAGAAAAGATCCCAATAATCCAGAAATCCGAATCCCTGCCCTCTGCACGAATTCTTTAGCACGTACTCTCATTCTTTTTAGCAATAGCCCTTCTGAATTACGTATCTCCTCATCTCTCAACATCAAATATTGACAAGATCCCGTATCTCTTAAAACATTAACATCTTTACCTGCTGCTCTTGGCCTATACAAATAAACCTTACCTTTGCAACTAAATGGTTTAAGAAGATCTGGCACTTCCTTCTCAACCAACCTCCGACCAAGTTGTGCACTTTGGTGCAGCTTTTTCGACTCCACTGTGCTTTCCTCTACCACTTTAGCAAAATTCACTGTTTCATCCCGTCTTCCTACACCTAGTGCTTTTCCTAAGCCACCGACATTGTGACTTCATGTGGCCTACTTTATTGCAGTGAAAACGCTTGCATTTTTTAATATCTATTTCCTTTTCGTGGGTTTCCTTTTTACCTTGTAGCAAGCTATCTTTATTATCTTCAATGAGATCTACTTTTCCCTTACCACCTGAGGATTTCTCTTTTCACCAATTACTATCCCTCATGGATTGAAATTGCTGTTGAAGCCAAAAGTTTACTTATGAACTATCTCATAATTGTCAGCCATTTCAGCTGCTAATCTTGCCATTTTAACTCAATGCTGTTTGACATGATTTCTCATTACCTCACGAATGACCTTCTAGGGGCTAGCAGTAGCAATCAAGTCAGTGGCACTGTGACAGGCTCAGAGGAAAAGGCTGTAGTCTTACAGGGTGATACTGATAGGAGACTCAACAGTGAAGGAGACTAAAAGGAATTATGTGGCTGTAGAAGAAACGTGAGGATGGTGTGTTGCCTCCCGGGTGCCAGGTTCAAGGATGTCTCTGAGCAGTTGCAGAACATTCTGAAGCGGGAAGGTGAACAGTCAGAGGTCATTGTGCACATCAGTACAAATGACATAAGTAGACAAAGGGATGGGGTCCTGCAAAATGAGTATATGGAGTTGGGTAGGAAGTTAAAAAGCAGGACCTCAAGGGTAGTGATCTCCGGATTACTCCCAGTGCCACGCAACAGTGAGGATAGAAATAGAAAGATGGGCCACATGAATGCGTGGATGAGGAGCTGGTGTAGGAAGCATGGTTTTCAGTTCTTGGATCATTGGGATCTCTTCTGGGGTGGAGGTGACCTGTACAAGAG
>NC_063337.1:74588912-74761410 GCF_021869965.1 Rhincodon typus
TGCTGTGTTCATCCAGCTCTACACCTTGGTATCTCTGGTTTAAAGCGCATTTATTTTATCGCATAAGTCCTGACTGGTCGGGCAGATGAGTTCAGAGCATGGATTGGCTCTGAGGACTGGGATATTATCACCATTATACAAAAATGGCTGAGAGAAGGGCAGGACTGGCAGTTCAATGTTCCAGGATACAGAAGCTACAGGAGTGTTAGAAATACAAGTAAGTGAGGAGGGGGAATTGCCCTTTTGATAAGGGAGGACATAAGAACAGTGCTTAGAGAGGATAATCTCAAGGGGTCATCTAATGAGGCCATATGGTTAGAACTTAGAAACAAGAAGGGGATGGTCACTTTGTTGGGACTGTATTATAGACCCCACCAAATAGCCAGCAGGTACTAGAGGAGAAATTGCAGATACTTGTAGGAATAAGAGTAGTATTGGTTTGAGATTTTAATTTCCCATGTATTGGCTGGGCCACCCAGATTATAACAGGCCTGGATGGGATGTAATTTGTCAAATGTGTCCAAGAAAGTTTCCTAAATCAATATGTAGAGGGCCCTACTCGGGACTGTGCAACGCCGGATCACCTCTTAGAAAACAAGGTCGGGCAAGTGTCAGTTGGAGAGCACTTTGGGTCCAGTGAACCTAACTCTCTTAGTTTTAACATAGTTATGGAAAAAATAGGACAGGTCCATAGGTTAAGGTGCTAAACTCGAGCAGAGCCAATTTTGGGGCCATTAGGCAGGATCTAGCAGAGGCCAATTGAGTCAGTCTGTTTGAAGGAAAAGAAATAGCTGGCAAATGAGAGGCTTTTAAATGTGCGATATCAAGAGTCCAGGGACAGTATGTCCCTATTATGGTGAAGGGAAAAGCTGGCAGGTTTAAGGATCCCTGGCTGACGAGGGATATTAAGGCTCTGGTCAGGAGAAAGAAGAAGGCGTACATTGGGTTTAAGCTATCGGGCAGTTGGAACTAGCTAAGTGAGCACTATGGTCAGCATGGATTAGTTTGGGCTTAAGGCCCTGTTTCCATGCTATAGTACTCTATGACTGTATGATTCTATAACAGTTCCAATCTAGTAACATCCCATAAACACACCATTAGCCAAAAGGTAAATTCAAAGAAATTTTTATAGGCAGGAGTGAACAACATCCAGAGAGGTTTCAGAGAAAGTCAGAGGAATCCTTCACTGAATCTTCTGATGCTTTTGGTACTGAAAACTTCTTGTGACTGCTACAGCTAAAAAAACTAGAAACAAGCAGGACTGGGAGAACTGGCCACTCTCTTTCTATTGCTAAACTGTTACTTCCTCGACTCTTTGGTACCTCTGCTTTTACAACCTCTCTACAAAAAATCCAAGGACAAAATAAGCTTTTTTTAAAGTGACAGCATAATCACAATGTACAATGTGACTGCCTCCATCACTAGTGGAAGTTTCAGAGTGTTTGGCATGTTTATAAATGAGTTGACTTTCATGCAGATATAAGCCTTTTTGAAGGTGGTTGTGTGAAGTCCTAATCCTGAAGTCATGGTCTAAATAGAGTCGGACTGGTTCTCCAGCAGCAGAATTGAATTCCATTGCAGTCACATCCACATATATCTCCTCACTTCTGCCTTTTGATTCACTCTTGTCTTCCCTCCTGCAACTCAGACTCAATACCGCACTGTGCACTACAATGCACTTTGCACTATATCTTTGTTAATGTTGTGACGTACTCGGCTGAATGGTGTCTTGTTAAGAAAATGGGTAAAATTAATCCCTCAATTCTCTGCTCATGGCTCCAGTAAAATCAGAATAAACATGCGGTGGAATGCTATATGTAAAGCATTCATTTAAGCCGAAGTTACATGTTAGGACACAAATGTTACGAAGGGAAGTTTTCAACTCCAGCATAGTTGGAAGTTATTTTATAAATAGCTTACAAATAGATAATATAAGACACCACATGCACACAGCCATATAAATATATTTTATGCATTATAGATAATAAACTGTGCACTGGAACAAACAGGCTGCACACAAAAGAAAACAAAAGAGGGTCCATCATTGGAAGCCAGCTGGTGTTGAGCTGACTGCCCAATTTTCATTTACGTTGAGGTTGTGGGCAGTTAATGTACAAATATCAGTTTCCCTGCTGTGCCCAGGATGAAAGTAACCCTCCCTAGTGCCTAGTCTACATGTCACTTCATATAAACACACAGCATGGAAGTAGCTTGTATTGGCTGTGTGATTGATGGCTCTAACTTGCAAGAATAAGGTATAACATTGGAAGCAAACTGTTGTGTCAGTAACAAAATGAATCTTGCACAATCTACTGAGCACCTGCCAGATTTCCTTACTACGATGTGTGTTGCCTTCGGGAAGCAGTACTAAGGTAAGAGTAAACTCTGTATGGTCTTTGTTGTAACACCAAATAATAAAAGCAGGTAAAGTTCACATAATCTCATTTTAGAAGTCCGAAGGAGTCAGAAATATTTATTTATTATCTGTTCTCATCACCTATACCTGTGGAAACAACGTAATAAGTTGACCTGTGGACTGTGTTAACTCATTCTGGCAAATCCACCCATGCATTGCAAATCAGGTACTAGGAACAGGAGGAGTCTATCCAGCTCATTGTGCCTTCCCCATCATTCAGTATGATCATGGCTGATCAAACAGTTTAACTGTCTTCCTCCCCGTAACCCTATATGTCAGTGGTATTCCATAATCTGTCAATCTCTACCTTACATATATACAAGAACTGAGCTTCCCCAGCTCTCTGTGGTGGAGAATCATCCCAAAAGTCCTTATGCTATGAGTAAAAACAAATTTTCATCACAGACCTAAGTGGTATTCCCCTTTATTTTTAAACTGTGCCCGGGAAACATCTTCGCTGCATCTATCCCGTTTATCCTTTTATCTTCTGCATGTTTCCATGGGATCAACTCTCTTCTTCAAACTTTGGAGAAAATAGGCTCAGTTTACTCAATCTCCCTTGTTAGGACAGTCCTCCCATCCTGGGAACAATGTGAATTTCATCAGTTTTCAAATCTCCCCACTCCCAGCCTCATCCCATGTCCAACCCTCCCTCTCATCCCCACCTCCTTGACCTGTCCATCTTCTCTCCCACCTATCTGCTCCTCCCACCTCACTGTCCAATCCCCACCACTCTCTACCTGCACTCACCTATCACCATCCCACTGCCTTCTCCAGCCCTACCCCTCCTCTCTCTATTTATTTCTGAGCTTCCTTCCTCCTTCCCATTTCTGAAGATGGGTACCGACCGGAAATGTCAACGTTCCTGCTCCTCTGATGCTGCCTGGCCTGCTGTGCTCCTCCAGCCACACTGTGTTATCTCTGACTCCAGCATCTGCAGTTCTTGCTATCTTTGCTGAATCTTTGTAGTACTCCTTCTATGGTAATAATATCTTTCCTGAGGTGAGGAGAGCAAAGTTAGATACAGTATGCCTGATGCGGACTAACCAAGCTCTTATACAATTGAAGGAAGACTGCACTACTCTTGTAACCAAATCCTTCTGCAATAAAGGATAACATTCCATAAGATGTCCTAATAACTTGCTGTTTCTTCACATTGAACTTGTGTTACTTATTGACAAGGGAACCTAGATCCCTTTGTATATATACAGTTTCCAACCTCTTACCCAGTCCATCAATTTCTCCTAACAAAGTGGATAGCCACACGTTTTTCCGCATTATACTCATCTGCCATGTTCTTGACCATTCACTAGGCCTCCTGAAGCCGCAGACCCACATCAATGTGGTTGACTCTTCATCCATTCCCCTAGAGGACAAATAATGAGAATTTTTATTTTTATTCATGTGATGTAGGCATCACTGGCTAGGCCAGCATTTATTGCCCATCCCTAATTGCCCAGAGGGCAGTTAAGAGTCAACCATGCTGCTGTGGCTCTGGAGTCCCATGTAGGCCAGACCAGGTAAGAATGGCATTTTCCTTCCCTAAAGGACATTAGTGAACCAGATGGATTTTTCCGACAATCAGCAATGGATTCATGGTCATCATTAGATTCTTAATTTCAGATATTTATTGAATTCAAATTCCACCATCTGCCGTGGTGGGATTCGAACCCAGGTCCCCAGAACATTGTCTGGATCTCTGGATTAACAGTCCAGTGATTATACCATGAGGCCCTCAACTCCCCCTGAAAAAAGGATAAATTATTTCTAAATTCTAAGAGAGACGCTGGTGCAGTCCTGAAAATGTAAAGTAATGAACTTGGAGATGGCTAAAAAGGCCACGGATTACCGTATGAATAGTAAGATCCCAGAAAATAGTGAAGATTAAAGGCACTTTGGTGTGCATATCCACAGATGACTGACGGTAGCGGGCATAAGAGATATTTGTCTTTATTAGCTGAGGCATAGACTACAAGAACAGGGAGTTATATTAGAATTGTATAAAATTCTAGTTAGGTCACACCTGGAATGCTCTGTGCAGTTGTGATCACAACGTTACAGGAAGGATGAGGTTGCAGTGAGGAAGTACGTAGGAGATTTATCAGGATTCTGCCTGGGTCTGAGTGATGAAGAAAATTGGCCTGGCTAAAGTTGTTTTTTTTGAAGTAGTAGAAGTTGAGAGGAGACCTGATACAGGCGCATAAAATTTTGAGGGGCATAGATAGGGTTGATTGGATGGCATGTTTTCCATTTGTAGAGAAATCAATTACCAGGCGGCTTATATTTAAGACATGAGGGTGAAGGCTAAGAGGAAAGTTGAGGAGAAATCTTTTTACTCAGTGGAAGGTGAAAGTCTAGATCGCACTGACTGAAAGAGTGGTTGTGTCAGAAACATTGAAACAGTGTTTAAATTTTCAGATGTGAAGCCATAGCCTCCAGGGCTGCGGACGAAGACCTGAAAAATACCATTAGTGTAGTCAGATATCCGTTGTTCAGCATGGATATGATGGGCCAAACAGCCTTATCCTGCACTGTTGACATGAATGAGTCTATGAAAATTGACAAATCTGTTCCCAGGCTCACAAGTAGAGTCATTATGGGTCCTCTATTTTCAGTTTAATCTAAGGAAAGGATTATGATACTGCAGATTTCCTAGATGTTGATAGCATTCTCCAAATAATGACAGACTTCAAATGGAGACAAGGAGGTTATAACTCACTAGCTTGGTAACAAAATATGAAGTTATATGAGAAACGACTTTATTGGGCATGCAGGGACTCTCTAAAAGTCATATTTGGAAACACAATCTCACTTTCATCGTTTTTGTCTCTAATCAGTGATAAACCAGGGTATAACTTCCTATAGTTTTTATGGTTAGTCAACAGAACAATCAGGGAATTGAGCAGCATGCAGTAATTGAGGTAGCCTGAAAGATGAAATATTTAATAATGTAGGAAAAATCCAATGGGCCCAAATATTTATTTTTATACAATTATTTTGTCTCCTGTTCTGATCAGTATGTTCCACATTTTGTGTTGATTATTATGGAACATAATAAGTTATACCAAACGTATATTATAGAATTGGTGGAAAATTCTATATTTTCCCTGACAGATATTAATCTACTTTATATGTAAATAATGTTACCATATTGACAACATGCATAATGTGTAAAAAACGTAAAGCCTGCATAATCAGTATTACACAAATTTCTTGTAAAGCCTGTTATACCATTGGACATGTATTTTGGAGGCAAGATAATTTGTACACTTGAGGAGAGGTTGAAGAGAAAATCTCTTTAAGCACCTCTGATAAAACAAGGAACTTTTAGTGATGCTTAAATCATAGTCATTGCAAAATACAAAACAAAAAACATAAAAGGAATATTAGCAGATATAATAAGGAGATTTTTAATTAAGAGGATGCATAATTTTTTGTGTGGGTAGCAGGTTAAAAGCTGGAAAGATGATATCAAATTCTGCATTTAACGTTATCACGTGTTAATTCATGAGAGATCGCTGTATGGAAGCGGCTCTCAGTTTTAAAGGTGTTAAATAGCAATTAACTGCAATTTTAAACCAGAATTCTGCATTTAGCTCTGTGTACACAATTCCTGGACTTCCTGGAGCTTGCCAGCTAAAACAAGGTGAAAAAATAGTAAGTTGTAATGGAATTGGACAATTGATAGGCAAAAAAACTTCTGGACACTGAGATATAGTGGTTGCTTTCTTTCCGATGTGCATTGTTTCTTTTCTCACAAAGCACATTTTGATAGTGTGTGCTAAGTGCTCAGAAGATGATCTTGGTTGTCATTTCTGCTTCATTTGAATTTTTACTTGTCTTACTCAGCACTTCCCAACCGTCAGCTTCACAGCAGCATGAGAGCTACTTATAGATCACCATCTTGTATTCCCATCGAGGAATAAAAGAAGGAGCAACTCCAATGTCAACAGCTGTTTTAGCAACATAACCTGCTGCTGCACTAGATACAGGGATGAACTCAGAGATATAGTTTGCAGGAGCAAATTACTGCCAAAGTGGGGCTAAAAGTAAAGGATGAGCTTTCTAAATGTGACTGAGCTCCTGTGCTTCAAGAGGATCAGGCTTTGCTTAATGTCTCCTTCCCAGTAGACTAGGTGGGTATGTATTGCCAATGGCATCCATAGTCTTTGCAGCTCTGAATTACTTCACCTCCTGCTTCTTCAAGCAACCAGCTGATCACATTTGTAAAATCTCACCATCTGCTGTCCACTGTTTATTTCTCAGGTGAGGTTCTCCAAGACCAATAACTAGGTCAGTCTGAATGAGAAGGCCCTCAAATTTTCGACAGTCGCTTGGTTCCCACAGATGGAGGAACATGCAGGTAGCAGATATGTGGCAACCGAAGTGCTTTTAAACCATTCAGTAATCCATCATAATTTACGTCCGGGTGGCACGGTGGCTCAGTGGTTAACACTGCTGCTTCACAGCACCAGGACCCAGGTTCAATTCTACCCTGGGTGACTGTCTGTGTGGAGTTTGCACATTCTCCCTGTGTCTGCATGGGTTTCCTCTAGGTGCTCTGGTTTCCTACCACAGTCCAAAGGTGTATAGGTTAGGTGGATTGGCCATGCTAAATTGCCCGCAGTATTCAGGGATATGTAGCCATGTGAAATGCAGGGTTTGCAGGGATAGGGATGGATGGTCTGGGTGGGATGTTATTTGGAGGGTTGGTGTGGATGCTTTGGGCTGAATAGCCTGGTTCCACACTGTAAGGATTCTATGATTCAATGCTGATATGCAACAAAGATGATCAAATCTATCAAAGCAAGATAGCTAAGAAATTGTCTCGATGCCTTCATCCTGCAAAGTTAAGTGTCTTGTGGAAAGTCACACCTTAAAGCAGACTCATTGGATGGTTTGTTACAAACATGACCTACCCAAATGATATTGCTAGCGACACTCTCAAAGAACTTCACTACTGATGGATAGTAAAAATTTTAACTAAAGTCACATGAGCAGAAGACTGGTGGGCCTTTGGAATTCTGATACTGCAATTCAAGTGATTGGACAGATGTCAGAGTGCCCTCCAATATGAGCAAATCAAGGGTTTCCTGAATGAAAGAGGCTGTGATACCTTGCAAACCTAACATTCCAGGAAGGACTGGAGCTGCAGGAGAAGGACATAGGTGAGCACTCTGTATCTTAGGAGAGAGTCTATAGTATGGGCATCTGTAGCTGTACACGTAGCAACCAGGGATCTCCATTATGGACTAACTCAGACATGTTTCAGTTGATTTGAGGGGGCACAACCATTTAAACATAAATCTGAACCCATAGCACCCCAATGCCGCAACACTTTTCGCAGTTCAGTCCCACAAGCAGCAAGTTGTAACTCTCCCAGACATCCATTGCTTTTTCTTTAACTCTTATTGTACACTTCTTCACAAGGCAGGAATCCACTTGGCAGACATCAGAAAGAAATGGAGAGGGCAGGTTAAGTGAGCTTTAAATTCAAGTTTATTGTGTAAAAGAATTCAAGAGAAATGTGAAAATGTTGTGCTCTGTTAAACATCCAAGTTTACATCCCTGTTAAGCTACAAATCCTTTCTCTAAACTCCTGTAACTTAGCTGAATCAGAGGCTGGCTGCCACTTACTTGGGGAGTCTTGCCCAATGTCCAGAATTTGAATCTCATGCTGCATGTGTGTAGAGTCATACACAGCCACCAGTACTGGAGATTGCATGTGAGGCACAAACTGAAGTAGAGGTAGGGACAATTGGACATAAGTGTGCCTTTTCCCATCTCCCTCTCATGACCCACACACACTTCAGAGCTAGCCAAGAGCCTCAGAGCACTTTGCTGCCCTTCAGTGAAATGCTGAGTGTTTGAGGCACGTTTTTTTCCTCAATACTGCTTTAAGTGATAAACATGAATGAGGCTGAGCTTCCCTTAGCCGAGTGCTGCATGTGATCATCCAAACCAGAGGCCTCCTTTCCAAAGATGTGGACAATAGTAGAAGGGCCTGAGACATCTTGGCAATTACTCTGGAGTTGTACTTCTCCAAATTCTTCAATCATGCATCTGGAAATGCTGACAGAATGTCAAACATGTTCAGTTTCTGCTCAGAGGAAAAGCCCTCTTCATTGATGACTCATGGACTGAGCATTTGCAGTCAGCTGAGGAAATGTGGGGTGTCCAGTGTGTTTTAACAGGATCTCTTGTTACTGTCCCTGTATTCAGCACCTACTCCTCTTCACTGTGTTGTGGCTCACCATGCGGTAAAGTAAATATCTATCTCAGAAGCACCACTGAGACTTTTCTTAGCTGCTGAAAGAAGGTGGCATAAGTTGTGCATTTTGAAGTAAGTGGCATCTCCAGAACAACCTTCATCTTCTCCTGTCATTGCCTCTTGAGGGAGGTTTGTAGAACCTAAGTAAAATGAAAGGAATAAATTAGACAAGACTAGGTGACATGGGAAACTTGGGAGGTGATAAGTGAGAGATAGATGTGAAGGATAAGTGAGCCTGAAGTACTGGGGTCTCGAGAATGGTTTGCAAGAATGATTTGTCCAAGTAAGGCAGAGAGAGGGATTTTATACTTTGCATGTACCATGCCACTCATCTTTCTTGTCCTGATCAGAATATTAGACTCCAGCTGAAGCCTAACCAGAGCTTTGAAAAGCTTTGCAACCATGTTTGTTTTTGTATTCAATACCTCTACTTGTGAACCCAAGCTTTTCTGATGCTTTCTTAACTGTCTTCTTAATTTTCTTTGCCATCTTCAAAAATAAAAGAACGGCCTCAGCTCCCTCTGCGCATGCAGCTCCCTGAATATTGTTGCAATTAGATCAGATTGTCCCTCAACATATTTCTTTGAAATTGCATCACCTTACACATAACTGCAAAAAATTGCATCTGTGCATACTATTAGTTATGTCCTTGTGAAACCTGCTGCATACTATTTTGCTCACTATTGTCAAGTTTGTACCATCTTTAAACTTTGAAAGTGTACATCTTATATCCAAGCCCAGCAATAAATATATAGCAAAAAAAGAAATGGTCCCATCACTCTATAGACCCTCTGTAGACTCCAAAACATTGTTCTCTTCAGGCAGAAAGAAACATCTGTTCATCACTGCTCCCTGCCTCTTTGACTTCAGGCAAAAATGTATCCAGGTTACCTCTATCCCTTTAATACCACATGTCCCTTATCTTCCAAAAAAAGTTTGTTTTAAAGTCCCTCTTCAATTGCTTTTTGAAAGCATCTTTGTCACCTGCTTTGCCTTTTCGATCCTCTCAGTAACTTCGTCAATTAGTTGAGTCAGAGTTTTTAAATAATCCAGCCTGGTTGATTTCTATTAATCCATGCTACTCCTTGCATGAATTATATTACCCTTGACAATGGTCATTAGTAATTTTTTTCTACCACTGAAATAGGAGTGATTAGCCTGTATTTACTGGGTGCAGCACTCTCCATTTTATTCAGATTAGGAATCTAACATTTGCAATCCTCCAATTCTCTGGCACCATTTCCATATCCAAGGAGGATGGAAAGATTGCAGTCGGAGATTCTATTCTATCACGATCTGCCAATATATTGTATTGTCACATCCATAGCATAACATATAGATAGACTAAGGATTTAAGTTCGTACATATAATATAAACAGTATCTGAGGGAACAGTCACGTCTGACTGCAGATGCTGTGCAAATAATCAAAGATTCTATTTCTCATGCACCCTTGAACAGATTGTGCTCTGCAATTTTCTAAACACCAGTCTGAATCTTGATACAAATTGTTGAGTAATGATATTAATGATATGCTAATTAATGGGCTTATGCAATATAAATACAAATGGTTATATGCAGATGTGTGCACAGGGAAAAGAGCAAGTAGGATAAGCAAGGCAAGATTCGGAATAAATTTTTCTCAGTGATAAGGAAGTCAGATTTCCAATTGAAGTAAAAGGATGCTTTCTTTTCCCTACCAAATAAGCGCACTTGAGAAGAAATTGACTCCTACATATTTGATTTTCTCTTTTTCTTCTTGCCTTCCTTTATCTCTTCCCATAAATGCTGTTCAATCATCTTCTTCCAAAGAATATGAACAACTATGGTTTTCTCAATAGTTGTATAAGGGATGATTTCCTGACATTGCATTTCTGGCCTTTTCAACCTTAAGTATTGGAAATCTTATCATGGTTTTAAACAAACTACATTCTTAAAAAATGTTTAAGTTAATGTGAAAAATCAAGACAGTTCAAATTCAATTTTCTTCCTAACATTTTGGCTGTTGAGCGTAGTCAGATGATGTATGAAATTGGAAATGCACCTACATATGTTTCTTCTTTACCCCTCTAATTTCCCTCTTTTCAGTCTCATCCTAAAAGTGTTAAGCACAATTCAACACAGCCCATATACATCTTACCCAAGACATGTCCATCAAGCTTTCATAATAAATAACATCAAGCCATTCAAATACATTTTAGCTGAATCTGGCCCCACACTCACCCAAAATCCATACATGAACACTTTCCATCAGAGGACACTGGATAATTAATAGCATCTTTTTCCACATTAATGGGCAGCAGAATTGTATGTTATTTTACTACTATTTGTGAAGATTCTTCTGCTGTCATTTTGAATACTGTCTACGTTACTGGGGTAGTTGTTTTGTTTTGAGATTACTTTAAGGGGAAAGCTCTTTTTTTCCCTTGAAGTGGTATTCTTGCAATTTGTCTTGATCAGTGCATTATCGATATTCTTTGTCTTTACAGGAAGGATTTGAAAACGGGCTATTTTAAAGCTTTGTGCTTTAAAAGCAAATTGAAATTGAGCAGCTTTTAAAAAGTCACAAACGACAAATACTGATCTTGTATATTAAAGCATGCCTATGGAATAGTACAGCACATTACCTATCTTTAATTAATCAAAAAGCCATCATTGCTTTAATCACAGACTTATTCATTCAGAATGGCCCCTAGTCATTTTGAGATCAATACGACACGTTTTTGTTAAGTTGTAACCAACTTTATTTTCCAGACTTTTGAAAAATTGAAAAAATCCTCTACGCTACTCCTAATTTGGCTTGGTGCTTTGAGGAAAACAATAATTTAGCCAGTTAGATCTCCCTCTAGGGAGGAAGGCTGGTTTAGTAAAACAAAGTCTACCCAAACCAGTATTAGTGACAGAGTCAGAATGCTGGCTGATCAACAACAGGTAAGGGATTCTGGTTGCAGGTATCTATTATTCTAAAGGAAGTTTCAGTAATTCACCAAGATGAGATTGTTTACATTTCTACTCTCCATATATTCATTTACTGTCTGCAATACGAAACAGTTTACCAACTCATATTTGACCTTGTATCATTAAAGTATTTCAGTATTTTTCATTGATTGAATGCAAAATGCACATCAGAAGTGAAACCCTTACTCAAGACTATTCCCTTAGTTTCCTGCCCTTACAAATATCACTCCTTCCTACAGCAAAGCAAACTCACAAGCTGGTTGAAAACATTTGTGCTGCACCTCACTTACCCACTCCATAATGACCTGAAATAATTCACTTATTGCCTTTTTGACATCTTGATGTCCCATATGGAAGAACCTTCCTAAGCAACTTCTACCAGCAGGCATCCTTTGGGAAATGCCGACAAGTTGTTAAAGACAAAACCCATCTGTCAAATGGCAGGTTTCACATTACTACGAGGAGATTGTTCCTCCTAAACAGGTTCAGGACAGCCAGGGCTCTTGAGCAGCCATCCTCTACTGCCAGAGCTTCAGAACAAACCTATTATACACTTATGGAGAGATACAAACCATGTTGAACATTAATGTGGATTGCCCCTTGACAGAATAAATGGTGCATGAATGACATTAAACAAAGCAATGAAGAGTAATTTTAGAAGTAACCTTTCTCATGAGTCCCACGCTAAGCTTAGCTTTATTGTTAAATGTAAATTTGATGGTTTGTAACTACAATTGTTCTGTATTTTTCATTGAAATTTATAAACTGGCAATGGATAGTAAGAACTAAAAGAGGAAGCCAAACAGAATTAGTGCCCTTTATACACATGCTTTAATTACAAAGTAAGGAATTTGTGGCATAATTTATAAAAGACTATGGGTACAAAATCTAATCTGATATATGGCCATCTTAGTAGTGCAAGAGGTACTGTTTGCTGCTGCCCACAGAGAGGACAAGGTGTCAGGTTACTGGACTGGTTCTTGCTTCTACATTCAGTGCGTGCATCCAAAGGGATTGAAAGAGCAATGTAGAGTGTTGAAAATTACATTATGCATTTTGTTCAATAAAGGCTATTTTAAATATGTCTCAACAGAGGGAGTTTTTTTTCAATATCCATTATTTAATAGTATGCATAGTTTGGATTCTGAATACATCTAATGAAAGCTTCTTTCTACAAGCTTAACATATCAGGTTGTAAATGGGTTGATATAGTGCACAGATAGTAACATAAACAAATATGCAATAATGGTTTTCCTTATGGCTCCCAAAGCAAGACTGTTCCTTTTAGACATAAAACAGTGTGGTGCTGGAGGAACACAGCAGGCCAGGCAGCATCAGAGGAGCAGAACATTTGACATTTCCGGTTGGAACCCTTCTTCAGAAAGTTCTTTAGAAGTAATTGAGGGCCCACTCAACAAGTCGCAGCTGAGGTGCTTTTAGCTTACTTTTGGTCAGACAAAATCGGTGAAAGTGCAGTTTCCACTATTGCCTATTTTCCCAGATGATCACTGCTGGCACCTTTATAGCATTTGCTATCTTTATGAGCATGTGGTGCACAGTGAATGTTGTTTATTGGATGTTCGCTACCACCAATCCTTCTTTGACATTGCTTTGTCCTATGCCTGTACAGTGATTGGTGGTAGAGGGCTTACCACTCTAGAGTGGTTACAATAGAGATGAACATTGTTCTTAGGTATTGAGATATTTTATTGTGTGTTAGCAATAAGTACAACCATATTTGGTCTCTTATAATTAGTAGTACCTTAGGAGCTGGTACAGATATATTTGTTCAATCAAAAATTAGAGTAGAACTCTCTGTCTCCACCCAGGCTGAACATGATATCAGTAAAAGAGTGAAACCAATGCAACATGAACATTAACTCTTCAGAACTATTACTTTATACAACAATTGATAGGAAAGCCCAGCCACCTTCTCTTGGGGATCAGGAGGACACTTTGAGAAGGGGAAAATAGAACTTCTCCATTTTGCCTAGGTCTCTCTGTAATAGTCCACAGTAATAAACTGTGCAGAATAGCTTTATCCAGAAATATGTCAATAACATAAATATAAGTAGAACTATTCACCCAATATATCCCCACTGTGGCTGTCTCACGGGGTTCATTATTTGTCTTTGTTCACTTCCACAGTGTTAACCCAGTGGTTGCTGTGTGGCTGGTGAAAGGCTGCTCTCACTGGTGGAGGTCGAAGATGACCCTACTTGAATAACTCTTACTCTTGAGAGATCAGCTTCCGACTCCAGAGTCTGGGCTGGCTGGACTAAAGGCAGCAGTAGAGACATTGGCAGTGTAGCAATGCTGGCAGCACGAATGCTGTCACTCTGTATGAGGACTGCAGGTTTGCTCTTCAGGCAACCCCTGCCTGCTCCATTCTCAGTAATCCTAGTAACTTGCTTACTCCACTGATGACTGAGATACATGTCCTTTACCGCAATGAAGCTGGATGTCTCTACGCTCTCATCCAGTGACAGGTTAGTGTTACCAATAAACTAACCATTTTGGTGTGTATGCCTATCAGTGTTCACCTGTTTTCCACCTCATCAAGGACTTCATCTTGAGTCCACTGCAATAGGACTGAGCTCTGATCTCACCCTCTACAAATTTATACATGGGATTATCTAACCACCTTGCCTGGTCACTGTGTAATGGTGTCCAGTAACTCACCACATGCAGATCCCATCTCTAAACCAGCCTGTAAGGTATATGTTTTGCAAAATATGAGCTGCTGGTTGCAGCCTGGAGGAAGAACCACCATTACACATCCTATGTTCCTCCTCTTGCATCTCCCCCTCCTTTCAGCTATTGCAGTGGGCCTCAGATGAGGCACTCAGATACATTCTTCAATCACACAAAGGAAATCATGAAAATCTTTAAAGTGCTGCTATCAGATTTGTGGTGTTACACTCGCTGCTTTGACCACACTTATCTCCGTCTTCTTTCATTCATTCTGACTGTACCTCCCTCCTACCCCAGTAGAAGTATGGCTTTCCTCATGGCTGAGTGTTGTGTGAGTGTGCAGGTGTTGGGTTGGTGAGTAAATCATGGATCCTACTCCTTCCCCATGCTGTGACATGGCTACTGGGTAGTTGGCCAAATATAATAGTCTGACAGCAATGTTGCAAATTACCTTTACAGGGACATGTGTCGTTAAATAAGGAAAACTGCCTGAAACAAATGGAATTGTGCAGAGACATCAACATCACGAAAGACATTGGAAAATTATAAAGTTTGCACTTTGCTTCTGGCAGCTTTTGTGTCATACGTTGTACATGTCAAGTGCATTCTGAATGGATTTGGGATGTGGCCCTAATAGCTACTCTGTTTTCATTTTTGAAGGCTGTTTAAACCATTTTTGCTGAATGTTCAATCTGTGGTTCAGTTGACACTTATACCCTTCTTGTTTTGCTAAGCATAAATTGACTTATGTCAAGTGCTTTCCCAAAGTTGAGGGACACAGCCAAAGTATCTAGGAGCAGGATTACTAGAAACATTCATTCTCAGGCTAATAAGTTTCCAAATGAAATTTCATGTAAAAAATAGACAACAGATTTTAAAAAAGCCCATAACCAAATCGAAAGATATTGACTGAGTAAGCATCTCAGTAGATGATGTTCCATAGTGTCGAATCAGATTGGCTAGAATTGCAGCCAACTGACTGTCTCCACTGCTATAAGACTGCTCTCCTTCAGTGATGGCCACTTCTGCGTTGTTGTTTATCAGATTATTCATTTGTCATTTCTGGATCAAAGGTTTACCAGGTTATGTTAAAAGCTATAGAGGTAGCAAGAACTGCAGATGCTGGAGTCAGACACAGCACAGAATGGAGCCTGTGGAACACAGTAGGCCAGGCAGCATCAGAGGAGCAGGAAAGTTGACATTTCAGGTCAGGACTCTTCTTCTTCAAAAAAAGAGAAGACATTACACCTATGTAGAAAAGACGTTCAAAGCAAACTTTTTCACCTAATTGCCAATTCTGGACTTTAGGCTCAAGATAACTCGGAAATAAATAATAGGAACATGTGATACTGCTGAATTTGTTTCTAAATCATAACAAAAGTTTTTAACTATCCTGGCTGTTTGCCATACTATGAGCACATAATAAAGACCAATACACCTATGTAGAAAATACCTTCTTCATTTCCTTTTGCCCTGCCTCTGCATCACATCAAAGGAAATAAAAGCATTCTACAATTTGCACTGAAGGTCAGTATTACTTCACCATTATTTATGTATTGTTGAGGTTTGATTTGAAGCTATAAAGCTGTATTATTTACTATATTTTTACATGCAATTGCAGTTGCATGAGGCCTCTGGAGCTGCAGCATATCATCAATATTAATATTTTCTTAAGCACTAAGAACAATGGACAATTGTATATGAGCAGAAATGCCTGCATCTGTGTGGAAATGTACATCAGCGATCACCAACATTTTAAGTTCCTCCTGCATATGTACAGTCTGTGATTGCCAAAGGGGAAAAGGAGACCTAAAATCTTTAAAATGTGATTAAACATCAATAGTAGAATTCATATGTAAAACTGTCTTAAAACATTAAGAATGGGCTAGAGATTGACAGACACAACCTTTAGTCTCATCATTCAGTAATCAGATTTCGTAATGTGGCACGGTTGTTCACCCAAATATTCATTACTGCTTAAAGATATTAACAGTGATTAAATACGCCTGTGAAATTTTAATTCATGCCCCAGAAAAAATAGGCAGTCATATCCTTAGGTAATAAATGACAACCATTTCTCTCTGGATCTACCCGGAAGTCTTAATTTGAGAGCTATTTATTGATTTTTATACACTTTGATACAAACAATAATATTTACCTTTCAAATCTCTTTTTTCATAAGAGAAGCTACTTTGTTAATATTTTAATTTAATTTTTAGAAAGATAGTTTGTCATCTAGTGAGTAAATAGCTCCCTTTTGATGCTAAATCTTCAGTACTTCTATTAACAATTTTTAGTTTATTTCAGAAATAAATATCTCAAGTATTTTGACAAACGTACAATTAACATGCATGCTAGTGGCAAAAAAAAATATTCACACTAGGAGATTATGAAAAAGGCATTTTAAGCAAGTGAGATCTTGAGATCTATTTTGAATCACAAGTGAAAAGAATTTAGTACATTGTTTTGTGCATCTATTTTATTTTTATTCTGTATCATTTGGCATGTCATTTATAATTTCATGTTTAAGTGGAATTTTATAACTGAAGGAAACTGGATAGCTGCAAGAAAGCAACCATTTCTTGGATTATAGCTCCCCTCACTGTCTCCAACCATTGTGTAAGTGAAGTAGGCTCATTTCACTTCAACATGTGTTACATCACACAAATGAATTGACCTCATTTATCTATTTAGTGAAAAGCAAGACTTGCAGCAAAACATAATTTATAATTTATTTAAGTTAAAATTAATGTTCCTTTTTTGTATGCTGTATCACATCCAGTAACTTGCAGCAGAGAAGATAATTGAAACATATTAAGGTATTTTGCTCCTTTTTTTGTGATATGTCCTTGAATAGCAACACCATAGAAAAAAATAAGTGATGTACTATGCTGCTCTTCGTTGACTGTATATGTTGCTATTTTACAGAAGTTAGTTTTTGCAGGGCTATGTTTGAATTATTAAACTAAAATGAGCAAAAGACACACAATGCTTAATATATGTTATTGCTTATAAATTATGCAATAAAATGCATGACATCTGTCTTTTGTGTTGAGTTAACGTCACCAGCATTTGGAATGCCTAGATAGTGTAAAATACTCAATTAAAATAGATGTTGGTCCACACATTGAGCATCACTAAGTAAAGTGTTGTATAATGTTCAAATAGTCATCAATTTATTTTTGTACTTACACTGTGATTTGCCTATTCAAGGAAGGAAATCATTGATAAGGGGAGGAAAACAACTCAGTAGGATTGCATGTCATGCAAGTCTGAAAATCATATTGGCTGATAACTTCCAAAAACTGAAGTTTTTAGTGCACTTTTATGCCATACGTTTATTGACTGAGGGGAAATAAAAAGCTTAACAACTGAACAGTGATGATATTATTCCTGTAAGTAATTCAGCTAAAAAAGATAGAGACTATAGAGATTATATTCTGACCATATCTACATTAATTTCAACCATGAGATACAAAACAGAGTTGAATTTCAAAGGGCTATGAATTGGGCTTTTATAGATTATGTCTCAATGTCTCAGATACAGCTCATTTAGATTTCTCTTAGATTGGATTGTTAAAATTTATATGAATGTAAAAGTGCGCTGAAGGTGCAGTATTCAGCATTGAATTCTAGGATTAAGTTACATCTGATGTGGTCAGTGGGAGCAGGAAGAACATTGTTGAGGGGGTTATGAGCTGAATTAATCAGCTTTTAGCATAAGCTTCCAGCTTTCTAAAGGAATCAACAACCCACCCATGTCACCATCAGCTCTACCCCACACCCGACCCTACCGCCCTACCACATCACCATTCCATACCACCCTACCCCACCACCACTATCCCACACCACTAACAACTGATAGATTAATTCAGGTTTCACTCAAATTAACTATATATGTTCATTTTTTCAGTTCTCAACCAACCAACTTACAAAATGCAATGCAGACGTTTACCACAGCTCCTTAGACCACTCCTTCGAATCCACAAATACAAACATTTAGATGGACAACGGCAGCAGATATACCACAATCTGCAAGTTCCTCTCCAAGTCAATCACCATCCTGACTTGGCAAATATATTACCATTGCTTCAATGTCACTAGGTCAAAATCCTGGAACTCCCTCCTTAACAGCACTGTGGGTCTACCTACACTGAATAGTTTGTGTGGTTCAAGAATACTGTTCAGCACCACTTTCTCAAGGGCAACTTGAGATGAGCATTAAATGTAGACTCAACCAGCGAAGCACGCATCCCTGAAATTATTGTTTTTTTTAATCACACAAGGAGTCCACACTGCTATGTAAACCATTATAACTGGGATAACGTAGGTCACTGGTATTATCTAGTTATCATACCCAATACAATTTGCAGCAGATATAATCCTGTCTTCATCAGTAGCTTGCTGTAATTGTGGTCATTAGTTTGTTTTTTGTTGTAGTTTGTAGTGATTATAAGTAATGCCTATTTAATGAATAAATAGGCTCTGTCTACTGTAGTACATAGGGCACTTTTGAAGTATTTTGTTTGCTATAACATATAAAGGTTCCATGTAAATAGATTCTGATTGTTACATCATATAGAAGATCTGGTTAGATTCTATTTGCTGTCAGGTATAGAGGCTCTGCTTAAATTGACAATTTGCTGAATAAATAATACACCATTAACTGGTGCTCTAAGACTTGTAAAATCCCTTAAGATACCTCTGATTCAATTGCTGATAGAGTGGTGTCAATATGGAATCCATTGAAATAAAGATAGAAAATGTGGAGACACTCAAGTGGTCAGACAGCCTTTGTAATTGATTTTTCATACATTATTTATTAGGCAACTATTCCCCACTTACTGAAGTTTTCGGGGGAGAAATATTCAAAGTGTTGAATGTAATAATCATTTCCCATGCATTTTGCTGGAGAATTCATTGTGCTTCAATGAGGAAAAACTGCTGAAGTTTAAGTCAAATGTAAGTCCTTTCTGCTGCAATCAATAGATGCTCTTTTTAAATAGATCCCTGAAAATAGATCTGTTTCCTTTGGTGTTTGCTGAGAAAATAAACATTTTTCCTGTAAAACATATGGTTTGTTAGAAGTCTTCCCTTAAATTCTGTCCATCTCCAAATCATTGGTTGATACTGTGTTGTCAAAAGATATTTGGGAAGGCTATAACTTGGTCTCAGTTTATTTCCTTAGCCCAAATTTCATCAATTATATAGTGCATTTCAAATTAACTTCCTTTCATTGGTGTTATCTTGGTCTGGGATAGATGGTGGCAGATTTTCAAACATGCTGTGAACTTAACACTGCCATCTGTTCTTCTGTTCTGTCACATCTCAGAGTTGGCGCGGCACCCATTCTGCTGTCAGCAAATACATATTGGAAATAAAGAATTCCAGTCTGCAATAAAGTTGGTAGGTGCTTGATTTTCTGATTGGAAATGGCCAGTGATGCTGTTAAACTCAGCTATACTACCAAAATAAGTTTAAAGGACCTTTCTTGTAAAATAAGCATTAGTACATGGAAATATAATTCCCTTTAATATGTGAGTATTTGATTTACACATGTAGACCTTTAATAGTTCAAATGTCTCTTTCTTTTTGTTTCCTTTCAGCGATAGAGAATCTAGATGAACTTCTAATTGCAGTCAATTTCAGATCTCTGCTAAAGTGCTTGTGGCTAGTGCACAGTAGAACTTGCATGACATATATCAGCGAAGTACAGCAAATAACAAGCAGTTCCTTTGGACAATATCCTAAGAAGATAATGGCAATTTATGCAATGTAGTTGAGGTTCACCATTTATATAGGTTAACCATGCTGATGGTGGAGGTATACCCAGGAAAGAAAATGTGCCAGCACTGCATGAATGTGATGCTGAGCTCCTTTCCCAGAAAGCATTCTTCTTTCTGAGTACAGAGACAGAAATGTTGTTTAAGTACAATGGCATTGATTAATTGAAAAATGGCAAAATGTTCATCTTTCGACATGAGAGTAAATATGCTGCTTGGCAATTTCAACTCCAGGGGTGATGTCAGGTCTGACTGGAAGAAGGATCAACTTTTTCTAATTATTTCTAAATTGTGCAAAGCACCCAAGAGATTCTGCACTTAAAGGTTCAACTAATATTAACAAGTAGTCAACAAGCAGTTAGCAGCAGTTTTCTCTTGATACATTTATTATTTACATACTTGTTATTTACAGATGAGAGAAAATTACCCTCAGATGATATTAGAATTAAGAGAGTTTATGCAAGCAAATTTTATTGGGAGTTTATGCACACTGTACTCTCTTCTAAGAATGGTTTATATCAAGGGAAGAGTAATGTTGGTCAATCGCCTGTTCTGTACATCAGCAGTTTACACTTTTAACTGCTCATATTGGTACTTTTCTGGCAGTGACTCAATTATAATTCATGACTTTAAAGTTTATTAGAAATAAATCTTAGTTATTAGGTTGTGTCTGTGAAGAATATATTTCTAAATAATCTTTTCTTATGTTTCAAAGGAAAATAAATAGATGTGTGAAACTGAGTATAAAACTCAGTTAGGTAACACTGCTATTTAGGAAAAAACAAAGAGGAGAAACAAGGAACCACAAGGCAGTTAGCCTGACATCGGTCTATGGGAAGGTGTTGGAATTTAATATTAAAGAAGGCTTAAGAAGGCACTTAGAAAAACAGAGCATGATTAGAACTACTCAACTTGGTTTGATGTAAGGAAAATCTGATTTGAGGATTTTTTTACTCTTTTTGAGAATATAACCGGTAGGGTAACCAGCAGAAGCTTTGAACTTAGATTTCCAAAATGCATTCAATAAGGATGCCACACAAGAGGTAAATATAGAAGACAAAGGCCCAAGGACTTAGGGGTATTAGACATCGCCTATCACTTACTCCTTTACATCCTCCCATCACCTGTCTTTGGCATACATTTCACCCTTTTCTAGCAACTACTAATTCTGAAGAAGGTTCAATAGACTTGAAATGGTATAATTCTGCTTTGTTTCCATCAATGATGCCAGGCCTACTGAGTTTCTCCTGCAATTTCTGTTTATGTTTCAGATCTTTAACAGCCACAGTTCTTTGTTATATTTTAGAGTTTAACTCATTGCCGCATTTCTTCCATGTACATCCAAGTCAAAGAAATTCTGCTCCTCTCTCCAACTGGATTTCCAATTTAATCTTTCTTCTTGATCACCATCATTACTTTTTTTGTCACTCCCGATGTTTGACAAGGCATATGCCAAAATTCACTTTCACAGCCACATCTCATTACTCAGTGACTACTTCTGGCTCAGACTCACTCTATGTGGATTCTGACAGAAGTTTCATCCTTGTATTTTGAACCCACCCAAGATCATAGGTACTTCCATGATGTATAGCATTCCTCAAACAATGATTCTCATCACCTCCTGAGATCCACACTCCGTGCCATGTGCCGCCATATACACACTCTTGACCTCTCTCTTTCCATCTTAGAGTCATTCAGTCATACAGCATGGAAACAGACCCTTCGGTCCAACCAGTCTATGCTGAAAATAATGCCAGACTAAACTAGTCCCACCTAACTGCTTCCGGCCCATATTTCTCCACACCTTTCCTATTCATATACTTTTAAATGTTGTAATAGCGCCTATATCCACCACTTCCTTTGGAAGTTCATTCCACATGCGAATGACCCTCTGTGTAAAAAATAATTGCCTCTCATGTCTTTTTTAAAATCTCTCTCTTCTCACTTTACCATATCTAGGAGCTGCCCTGCCCACCCCTTCCACTTCATTCTCCAGCTCATTCCATTGTTCTAACAAGAAACTCTTTCTCTTCCTTTCAGGCATTAAGGAATGCAAGCTGCAACAAATCAGAGGTACTCATACCCCTCCAGAACCTTCCTCCCTTCCCGTTACCTCTGTCTCCAACATAACCCTGCCTCCTATTGAATATTCACTATCCCTTCTAACCTACCGCTCTCTGATGCTGAATGTTCTATACTCAGCAGAGGTTTTGGTTTATTCCCTCAGCGCTCCCACCTCAATGAATTTCGGGCATTACATGACATTGAACTCTTCTTCTGTTGCCTTTGCCTCCATACCCATTTCTTTAGACAACAGTCCTCTTCCGGTCCCACATACCTCCTCAGCGCCCCCCCACCACTAACATTCTCCCTTCACTTGAACCCCTCCATCTGACATTTTCCTGCACTCAAACTGTTTGTCAAGAATTGTTGATGTGACATCAGTTGCCTCAATTTCTCTACCCTCTCATTCATTCAAACCTTCCTTTGAACTGACTGCACTCCATGTTCTCAGATCCAACGTCGACTTCATAATTGAGCCTACCAATAGAGTGGTTGTCTGGCGTATTGACATCTAAGTGGAGGAGGCTGAGCGCCAGCTCTCAGACACCTCGTCCTATCTCCTCTTGGACCATGATCCATGGAATGGTCCGGCCACCAACATTCACTACATAACTGCCAATTTCCACAGTTACCTGGACTATACATCCTCACACCTTCTTCCTGTAAAGACTCCATTCCATTCTCTCAGTTTCTCTGTCTCCATTCCATTTGTTCTGATGATGCTACCTTCTGCAGATATTTCAGAAGTGTCCATCTTTTTTCTTAATCGAGGATTCCCCACTACTATGGTTGACAGTGCTCTCAGCTGTGTCCAACCCATTTCCTGCACTTCTGCCCTCACCCCTTTTTTCCCAACCTACAACACCAATACGATTCTCCTGGTGCAGACCTTCCATCACATTGATTTCTACATGTAAAGAATCATAAGTCATCATTTCTGCCACATTTACCAGGATGCCACCACCAGACACATATGTCTCTCTGCTCCCTTGTCAGCATTCTCCAGGGACTACTACAGTACTCCGGAGAGGCTCAGCGCATGCTGAATGACCAGCATTTCATTCTCCATTCAGGGATTTTGAGGCCTTCAGGATTCAATATCGAGTTTGAACATTTTTAGTGCTTGAACACCTTCTACCATGTCGTTTACCCACCTCCACACCCCAGGCCCTGTCATCATACAGGCTGCTTTCAGCATGGAGAATCCATTTTCACTCACTAATGGTCCCATTAGCAAATTTTCTTTCTCCCAGGCTTACTATTATCCACCTCTTTGTCTGCTTCAGTCTTTCACAGTCTTTCTCTCCTTCTGGGCTCCATCTCAACCTATTGCTTACTTGTTTTACCTGCTCCACCCGCTGACATCGACTTATGTACCACCTTTTCCTACGTACTTCCAAATCTGAAGAAGGGTCACTGGACCTGAAACATTAACTCTTCTTTCTCTCCAATGATGCTCGCTGACCTGCTGAGTTTCTCCAGTAATTTCTGTTTTTTAAATTAGGTGGAGGATTAGTTAACAAATGAAGCAGACAGTTGGGATAAATAGAGAATTTTCAAGTTGGTGTTCTATGACTGTCAAGTGACATAAGCATCAATGTTGGGCTCTTAGCTATTTCCAATCTATATTACTGACTCAGATGAGGAGACAGACAGTAATGCATTTAAGTTTTCCGATAATATAATGATGGACAAGCAATCTATAAAGAGAATATAAAGAGGCTTAAAAGAAGAATAGACAGTTTAAATAAAAGGACAACAAGTTTACATATGGAGTATAATGAATGGAAGTGTGAGGTTATTTAGTTTATTTAGCTCAGTTGGCTGGATGGCTGGTTTGTGATTACTTAGAATTAAGACTGGGAGAAATTACTTCACTCAATGAGTTGTGATTCTTTGGGATGCTCTATACCAGAGGAGTGTGAATGCTCCATTGTTGAATATAATTTAGGCTGAGCTAGACATATTTTCATCTCTCAGGCAATCAAGGGATTTAGGGATTTGGCCGGTAAGTGAAGTTGAAATTGATTTTCAGCCATGGTCTTATTAAATGGTGCAGCAGACTTGATGGACTATATCAACTACTTCTGCTCCAATTTCCTATGTTCAATTAAAAATCCTCAAGTGAGATTTGTCAATGTTATTTGTTTCCTTTCAAACATAAGATAAGCCTCGTGTTGACATATGGCTACCATCACAGTCAAAGTACATGTTGCAAAACTGGAGCCACATGCCCACATTGGGAAAATTGGAGGTTTTCATTAGATCAGCCTCAGATGCAACTAACATGTTTTGACTGAGAAAAAAAGATTCGGGCCATTGTATATGCTCTTATGGGTGTGCACAACCCACAGACTGAACCTCTGAAGATAACTGACAAAGTGTACAGATTACGCAATATTCCTCCAGCACCAAAACTAGCCTACATAGTAACATATAGTCAACCAGAAAAGTTGAAAAGTTGAGATCATACATATGATACATTGTGATGCTTACAGCTTAACTAAAAAAGGGAACTAATCCTTTCCTGGATGTTTTCTTTTTATACCACAGTTCATTTAATTTTCTATGACAATATCACAAATGTATACTTACAGATGGGAGATTTGTGAAATGGAACCCTACACTTTGAGATTGCATGTATGATGGCTGTTATTTTCTGTCCATTAGTTAATAAGTAAGGTTGCTGAAAGACCACAATTTGGTTTGTGGAATTGTACCCCAGCCACTGTCAGCAATTTCAGAAGATGTAATCAAATGTTATATATCAAATCAAATCGAATGTCAAATGTTAACTTGTGGAGACTTTCTAATGTGATGTGTTCCTGTGTTGGAAATTTTTCATCCACACTATATATGCAATTTTTTTTCTCTATTTAATCACTTGCTACAAGTTTTTAATTCATTATTGTATTATGAACTTCGTGTGACAATAGCACCAAGTCTAAAGTTCTGCCATTTTCTGTGAAAAACCTTGAACATAAGAACATAAGGCTATCAGTCAAAAAAATCCTCATCCTCTTTCTTAAATGTGCTGCAGTCTTCAAAAAGATGACCCAGGTGTTTGTGCCAGGAGTGATTTTGTAATTGTCAAGAAGAATGGTGATTTACAAGTGTATCAGTATTTCATTTAGTAAACTGCCTGCCAAATTTGATTTAAGCAGAAGATAGTGGGCTTAAACTGATTTTTTGGAATTGTGGTTAATCAAAAAGACAAGCACCAAGTAGTTTGTTCATTCATTCAGGCAGTCAATTACCAAGATCAGCCTTCACATCTAAGGGAAATGCAATTATTACCACCTTACAAGAAGTCTTGAAGTCCAGGCATATGTTAGATCTGCAGAGGCAAAAGTAACTGCAGAAATTTCAATTATGGAAATTAAAGGTTTATTATTTGTTTTTAACACTTTGGAGTAAACAGAGTGAGGCAATATCACCATCTGAACAAGAGTATGAGTTAAAAGATATAGCTTGGAAACAAATGACACTCTGAGTTGTCTGGTTACAGTAATTTATTAGCACAAAATTGGCATTTTCACCAATTAGGCACACTCATATCCATGCTTTATTTTTGAAACTGTGCTCTTATTGAACCAGATGCCTGGCTGGGAGAAAAGTCTGATCGTTTTTCACTTTTTTTTTCTAATTATCCATACTTTGTTGTTCTATTTTTCTGTTAGAGCTCAATTTCACATACACTCACATACCTTTGTTGCATCACCACTATAACTTAAAATCAAGATTTGTCATAGCTCCAACTCATTCTTTCTCTGAATTTCAAAACTGTAGAATTTCTCATTCCTCTCAAAGTTCCTTTTTTGACAATCTCCAGGAATGTAAAATTGAGGTAAATTACTAACTTTCTGACTTATCTTCTTTTTTCCATCTTTTGTAGGCTTGTTCTTTCAACCTAATTATCCCTTTATTGCGAACAAGAAAATCAAAATCTCCATAACACTTAATCATCTGAATATTTTTTGGATTCATAATTCATTTATGCTACTTAGAAAATATTTCCTCTAGAGGGTGCTGTTCATTCATCGATATGCAAAATTTGACTGCCTTTTGTATCCCATTTAATGATGTTGGAATATTGTAGTTAAGTTTCTTTCTTTCTTAAAGGTATCCTTTATAGTTCTTGCGCCATCGCTCCATTAGAAAGATGATAAATTATAAATATCACAAAATAGACAAGTTTATCAACTGTTCATAGCTGCCTAAATGCTCTGGGCATTGAATACGTGTTTGCATCGCAGACAAAACAATCTCCATGAAAATTTACCAGTTTTGAAAATCCCTCCTAAAATTGAAGGTCATCTTATACACCAAGCATGAACGTGGTTGTTGATGGTCACCTTTTTGAAGTGTCATCAGCATCTTTGTAATAGAGCCTACATCATCTGATTGATCTTTTATACCTTGAGGAGAAAACTTCAGCCTGACTATAATATGAATATAGCATTGCTAGGCCTAATAGAAGCCAAATAGGCTAAATATAAACTTATATTTTGAATGTGTACAAAAAAAAGACTTTTAAGCCAGAAAAATTGTGTTGTCTTTTATCGAGGTTGTTGACTTATATACCATAATTTATGGCATTTGATCTCGACTTTGGAAATAATAGGATAATAAAAACATTCATAGCAATTCGAGGAAAAAAGATTACATAATAGTGAAAGGAAACATCAAAGCAATATAATGATTAGCTGTAGTAAAGTTCCTTGTTAATACTTGTGGATTATACAGACATCATCTGGAGAGAAGCTTCATGTTAACTTATCAAACTTATAAAGAATTAATATTTGCAAGGGAACATGCTAATACTAAAAATAAACAATATACTGTTAATAGTTTTCCTTCAGCTAATAATTAGCCATTCATTTTTTCCATTAAGTAAATTTCATTTGCAAAACCTGTGGTTTTAATCCTCTCATTAATAGGATTTAACAGGGCATGATAAATTCTAAGACATTAATGCAATTGATTCCCTAGAAAATTTTAAACTGTGACATAAAACTAAATACTAAACAATCACATCAAGGATTACACAGATTAACACAAGGGAAATGAATCCCTTTTCTTCTTCTGCAATTATGAAACAATTTTCAGCTTAATGTCAATAAACCTATTCTTCCAAACCAACAAATGTATGGGAGTGCTGCTTTCTTTGTTGTAAGATTGTTTGGAGAATAGTGTGAAGTAACAGAAGAGTTTGTAAGCTGTTCAACAGTCTTCCAGGTTGCAACACGAACACTCCTTTCATGGCTGTAACCAGCTTTAAGCTAGCCAACAGGGTAATCAATAAAATGTGGCAGGTGATACTATGATGGCCTCCCACAGCTCATACTAATGTGGGGATTGGTGACAATGGGAATGTTTCAGTGGGTATCTCCATGGATGTCAACCCAGAGTTCAGATTTCACCTTCTTTCAGGATTGTAGGGATATAGTGAAATGCAGGAGGTTAACACTCGATACAGAACAGTTGGCCAAGTAGCCTTCTCTTTCTGAGCTGTAACAATTCTATGATTCTGTGAAGGTTATGTTATTGACAGCCAAGCGTTAAGCGCTTTTTTTTTTCTTTCTTGTGAATATCTTCAAATGCAATGAATGCTTACAATGTTATTTTCCTTCCTTACTTTCTGTGCCTAAACTGGCATGGTGGCCTAGTGGTTAGCACTGCTGCCTCACAGTGCCAGGAACCCAGGTTCAATTCCACCCTTGGGCGAATGTCTGTGTGGAGTTTGCACGTTCTCCCCATCTATGTATGCGTTTCTGCCAAGTACCTCCAGTTTCCTCCCACTGTCCAAAGATGTGCAGGTTAGGTGGATTGGCCATGCTAAATTACCTGTAGTGTTCTGGGCTGTGTAGATTAGATGTGTTGGCCATGGGAAATGCAGGGTTACGGGTAGGGGGCGGTGATGGGCCTGGGTGGGGAGCTGTTCAGAGGGTTGGTGTGGACTGTTCGGCCTGTTTCCACACTGTAGGGATTCTATAAATAATTTCAGAACAGACTGTATTGTTCCCAGGTGTCCAATGAACTTATGCAGGTTTGCTGAGGCAGTCACCAGCAGTTTGAATGTATTTTCCGACTCCAAAAGAATCAAAATGCACAGAGCTTGCTAGCTTCTGAATCCCACCATGACGTGTGAAACAGTAATCAAGGCTCAGGCAAAGAAGTGTCCTCGGCCCAACCATAGAGTCATACAGCACGGAAACAGACCCTTCAGTCCAACTAGTCCATGTCGACCATAATCACAAACTAAACTTCTCCTACCTGCCTGTGCTTGGCCCATATCCTTCCAAACATTTCTTATTTATGTACATACCTAACTGCCTTTTAAAAGTTGTAACTGTACCCGCATCCACCACTTCTTCTAGAAGATCATTCTGCACATTCACAACTCTGTGTAATAAAAAATTGCCCCTCATGTCTTTTTAAAATCTATCTCTTCTCACCTTAAAAATATGCCCCCTTGTCTAAAAAAAGAATCTTCACCGTAGGGAAAAGACACCTGCCATTCACCTTATCTATACTCCTCATGATTTTATAAACCTATATAAGGTCATCTCTCAACCTTCTGCGCACCAGTGAAAAAAATCCTCGCCTCTCCTTATAACTATAATGCTTCATTCCTGGCAACATCTTGATAAATCTCTTCTAACCACCCTCCAGCTTAATAATATCCTTCCTATAACAAGGAAACCAGAACTGGACACAATACTCCAGAAGAGGCCTCACCAACATTCTGTACAATTTCAAGATAACTCCTATACTCAAGGGTCTGAACAATAAAGGCAAGAATGTTAAATGCCTTCTTAACTACCAATTTATATGTGATGCAAACTTCAAAGAATTATGTACCTGAACCCTATGCTCTCTGTTCAACAACACTACCCCAGCCACTACTTCTAATTACATAATTCTCACCTTTGTTTGTTTTACCAAAATGCAATAGCTCACATTTATCCAAATAAAATTCCATCTGCCACTCCCCAGCCCATTGACCTAATTGATCAAGATCTCTTAATAAACTTAGATAATCTTCTTCACTGTCCACAACACCTCCAATCTTGGGGTCATCCACAAACTTATTAACCATACTTTCTATATTCTCATCTAAATCATTTATATAAATGACAAATAAAAGTGGATCCAGCAGCCATCTCTGAGGAACAGTGCTGGTCACAGGCCTCCAGTCCAAAAATCAAACCTCCTTCACTCTGTTTCCTGCTGTTAATCCAATTTTATATCAAATTGGCAAGCACACCCTGAATTCCATCTGATCTAATTTTACTAATGAGTCTGCTATGTGGAACCTTGTCAAAGATTTTACTAAAGACCAAGTGAACAATTCTACCAGTCTGCCTTCATCAAGTTTCTAGGTTACTTCCTCAAAAAAAAACTCAATCAAGTTTGTGAAACACAATTTTCGTCGCACCAGACCATATGACTATCCCTAATCATTCCTTGCTTCTCCAAATGCATATAAATCCTACTTTTCAGAATCACTTCCAACAATTAAGCCGCCAATAAAATCAGGCTCACAGGTTGACAGTTCCCAGGCTTCTCTTTACATCTGTTCTTAAACAAGAGCCACTCTCCCATCATTCGGCACCTCACCTTACTTCACCATCTTCAGCTACTTCATCAATCATCTTCTTTCCATCATAAGATCAGGATTGGGGATGTTTATTCGTCATTGTACAATGTTCGGCACCATTCTCAATTCCTCAGATAGTGAATTAGACCATGTCCAAACAAAGCAGGTCAAGACAATATTCATCTTGGGCTGAAAAGTGGTAAGTAACATTTGTGCCACACAAATACTAAACAGTGACCATCTCAAACAAGAGAGAATCTAACGATAATCCCTTGACATTCAATGGTATTATCATCACTGGATCCTCCATTATCAACATTCTGGGGGTTGCCAGTAATCAGAAATGGAACTGGACGAGCCATACAAATACTATGACTACAAAAGTAGGTTAGAGGCTGGGGACACTGCAACAGTAACAGCACAAGACACAAGGCAGGCATGTGATTGAATACTGTCCATATGCTTGGGTGAGTGAATCTGCAACAACATTTAAGAAGCTTGACATCATCCAGGCCAAAGCAGACCGTTGGTCTCTTGGCTCAACTCCCAATCCAGCCTACACTCCCCAGATTGAAAATTAGAACTAGTGACTTCTATGTTCAAGAAGTATCATTCAATATGAACTAGTTTAGACCTGGCAAGAAATGTCAACAAGTATTAAAATGAATGTTGAGGAATGTGAGGGGTTTTCGTAATGTGTAGACTGTTATATAGAATTTTGAAGTAATATAACTATTTTTCTATGTGCATGAGTGCGCCGAGTGAATAGTTCACACTGTCAAAGCAATTATCATGAAGTGCAAAAAGACAAAACAGGATTTTTGTATTGTTGTTCTGTTCATCAGAACTTCACCTCTGGATATAGGTGCATCATTATTCATGGAGATCAAGTTAGGATAACTCAAAGCCAAGTCTTCTTCTGACATAGTTCTCAAAAATACAGATGAAACCTCTTGTAAAAGAACATAGAAGAAGATGGCTCATGGCTTCCACAAAAGATTGCCTCACCTCTCCCACAGATATCCTAGTGCCAGATCTAAGGGACACATCTCTAAAACATTCCTCAAGACCTCACATCTCAATTCCTCTCACTCCAACACACTTCCTATGCCTGACCCATTTTAACCCATGTAACCTAATGACCTCCCTCATCCCACTTGACTCCTCACACCATTATGTCCACTTAATGACTATTCCACCTACCCTTCCAACCCCCTTCACATATCGTACAGGTGTGGAGCTACCTGATCTATGTACAGGACAGAAAAGTAGAGGCATACATCCAACCCAGGGAACCTGGTTACCCACAGAGGTATCAAAGTATGCAGTGAGACTAGATCCTATTTGGTGTGTAAATGAACCAAAAAAATCCTTTTTTGTAAGTTACTGAAAGCTAACAAGCATGAATAGAGTTCAATTTGGAATGAAGATTGTGTGATAGACTTTTTTGCAAGAGGATTTGATGACGGGAATAAAGAGGTCTTACTTCAGCTATTCAGGTCACTAGTGAGACCTGGAGTATTGCAGTTCTGGTCCCTTTGGCTAGGGAAGGATATACTTCTTGTAGAACAAGGGCAATGGAGGTTTGTCAAAATGATTCTTAGGATAGTGGGATTGTTTTATGAGGAGAAATTGGGGAAGGTGGGTCTGTATTCTCTGAAGTTTAGAAAAATAAGAAATGGTTTCATTGAATCTTAAAAGAACTTCATAAGCAGTTAGTCAGAGTCAATTCAGTAAGGCTGTTTCCCCTGGCTGTGTGATATAGAACCAGGGTTCACAGTCTCAGGTTAGCCACGTACGACAACATTTCTTCACTCAGTTGGTTGTGCATCTTTGAAGTTGTCTACCTCAGAAGCCTGTGGAAGCTCTGACATTGACTATGTTCGCGACAGAGATTGATAGATTTCTACTTACTTTGATATTAAGTGATACAGGGATAGTGCAGGAATGTGACATTGTGGTTGATTTTCAGACAAAATTAAAATAATGGAGCACAGTTGAGGGGCTAAATGGCTTACTCCTGCTTCTGTTTCTTTTAAATCTCCATACAAATGGAACAACATTGAGAGAAACAGAAGGCAACTCATTGACCATTAACCTGTAGGTCTTGCAGGACTGACTGAAGTTAATGGCTGAATATCTTGGAGCAAATCTCGTCAACATCTTTGAAATCTATTTAATTTTGATTCCCCCCTTCTGTATGTACCAAGATGTTGCTGATTTTGTGTCTGATGACACAAGTGAATATTTTCAGGGAGGACAGTGAAACCTCCAGATTGCCTGAATTTCTACCATCACAGACTTGTGGAGCAATAGGCAAGTGGTAAATACAATTATGGGTACTAATGTATGATATTAAAATGGAAAGCAAGGTTGTAGTGATGTTGTATAAGGTTGTAAGGTTCATGCTGAAGTATGCCTTTGGCACCACCATTTGCAATGTTTATTTAAGAATTTGGTGGAAGAACAGTTTTGGATCTTGAATATGTAGGACCAGGTCCCTCCTCTTAGAACTCGTTCTTATAATATTTATGCACAGTGTCATTTTTATTCAGTTTCATTGCAAGTTTCTTTCTAAAAGGCCCAACCATTCCTCTTGCACTCTCATCCTAGACTCACATTATTAACTATTCACATATACGTATTAATCAATTAAAACCTTCTAAATGATTTAACAGCATCTTAGGTTTGTTTAATGCATCCTCATCAGTTGTGTTACCCTTTGATGTCTTAATTATTAATTCTGTGTCTGCTGCCAACTCTCTCACTAACATCTAAAGAAGTAGTGAGGCTCCAAAAACTTGTGTTTTCAAACAAACCTGTTGGACTATAACCTGGTGTCATGTGATTTCAGACCTCATCCACTCCAGTCTAACACCAGTACCTCCATATTATGCACTCCTTATACAGCATTCCTATCATCTCCTAGCAGCCAATTAGCTACCACTGGCCACAACTGGAAAACTCACTACTGCTAATACATCTTGGATAAAACTGTTATCCTCCACACCTGGCTATCATTTAACTTTAATTTTTAGTTGTCTACACGGGAACTACTTTTACTCATAAAGAAGATCTGAATTTCAAGCTTTGCTTTGGCACCATTATGATTCACATTCAAGTGCACTTGTTGAACAAAAGCAAACTCTGTTTCATAAGAACTTGGCAACCAGGAATTTCAGGTCCTTTGCCTTTCAGTTACAATGAATGAGGTTTCAACTTTTAAGAGTTATGTAGGCTTGGAATCACCACCTGTAGATCTGATTGCCTGTGTATAAGCTTGTCAATTGCAGATCGAACACAATGCTGACTTTTCATTTGACTGTTTATACTTCACACACATGCTGTTGCAGAGTTTAGCAAAAATGTTATTCCCACTGCTGAACTGCAAAAAACAACGCCTTACAATCCTGCAAACAGGTTTACACCTTGTAGAGTGAAGGTAACACAAGTCACAGACAGAATCCAGCACATTTAAATCACTACTTAACTCTAGTAATAAACCACACCATAATTCAATTGATCAGAACGAAAGAATGACTCAAATTTCCCCATACACGGTTGGCTCCCAGCCAGCAAGAAATATATCCAATAAGTTTTTACCTCAATCTATACCTGATCTTATTTAATCACTGTGATTTCTTTTAGCCTCTAATGATTTCTGCTGAAATGTCTGCATGCATATGATTTACTACTTTCATAGACTCAATTCTCCATCTTTATTCTCTCAGGTATTCTACTCTTGATGGGCTATGAGTATTGGGTGTCTGCTATGCAGTCTTGCGGCTGCTCTACTTAGATGGTTGCTCCCTAGTCTGTATCTCTGACTTTTCCTTAGCTAAGAGTGACTGTCATCTGACTCTCAGTAGGTCCCACTAACTCTTTACTTACACTTTATTATACAGGTTATTGATTACATATCTTCAGTACAGTCATTCCATTCCTCTGTCTTTGGAGTCTAGAGAGCATGTTACTATTGATGTCAGAGGCACACCATCATGTACATTGTCATCACTAACATATTCCAGTTGTATTACACATTACTTGGTCTTTCATGGATTCTAAACATAACGGACTCTGAAACAACAAATAGAAAAACGTTAATCATTTATGGCACAAAATCAATTACTCTTGATTATTATGTACACATCACTTCAAAGAGTACAGACACAAGGCATAAAGCCTGCACTGAAGTAATATTTTAGGTTCTGATTTGTATCTTTGGGAAAATGCAGTCCAGTCTATGATGACCTGATTTTGAATGTTCAAAATGGGGGAAAATGAGTTAGAAGGCAACATTACAAATTCAATTATTTTCATGAAAGTGCAAGTATATTATCCATAGGAGACATGTAGAAGGAATACTGATAGGAATCCGGGTAAAAGGTCAAAAGACCTCACAGGATTTTCTGTCTGGGAGAAATCATGACAACTTTGTTTGCAGCTTAAAGTGCCTACATTATCCGATCACACTTGAAATCCTGGTAAAGAAGTCTATTGGCATCTGAAAGGACAAAGAAACAGTTTCAAATTTCAAAAGGAGACCCTTCAGTGGAAGGCTGTTCTTTCTTTCTACTGGCAAATTTACTTTCTCTCATTTTATTAACAATTATTTTGAATTTCAATGTTTGACATTTTTAACATTTCAAACCATTATTTGGGATGACAATGAAGGATTAATGCTGGCAAATGGTGGTGTTCCAGCACATTGTTTTAAATAAAAGGCTGTTTTCCTTTCTCTAATTGAATTTGTCACACCATTTGAGTGTTAGTGGACTTAAATTGAATCGTATCAGATTTATGCGTTAGTTTTGGTGTTGATCTCTACCATCTGGAGTTCAACACACAAACATCATGTCAACTTTCAGCCTCAATTTCAGTTGAACGTTGGTGAAACAGAAAGCACTTAGCACATGCCTGTCCATTACTGTGCAGACCTGGCTATTTTTTTCCAAGAGCTATTTAATTAGCACTGAGGAAGCAAGTGCTCATCATTAATAGTTTTTCTGACTGGGGGCTCAGCCTATTCTGAAAGACAAATGATGTACTAAAAAGCCACAGGAGTTGAAAGGAGTTTCTTTTTCTGGTGTACCAGTGAGAGAAAGCTATAGAAAACAAAAAAGTGGCATATATGTCTTATCTCACTGTCTACTGAGTGCTCCCTGGAGGAGGTAATCTTCATATAAATATATGATCAAGAAACAGGAGTAGACCCTCTTGATTATTATGAACAGATTCTGTGAAGTCTACAGTTCTTATGCATAAAGCTTGCAGTGTAGTTATGTTTTAGGTTCTCTTTGTTCAGATCCTTGAATCGGTTCCATCATTTAATATGATCATGGCTGATTTAGAATGTGGATTTGAGATTACAATCAACTCACTCCTGTAAATCTTACACCTCATTGTTCACTAAGAATTGATCCACCTTTCCCGTAAAACTATTCAGAGACTCTGCCTTTACCAACTATTTAGGTAGAGTTTCAAATATTCAAGACCTTCTTTGAGAAAAGGTTTCACTTCTTCTCTGTTTTAAATTGACTGTCCCTTTTTTTAAACGGTGACCCCCTATTTTTAGATTTTCCCATAAAAGGTAATATCCTCCCTGCCTGTACCTTGTCAAAATCCCACAGGATCTTATATGTTTCACTCAAGTTCAATCTTCATTTGAGAATCATAGATTTGTCACTGAATGAGTTGCTCAAGGTATATCAAGTATAATGTTGCTAAATTTTGCATTCACCACGTACTGGCTGCAGTGCTGCAAACATGTTAACAGCAATGGGCTGGATTTTCTGAGGAATGGAGTGCATGAAGAATGCTAAGAGGGTGGTATCAGGTCCAGAGACGGGGATGGGGGTATGTTTTGAGTCAGGGTCTGGGAGGCATTAATGTTTGGGGGGAGGTGTAATTGGGCAAAGGGGTGAGTGTGATGAAAGTTAGGGTTCAGTTTAATAGTTTCTAATGAGTTCTTTCAGAGGGTTACTTGAACAGAGCAAATTGTTCAGTACAATCTTCAATTTCTTGGGCAATTACTTCAGCGTCTACTAGCATGACGATCCTGTAAGGACAATTCCCATCTATTTTGCAGAAATGATTGTCTGGTTATTGGAAAATCTGGGCTTTCACTTCATCAAAATAAGCAGCCTAACATACTGCTATATTAATGACATGTACTATGAACATACACAAGTTATCTCATCCACGCACTGGTGGTAAGTTGAATGCCTGTTAGGAACAGCCATAATGCAGCATGTAGCACATTGTAGCAGCCATTCTTCCCTGAAAGATAAACAAAAACTGATCAGATTCTGAAAATCTAAAACAAAGCAAAATCCCTGTATACACACAAGAGGAAAGTCGGTGTTAATAGAGAGAACGTGTGATGGAACAGTTAAATTTAACTTTGGCTTGGAAGGAAGTTTCAGTCTGACCTTTAGTTCCTAACAACTTAATCTATAGACTGTATAGAAATGGGCAGGAACTGTCATTGCTGGTAAGAAATTCAGCAAGGTAAGAAATCTTGTACAAGTTATTATGAAAAGGTACCTGGCATATGTTTTGAAAATTAAAAAGCTGTTCTTGTTAAAACTGAAGACCAACTAATTGGAAGGGATAATACTTTGAAGCATACAAATTCTCACATGATCATGATGAAAGAAATATATATTTATAGGCTTGTTGGATTGGTGTGATGTAACGTGTGTAGTCTAGATATATAGTATTATATATTTTAATATAATTTATTATTCAGTTTTGATTTTTGAATTTGAACTGGTGGTACATGGGTTTTCCATTTACCTGAAAGGGTTTAATGATTAACTTGTAAGACTTGTAGCCTTGGTGATGTATTCTATTAATGAACTCTGAGACGGATAGATTTGGATGCTAATGGGGAATTGTTTATTTTAAGAAAATTTATGATGAATAGTGGAGTGTATTAAGCTTTCAGACAAAGATTCTGGAATGATATCTTTGGGCTTTGGGAAAACATCCATAGCTCTTTGCATGAATGTCTCGTGCTAGTGAACACAGAAGTAGGAGAATAGTGTAGATTAGTGCATGGTTTAATGGTTATACAGGAGGGAGGGTTTTAGATTCCTGGATCATGGGGACCTTTTCTGGGAAAGTTGGGACCTGCGGGACTGTCCACATCAGAACCACACAGGACTAACATTTTACAGGATTGTTTGCTGGTGCTGTTGGGAGGAATTTAAACTAATTCAGTGGGGAAGAGGACACAGACTATTAGCAAATAAGGGCACAGCATACAGTAAAACCATCAAGTCAGAGAGAGTGCAGAATTTTCAAGGGAGTAAGGCAAGGCTGGATGACCTTTACTTTAATGCCAGAGGTATCACAGATAAAAAGGATGAGTTAAGGACAATGATTGACAAGTGGAAGTGTGATATAGTAGCCATCACAGAGACATGGTTAAGGGAGATGCAGGATTGGCAACTCAACATTCCGGGATATAGAATCTTCAGATGAGACAGAAGAGGGGTAAAAGAAAAGCAGGCATTGCCTTATTAGATAAGGAATCCTTTACTGCAGTAAGAAGAGGTTATATCTTAGAATGAAGCTCTGTACGTAGAGCTTAGGGATAAAAATGGGGAAGCCACATTGCCAGATGTTTATTACAGACCCCTAGAAAATCAGCATGAAATTGAGGTGCAAATTTGTGTATGATTCACAGAGGTGTATGAAAATTATAACAAAAGGGGAATTATAGTCAGTGATTTCAATTTTCCCAAGATTAACTGGGATATACATAATGTTAAGGACTTGGATGGAATGGATTAATTGAAATTTGTGTAGGAGAACTTTTTAGCCCAATATGTAAAGAGTCCAACAAAGGACAAAGTTGTTCTCAACTTAATTCTGGGGAATGAAGCCTGACGGATGTTTGAGGTGGTGGCAGGGGAGCACTTTAGTGATAGTGATCGCAACATGGTACAATTTAAGCTTATTATGTACAAAGAAATAGATAAGTTGCAAAAAAAAAAATATTTTGGATTGGGGAAGAGCAGATTTTAATGAAATAAGGCAGGATCTGGCCAAGGTGGATTGGGAACAGCAGATAAGTGGCAGATGAAATTTAACCCTGAAAATTGTGAGGTGATACACTTTGGAAGGAGCAATCTAACAAGGAAGTATTCAATGAACAACATGACTCTAGGAAGTTCTGTGGAACAAAGGGGCATGGAATTTTTATCCATAGTTCTCTAAAGGTGAAAGGGCATGTTAGTAGAGTGTTAAAAATGGCATATGGGACACTTGCCTTTATCAATCAAGGTATAGATTACAAAAGCAGAGAAGTGATATTGAACTTTGGTGAGACCACATCTAAAATACTGCTTGCAGTTCTAGTCACCACATTATAAGATGGATGTGATTGCACTGGAGGGGATGCAGAGTAGAATCACCGGGATGCTGTCTAAGATGGAAAATTTAAGTTATCAGGAAAGATTGGATAGGCTTGGATTGCTTTTGTTGAAGCAGGGAAGACTGAGGGGTGATCTTATTGAGGGTAACAAGATTATGAGGAGATTGACAGAGTGGATAAGCTGAAGAGTCAGTCACAAGGGGACACAGGTTCAAGGTGAGGGGCAGGAAGTTTAGCAAGTTGTGAGGAAGGTGTAGAATGTGCTGTCTGGAAGACTGGTAAAGGTGATTTGCCTCACATCCTTTAAAAAGTACCTGGATGTGCATTTGGCACATCATAACATTCAAGGCTATGGGCCAAGTGCTGGTAAATAGGATTAGATTGAAGATCAGATGTTTCTCACATGTCAGTGCAGACCCAATTGGCTGAAGGACCTCTTCTGCACTTTATGATTCTATGATTCTACAAGAGGTTATTTGAAGCAGAGAAATTTTAAGCTCAGTTATATGACAAACCAATGAAGAGACCAGCTCCTCAAGGCTGAGAGTTGAAGTTATAGTTAAGTCCTGTAGAGGCAAAAGGGAAGAGAATTCCTTCTGGTGTGAGTATTGTAAATGGATATTTTTGAGATTAGTAGGATTATATTTTTACCAGATGGTTAAAGTGTTGTTATCTATAAAACAAACTGATTTATTCTATTTCACCTTCACGTTGATTTGCATAACAAACTTCTGTTTCATTCTTGAATCAAAAACGAAACAACTCAATATGATCTGTCAAGCCAGATTTCAGTCTTAGATCTAACTTGTCCAGTAACAACACTAGCAGGGATCATTACGGTAGATACGTTAGAGATCAATAAGGATTGACCAGCTGATAAAACTTCATGTTCCTCTGGTACCCTATTGTGTGTGTGTGAATGTGTGTGTGTGTGTGTGTGTGTGTGAATGTGTGTGTGTGTGTGTGTGTGTGTGTGTGTGTGTGTGTAAAAACAAGAAATAGGCATGTATTTGATTATTGTTTTTATTTATTATTGTATATTAACGTTAATAAATGCTATTCAAGTCAATTATCTTTTGGAAAAGTCTTTATAAATTTATGTCAGTAGGTTTGTCCCCTAACTTCTGATGACCATTCACACCTAAAAAGTTAATTGTATGGTTGATTTTCCACATTCCGTAAATATATTTTGCCCCAACAAGATTGTTCCATGTGTTGTAGCTGTAGCATAATGACAATACAATGAGTTTCAGATGGCATCTCCACAACTCTATTTCCATCAGAAAACAACAAGTAATGAGTAGGAAAAGCCAACATGCAGACCCTGGAGGGACCTTATTTGAGACAGCAGCCATTAGAGTCACTGGGGATGGCAAAATAAGAAATCTGGCCCAGTTCAGAGTTGACACAAGATGTATGCTACTCTTTCTTTTCACGTTATTCATTCACTTTACACTCATTCATTAGCACCAAAACACTGAACAGATTATCCATATTATTCATTCTGCTGAAGGCCCTGATAAAAAATCATAGATAGCTGTTATTCTTTCTCTCAGTTGCTACTGGAAGTCTGAGCAAGGCAGCAACTACCTAGCATGTAGATAAACTTACTTTGAGCCTGCAAACAATCATCTCCAGCACATTCGCCTGGAGAGCTTTGAAATAGACGTAGAACAGCATGCATTGGGTGATGCATACAGTATTCAGTCCACTGTGGGTGTACAGTAATGTCAGGAACATCTGTCGTATAGCCTGCTGTCACAAGGGTTTAAGGTTACTTATGCTGTTTCGCATGATTGCTCAGACTGCTGTCAGAGCTTTGGAATCCCGTGTGCAATAACCTTTCTTCTCTCCCTTCAAAAATCACATGTAGAAAACATTTGCTCCATTCTTCAACGGTTGCAGAGAGACCACTAGCTTTGCCATGACACACATCTGTTTGCACAGTGTGACAAGTGCTCAATAGCAGAGAGATTGGGCATACACATTTGTCTCTTAAAATAACACCACAGCTGATCATCCTGAGGACTGTTGATGTAATGGGTGCATGGATAACAGAACATCAACTTGATGAGAGCCTGATGAAATTTTTTAGCAGCTTAGAAAAGGTAATTTAGCAGCTACAACTTCAGTTCCTCTGGGTAGTTTAATTACTGTTGTTTGTTGCCTTACTCTCTGAGTAAGACATATTAATACCTCACTAGATGGAATTTATGCCAATAATAATACCCATAAGGAAGGCACATCATGAAATTATGACTAGACAACTGGCATAATTGATCTCTGCGCACATTTTCAATATTTTAAAAGTTTGGGAATATAAGAAGTGAGAGCTATTATGACACGGAGACAGTCAGCTGAACTAAATCAGCTTTTTTACCTCTCAAATTCACAACACGGTAAAACACATTTTTGAATAACTGATCCCAAACTTTTGTGAATAATTAATTCCAGACACTGCTTTTGTATCTCAAACAAAAGACTTAACGATTTATTAAATACACAATAACTTTAGCAGAGAAATGAACAACAAAGTAATCTAATAAATGTCTGTGCTTTAAACCCAGAACATTTATTTTCAACTCTCATTCACACAAATACAGACAGACAAACAAACAAATACAATTAAGGAATAAATAGAAGAAAATAACAAAACTGGTCACATTACTTAAATAGTTTTCATGTTACATTGTTTCACAGGCATAAATGTGGACTCCTTAATTGTCTTTCTGGAGACGTTGATCAGGGTCACTGTTCAATTCACTCAGGTAAAAGTAGTAATACACAGTGAGGGTCCAAGCAGAGCAGTTACAGAGTTTTTTTTACCTTTCAAGTTTCGCCGACCATTAAACATGATAATGTGTGATCGTCTATCCCAACTCCACTTTCCTGTACACCAGTTGTGCATATCTATGGGTCATTATCAAGTTAAACTTTTTAATACCTTTAATTTGTTCAAAACTTGGTTGTTTGCAACATTTATCTGTAACTATGTCTGCTTCCCACAAATGAGTTATACCTTTATGCTTGGCTGTCCATTGGACAGCGTAGAGAGTATGTTATATTACTTCCACACGCTGGAGGCTACTATTCTAACATATTATCTCAAAGGGCCTTCTTAATATGATAGCTGCTAGTTAACTCAATCAATTTTGGGAATGCTGTTGACCTTTTTTTTTGTTCTGCACATATTGTTACAACGTATTTATTTTTGGCCGCTTCAAAATCTTTAGTATCTGTAATTTTTTTTTCCCATGTACACAAAGTTGCACTATAACATAAAATGCTGCAAATACAAGTTAGCAGGTCAGGTACTTCAGATGGAGACAATTGTCTTTCATCAAAATCTTTACAATATCTTTGACAGGCTGCTTCACTTTACAACTGTAAGCCTTTACATATTGCTGCAAATACACGGAATTCCCATATGCTGCAAAGAAAAGCTACCAGCAGGAGATGAATCTATGCTTTAACATCATAGTGGATATCGAATCATTGCCATCCCAGTAGATTTGGTTAGAATGGTGTTGTGAAACTCAAGCAATGCAAAGCCAACTTCATTATCTGCCTACTCCTCTGTGTATATTGAATAAATTCTACACTTTGTCTCTCACATTGAATAATATTTTTCCAATAGCACAGGAAAGGACAGAGGCAAACTCATAATTAAACAATGGATTGGCAAATGGATGACAGAGGGATCAGACGACAGATGTTTCACTTTTTCCACATCTGCTGATGGCATCTCTCAAACAGATCTAAATGGTTAACTTCTCCTCAGCTGCACCATAAGGCAATCATTTCATTTATTAAACATTTCTGTTTAGACATCTGCTGCAGTACATAATAGTACCTTTGGGAGGTCAGTCCTAATAGCTGGCTGTATAGCTCCTATCAAGGGCCTTTTCACTTTATTATCAACTACATTAAGCCTATAGATAAAATGGAAGAAAGAACAACAATAGATTATTTGCCTTATAGGAGTTCAATTCTTCAATTATAGGCAGCACCATGACCCCAACCCTCAATTCCTAAAAATTCTGCAACTGTCTAACTGGGGAGTCACACATTATGTTGTTAGCTTGTTTCAGGTTTCAGAATATCAAACTGACATGCTTCCTGGAGCTTTTTCAACAGAGGAACAGTGGATATCGAGGTAATGGGCTGGTGGTATATGGATAGAACATGACTTCTTTATATGGACAAGTGATAGTCACTGTTTCAGCTTGCATTTAGAATGTTACTTACCAAATGTCCCTGTGGTATTATTGTTATATGGTGTTGGATAAATTGTGATCAAGGCTTTTGCATTTGGTTGTCAAATGCGTGGAACCTAACCGAACCTCACAACAGGAAGAACATCCAAGCTACCGATGAACACCACTGATGGTGTCTTGGATCTGCCTCTGTCTTTTTTTTAATTCAGAGATGTTATTACATACCTCTGGAGTAGATGGGCCTTAAACTCAGGCCTCCTGTTTCAGGTGTAGGGATACTATCACTGCACCACAAGAGCCCCTCATAAGATATTATATACTTGGATTTTTAGATGGTATCTGATAGGATTCTGCACTGTCAATTGATGGGGAGGAATCATTCAAATCAAGTTAAGCTGATAATCAGCTTACGACTGAGCTCCAAGTAATTAACCAGCACTGGAGATCGATAAGGGTGTTAGAAATAACATGTCTGACAGATGCCTGTGTTTATTCATGTGTAGCCTTGAAATTGGGGACCAAAGAGTATGGCTTCAAACTGGATAGTAACGTAATTAAACAAAAAAATTAAATGGGCCAGAAACAGATACAACATTGTACATTGCACACTCATAGCAGCAAAGAAAGAGGCAAAAAAGAAAGACTTTGAAAAGGACTTGCTACTACAATAGATAGAGCGCTTCTCTGAAGATGCGCTTGGAGGTCTGTTAACAGATTGACTACCTGAAATGGACCCTATCATGCGGGACTTCTAACCAATGAGTATCATTGTGAGTACATACAATTGCTTAGTAATTTTATAAAGGCATGCCACATTTAGTGGAACAATGTTCAAGTTGTTGTGTGCCATTCATATCTGAGCCAGAAACTTGGGTTGAACAGAAATATGGGGTGTGTCTTTTGTACAGGCAGAACTGAGAGTCTCTCATTTTTGGTACTCTGGGTACATAACTGAAAGTTTGCCAAAAGTGATGGGGAACCAGGAGAGACATTTCAGTGGTTAACTTAGAGAATGATTCCCAGCTTAATGAAAAGAAAACCTTTGTTAATCAGAGAGGTTTGAAAAGGTAGGTCTATTCATTTTAGAGATGCTTGATAGTTATTTAAACAAAGGATGAGAATCTTTTCCTGTTTCTGCATATAAACTGATGTTTTCCCAGCCGCTATAGTTCTGAGGAAGGGTCACCGGACCCGAAACGTTAACTCTGTTTTCTCCTCCACAGATGCTGCCAGACCTGCTGAGCTTTTCCAGCAACTTTGTTTTTGAGTATTTTCCTGTTGATAGCTTATTTAGATTGAAAAGATTGCTGAAGACTAGTGATTATGGATGTAAAATTAAGCAAGGGTAAGACTAAGTTAGGCATTGCCTCTTTCTCCAAGTCTTTGGAGTTAGGTGCTGACTTGTCCAATGAGGGTGATTTTCCATAAACCTTTAAATGAAGCTAGGTTGGCTCCTGACAATGGCAGAGACCACAACCCAGATTTTGCAGTCACAACTAAAGCAAATGCAGAGAATTTCACTGTTATTGAGGAACAGAGAGAGATGTCTATATTCTCATATGAACTAATTACCTTACCTGTGTTTGAGCTGGAAACTGGCCTTAATAGCTTCAACTTGTGCTGGCAAAAAGGGCCTTTGTTTTGAAGACCTCGCTGTTTTCCCTCCACATTCAAAGGGAGGCAGGTGAGTGTGGTTAGGATTGGAAACTCTATTTCTGGACCTGAGCTGATAAAAAGAAATTACACACCTATCTTCTTCCAAGATTTTGAGTGATTTTCTGATAGAGGCTCATGTAGAAGCAACTGATATGAACATATGAATAAGGGCCAAGGGTAGCCCATTCAGCCAATAAAGCCTGCTCTGTCATTCAAAAAGATCATGGCGGATCTGATTTTAAACTCACCTCTCTGTTTTTTCATACCCCTGGTAATCTTATATCTCATTGGTAATCAAGAATCTATCTATCTTTGCCTTTAAACTGTTTGAAAATGGATTCAATGCAGAAATCCTTGGCAGAAATAGGACAGAGAATATGTGCAGAGGCCACAACCCCTGTTTAAGGCACTAGCTGCCGTATTCTGTGAGTAATAAATTTAAATTATAACAAAGGTTTTCTTTTAAAGCTATAGAGAGAAGGTAAGTGTATAAGGGAAGCTGACAGGTGGATGGTATGTATTGTGGAATGGAAAGCAGCTTGGTAAGGTGGCTGAAGTAAATGGAGGAGTAGTTTGGTTGGGTGCCAGTTCGGTCAAATTTGGAGGACCAGTGTGGGAAGTGAGGCATTGAGGGCTTTTGTGGTGCAGTGATACAGTCCCCACCTCTGAGCCAGGATGCCCAGGTTCAAATCCTGCCTGTTTCAGAGACATGTGCTAATAGGTTGATGAGAAAATATCTGATTGAGGTCAGTTCAGGGAAGTTGGGGGACCAGCTGAAGGCCCAATGTGAATGATGAGTGGGTTGTGTAGCTACCTTGGATTTACACCAGGTAGGTAACCAGTTTAACATTTGCTAGTTAACTATCTTTCTTAGTAAGGCAGGATCTACAAACCTAGAGTTAGAAAATTTTTCCAAAAGTCCTAGGGAGAAGGGGCATTGCTTATTGGAATTATGAACTTCAGAGAAGTCCTGCAGTACATCTTCTGGGAGAGTATGTATAATCTCTGACATTCAGTAGACCAGATGATGACATGTTTATGTTTGTCAAAGTCGAAGTGGAGGTTGGGGGAGTGCAGATTCATAGAATCCCTACAGTGTGGAAACAGGCCCTTTGGCCCAACTAGTCCACACCGACCCTCAGAGCATCCCACCCAGACTCATCCCCCTATAACCCACCTAATCTACACATCCCTGAACACTACGGGCAATTTAGCATGGACAATTCACCTAACCTGCACATCTTTGGACTGTGGGAGGAAACCAGAGCACCCGGAGGAAACCCATGCAGGCACAGGGAGATCGTGCAAACTCCACACAGACAGTCGCTCGAGGAATCAAACCCGGGTTCCTGGCGCTGTGAGGCAGCAGTGCTAACCACTGAGCCACTGCGCTGCCTAAGAAATTTTACTGATTTTTTTTGCACCATGAGTCTTTACTGGCTCTAATAGGCCTCCCAGGAGATAACATTAAAGTATAAGGGGCTTTTGATCATGATGCTGCATTAGCTACACCATTCAAGATTGCAGGGCAGAGCGGATGAACCTAACTGTTGTTTTCCTGTTGTCATTTTCATATCTTCACATACCAAGATCGGTGAGGGAATTCTGCAAAGATTTAATTGAGATTCATGCATGAGGGTAAATTGAGGTATAGATGCTGAGAATTTGGAGCAAAGTAAAATAGAAAAAGATCTAAATATGTAATCATATGGTGCACTTTCCAAAACTTATCCAAAGATTCATTCAATGTCTTTAATTTATTAAACATTCTTCAAATATTGCTTTGATTTCTGAACAATTTAGTTTGACAAGAACACACTTAAAAGAAATTTAGTAAGTTTCCAATTAAGCAAATGAATACCTCATTAGTTCAACTTGCAGTGTTTTGGTCCAATGATAGGCTTACAATGATCTGCAAATGTATTTCACATGGCTCATTATTTTAACATGACTGACCTTGATTCATCCAAATTAGTCTGAAATCCACATAAAGCAGTGATAATTTATAGCACTCAACAAATGAGGATGCAGCCAAGTTTCTGATAACTGTACTGCAGTCCATCCTTATGTCAGGCTGCATGCTGAATCAAATTCTAAATCTGGCATTTAGCAAACCTGACCTCTTCTTGAGTACGTTAGATGCAAGTCCTCCAGTTTTTGTTTTGTGTAGAAAAGCTGAAAAACAGATACTGCTGCATTCAGCCTACACTGGTGGTTTCCGTTCAGCAGCTACAGAAAGGAGTTTAAAAATGGCAAGGTCACTGTTGCAGGCTGTGATTCTGTCACGACCCCCTCTGCCACACAATTGTTACCATGCATGATTCTATTCATGTATAGAACTCTGCTCCAAAGCAATATATTTTGTGAGCTTTGTGAATACTGTAGAATCATGCACATTTGAGAAAGAAAAGCAGCAAAACAGTGACAGCAACATGTAAAAATTGCCAAGCTGGTCTATGATTGAGCACCAGTTAAACACAAGTGATGAGATGAATGAAAAATGTTCCTTAAATTACAGAAATTATATATTTGGCTATGTGACATGATTGTGTTCTGTTCTTACTCTGTGTGATCTGAAATCAGATCAGGGATTTGATATTGGAGTCATTTGGGTAATGCAAAGTCACACTACTTTTCCTTTTTACATTCAATTATTTTCTTCAAAACCGTTTTCTTGTAATGGGAAGGCTGGACTGGCCATCCATGATTTTTCCAAAACAGCTATGAGAGCATTTAAGAAAATCTATTCTTTCTTAATGATATCACCTTATCACAGTACAGAGAAATTTAACTCTAATCAACATTGCTAGAGTGCTTATGCAACAAAATAGGCTTTACATTTTGTCTGGGCAGCGTACTAGAGAAGCTGGCCATTTATCCCTTCCTGTGCAGTTTTCTTTTCACACTCATAAGAGCTATTACACGCAACTAAGCAACCTTCTCACTACTAAAATCAGTGTGACTCTTCTTTTTGCGTTTTTTTTAAACTGTTATCCACCACCAGTAGAAACACTCTTTGTCATCAATTCGCTATTTCTGGGCAAAGCCAATAAGGGCAATACAAGCCATCAAAAGGGATGGGGAGTTAGGAAGAGAGGGAAGGGACAAAATCAAAATGGAGTTGGAGGGGGAAATAAAGCATATCGAAAGCATTGATGGGCATGTGCTCCATCTCCAACTACACCTAGACATGAACATAAGCGAGGAAGAGAGGCAGACAGTCAGCAGATATGATCACCTCCACAGCCTGCTGCCTGGACCTCTTTATAGTCTGTCCAGCCAGGTGTATGAGCAGACTCTCAGTTGGCGGATGGGTGCGGATGAACCAGAATCATGCATTTCCAAAGTCAGAATTACTCCGGGGAGTTTAAAAACAATTGGCAATATATCTGTAAGAGTAGTTTTATTTACACGGCTGGAGAAGAACCTCAGAAATGATACTGCACCCTGGACATCGCAAAGGAACACAAAAGCCAAGTTGGAGAAATCTTCAAGGTCTCGAAGACCCTTCCCAACTCCTGTACCAATCTACACAAGGAGGTCCTCCAATCTGCCCACACGCCTCTGCACCAGGTGCCCAAAGATCAGGAGCTGAAGTGCAACCCAAAACACAACAACAGATTTTTCAAATAATTAAAGTGGGGGCACAATCACCTGCAACCTTGTGTACATTGGTACAGGAGTTGGGAAGGGTCTTCGAGACCTTGAAGATTTCTCCAACTTGGCTTTTGTGTTCCTTTGCGATGTCCGATGTGTATATCTGTGGTTCACGGACTCCACAGCGCCTCAAAATAAACTGTGAGGCTGGAAGTCTGTGAACTGCCACAATCTGTGGTTGTGTGCCAAGTTTCCCAGCTCAGTTTTCATTTCTAATGTTAATATATTCCATGCGCAGGCTTTAATTGAACAGGAAGCAACTACCTCAGAGGTCACATGACTATGGCACGTCACAGTGCACAAAAGCATTTCTTCAAACATCATTTTTATAACAAACACAAATAGTAAAAAAAAAATTGCATGTGATATTGCTGCAAATACACATTTCCTGGCACCCACAGAAAATTACAGGAAGGAGCAAATGAAAATTCTCAACTAGCTATCTGACTTGTTAGGAACTTGCCCCACAGCCGTGAAGTGCTACAGGTGGATGAAACAAGCTGCAGCTGGGACTTCCAACCTTCACTGCCAGGAGGTGCCATCCACAGGAGCTGCTTTCAAATTTGATTGCCTGGAACCTCTCACAGTCTCAAGAGTGCCAAATCTCCATAACGGCCACTGCTTGAACTTCAGGCAGGTCTCATGGATGTGAGATCTGGAAGCATTGTGCTGGGTTTTCTTCTGGCAACTCAGGAAGAGTAGGCTGTGTTTGGTTGTGAAGGAAGGGAAGGTGTTATCTTCTGGGGCCATACCCTCAAAGGGAAATGGGTTCCTTCCCATGATAGCAACTGCACTTCCTTCCTGTTATTCGAAGTACTTCAAAGATACATTGTGACTCTCATTACTATTGAACTGCCAAACATATTATGGTGTAAGCAGCATAATATTAAGTCAACTGCACTTTTGACATGTGGTACACGGAATGCTAATTTTAGTGCTGTATTAGGGCGGTGTACTTGGGATGGATGGAAAGGTGGTGGGATAGCTATATCCTCCATAAGTTACATGGCCTGCCCAAAAACATACTTTCCAAAGGCATGTAATATCCAAGTTATGACCTATCACAAAATAGTGTTACTCAATTTTTGTTAGTTCCACTATGTCCCTCTTCTGTCAATCCCTGCTTTAGATTGAATACATTATAATTAGTGTTCAGGTCCTGGATAGAATATGTGCAAATTGTTCTTGGTTGTTCGCCCAGTATCAGCTGAATCTTGGGGGCACGTAATCCTTTTCTGCTTCCAGAGAATGTGTTAAATCCCTGGATACAAGCACAACAGGTTATCCTCTCCTCTGAGCTCTGATATTAAGGATGTAATATTGATAAATTACATTGGTACAGGAGTCAGAATGGGTCTTCAAGATCATGAAAATTTCTCCAATTTGGCTTTTGTGTTCCTTTCCAAAGTCCAGAGTGTGGTATAGCTTCTATTAGTTTTCTCTAGCCCTTTAAACAAAGATGTTACTCTTACAGACATATTATCAATTGTTTTTAAACTCCCTGGAGTAATTCTGACTGATATTGGACTGATAATTCTGCATGATATTGGTTCACCCAGACCTGGTCAGTGTCAATGAAACCTCCTCTGCGGAGGGGCACACACCATTAAGCTATGTTGCAGTGGCAATACTGTGGAAAATTCTGTAAGAAAGACATCCCATCACTGACATAATCAAGTTGTACTCTAATAAGGCATGAAGTTAAAATCTGCTGTGCTTTGCACTGATAGAAAACTTTGGGTATGTCACATTTAATTCATGCCAAATCCATCCCTATCCCCACCCCCAACATCTGGATCCAACTCTCATTTAAAATTGATTCTATAGTTTGTCTGATAGACAGCAGAATGATGCTGTCTGTTGGACTTGCATATTTTAACAATAACAAAACTGGGTTTTGAGCCTTTTGCCAAACAACCTGCTGCCACTTTGCACTGTAATCTAAATACCATGAGAAGAAAAAACACAACTGTGGGAGAGGTTCTGATGAATTGCTGCTTGGTGATTACAGCATTAATCTTTTCTGCCAGTACTTCATCCATTTTAACAGAGTTAGAGGGCAGCATAAGAGACCAAATGAAGATGATACTAATGGACACAGCACAACTTTATCAGACAAGAAACATAATGATGCATTCACTGTTAAAATGAATTTCATTTTGTTGGCTACAATGCACACAAGATTGTTATTGGTTTCTGTTAACTATTTTAGCAATGTACTGGAAGACAGTTAGGCATGAGAGGCTGACATTAATTCAGAAACACTTGACTTTTAGTTTCTTTCAGCAAAGGTAGATCGTGTCAAGGTCAACTCAATGCAGGAACATTGTTGTTTTTCTGTTGAGCAGTTTGTAAAGATACTTTTGGAGTATAATTTTTTAGACGTTATTTACAGTCAATAAAGTCAACAAAAGTGAAGGGTTTGACTGGATAGTATGAATAGAACAAAAACAATTTTGGAAATCCGAAACAAAAATAAAAGGACCCGAGGGGCAACTTTATCCACACAGTGGTGGTTCATATATGGGATAAACTGCTAGAGGAAGTCGTAGATGCAGGGACAGTTACATCATTTAAAAGAAACTTGGACAGGCCCATGAATAAGAAAGGTTTGGAGGGATATGAGCCAAATGCAGGCATGTGGGACTAGTTTAGCATGGTCGACATGGATGAGTATGATTCTATAACTGCATAAAAGATGGTGGAATCACTCACAGATAAATGACAACTGTGCAGAGAACAGTATTAGGCTTTATCGGCAGAAAACCTCTTCTCAGTACTGCATTGTCAATTAATTCAATTGAACACAAGAAACAACAGCAACTTGCATAAATATTGATGCTTCAATCTACCTAAACAACTCAAAACGCTTTGCAGGAATGTTAACAATAAGTCAACCATATAAGGAGGTATAAGGACAGATGAGAAAAAACTTGGTAGTACTTGGATTAGTGTTAGTGGATTTGGGCACCGTACCTTAGGACTGATATACTGACATTGGAAGAAGTACAACATAGGTTTATGTTTGAAGTTGGGTGTGCGTTGCCCCTTTTAGAGAGTAGGGCAGACGACCCAGAGGCAGGAGCCAGGGGAGACAGTCTAAAAAACATTGGCTGTGAAGCTGAGCTGTCTACCTCATGTTCCAATTATGATTATAGTGAACAACAAACATACAGCAATGATACCTGGCCTTCAGGAATTAAGTCATGTGGAGAGATTATACAAATCAGGCTTGTTTTCTTGAGAATTTTTGTTTTTATTTATGTGTGGGATTGTGGTGACGCTGGATGGCCAGCATTTATTGCTTGTCCTTAGTTACCGTTGAGAAGGTTTGGTGAGTTACCTTCTTAAACGGCTGCAGATCATATCTCGTAGATTGACCCACAATGCTCTGAGGAAGGGAATTCCAGGATTTTGACCCAGTGACAGTGAAGGAACAGTGATCTATTTCCAAGTCAGGATGATGAGTGTCTTGGACAGGAGCTTGCAGGTGATGGTGTTCCAATGTATCTGCTCCCTTTGTCCTTCAAAACGGTAGTGGTCATGGGTTTGGAAGGTACTTTCAAAGGATCTGTAGTGAATTTCTGCAGTGCATAGCAGTCACTGCATCTACTGAGGGTTGGTGGTGGATACTTACAAGTGAGCTTGGGGTTCTGGCTTGCAATCAGTAAGTTGCTGATTTTGGGTGGTTCATATCACCCCCAGATCCCTGGTTCTAGACACTGGATTTATTTAGAGAAGGTGAAATAAAAGAAGGCAGTAGACAGATATTTCAGGGCAAAAGAATTTCTGCATTTATTTACAATACAAAAGGAAAGTATAATACAAGAAATAAAGGCAAATGCAATTAACGGTGCAATTAACACAATCAATTACAGAGGACAGTAATACTATTAAAGAGATCATTGGCAGATTAAACACTATTAGAACTTACAAAAAAGGTTTTAATCACAGAAACTTTAATCAGGCTTCCTTCCCTTGGAGTCCCATGCAGTGTCACCACCCACCTTCCTCCCTGCTAGCTAGGTCGGAAACTTTGGGGTCTCAAGGGTTTAAGCTCACCACTGAAGAAAACATGATTTTAAAGTACAGCTGGCAGTTCCCGCTTGCCGTACCTGATGCCTTGATGAAGACTTTGGACTGCGTAGGCCTTCAGTCTGCGTTGAATCCGTTGATGCGGTAGGTTGTGTAGTGGATCTGTCGGGTAAGTACTTGGTTTTCCTTACTTTCTGCTGGTTTTGCAGGCCCAGTTTTCACCACAGGATGTGTCTGAGGCCTCATGGTGTTAGTCAGATCGATGGTTTTTGGAGCTTGTCGGTTCTTAGGTCTGCTGGTCGTGGTCAGTTGCCATTGATTCCCCTGATTCACAACAGGACTGTGTCAGTAGCTCTCGGAATTGCTCACATGGATTGCCCTTCTGGAGATAGTTCTTGGAAACACTGCCATGGGAATAGCTGCCTCAGGTCAGGTCGGGGCCTGTAACTGTACTAATTGTGGGCCCCTGATCTTCGAGCCAAATCTGTGCTTTCCATTGTGTTTCTGGTGTTCCTCTTGAAGTCAGTTGGTTTCCCAATAGTTAAGAGCATGTGTGAGTGGATTTTGACTGAAGTTGAATGTTTGGTATCTCTGTGAATGAATTTTAATTGAAGCTGAATGTTCAGTATCTATGTAGGTCACACACACTGTCTGTGCTGGGTAGCCCAAGGTGTAGAAGTTAGGTTTGGTTGATTGTTCTCTTAGAGTGGATTCTAGGCTGAACAATGGCCCCAGCCAAAATTCATTCTGGCTTTGTTGTGTGTTTACAGTCTGAGCCCAGGACTTTGTCCAGCATTTTAGATGTTAGAAAAGTCCAGGGTCTTATCCAGTATTTTAGATGATGAGGACTTTTGCTCAATCCTTCAGTGGTGCCAATCAAGCAGGCTGCTTTGTCCTGAATGTTATCAAGCTTCTTGAGTTAGAAGGTTAAAGGAGTGATCTGATTGAAGTCTTCAAGGTATAAGTAGGAAAAGTAAGGGTAGATAAAGATAAACTATTTCCACTGGTTGAAGATTTTAAAACTGGGGTGTTTAGTCTAAAAGTTAAGGCCAGACTGTTTAGAAGAGACGGTAGGAAGTACTTCACACACAAAGGGTGGTAGAGGTTTGGAACTCTTGGCGGAACAGCATCGAGAGGCAGAATGGCACAGTCCTGTTCCTATGTTCCTATTGTACACCAGTGTGGATCTGCTGTTCTATCCTTGGTATAAGAGACTTCATTTATTTTACAAATACATGTCCTTAAGAAACGAAGAGAAGCAGCGATTTACGGAACTGATTTCAGAGCTTAGGGCTCTGGCAGCTGAGGGCCTAACCTCCAGCACAAAATGTCTGACGTTTATTTGCTGTAAAAGCAAAGGAGTTTCAATGAAATGAGACTGCAGCTTACCCCTTATCTGCTTCCACAATCCCGAACCATTTGCACATGTCAGGGATGCTTCTATACTGCAAGAAGGCATCAGGATCTTTATTGTAGTTTTGCAGAAGGCAGAGGGAACCCCAACTATTAACTAGCACATGAAAGAAGAAATTCTTCCTTATCTTAATCTAAAATCGGAGACGCTTTAGTTTGAAAATCTGCCCCTTAGCCTAGACTCACCCTCAGAGGAAATACCCTCTTAGCACTGTTCTTCTTAGAATCTTCAATAATATCACATCTCATTCTTCTAAGCGCTGATGAAAATAGGCTCAAAATGTCCAAACTTTCCTCAAAACACAAAGCCTTCATCTTCAGAACAGATCTAGTGAAGCTGCTCTGTACTGCTTCCAGTGTCCCTTCTTAAAACCATAATATCCTAGCTGTGGTCCCACCAATGCCCTGTCCATTTGTCACATGGGTTACTTTCTTTTATACTCTATCTTGCTTGCAATGAATGCTAACATTATGTTTTCTATCCTAATTAGTTGTTGTACCATTAAAGTGATTTATTTATCATTTGTCTACGAGGATACCAAATCAGAGAATCGTTAAAGCACAGAAAGAGGCCATTCAGCCCATCATGTCTGCACCTGTCCAAATGGGTATTTCACTTACTAACATTCTCTGCCTTCTCCCTATAATCCTGCACATTCTTTGTTTCCAGTTAAATGAATACCTCCATCTAATCTCTAATCTATCTTCATAACTGAAGTTTTAAATCCCTGCAAAAGGCTCAGGAATCTTTATTCCTCTATATTGTAGCATTTTGCAATATTTCACAATTTAAATAATATTCTGTTTCTCTATTCTTCCTGCCAAAAGTTGACACTGTCATATTTTCCAACATTTTACTCTATATGCCAAATTTTATTTCACTCTGTGAAGCAAACTATATTCCTTTGAAGGTTCTATCTATCCTTCTTATAATGTGCTTACTTACTTACAGTTCACATCAACAAGTTTGGCTACAATTCAATTAGACAATTTGAGTAGATCATTAACATAGATTCTAAATATTTGCTGTCTCAACACAAACTCCTGTGGCATTCAACTAGTTACAGCTTATTACCCTAAAAACTACCCACTTATCTCTCCTCTCTGTTCCCTGTTAGTCAGCCAATCTTTGATAGATGCGCATATATCATCTCCAAAAGTGTAGGTATGATTTTCCATTCCCTAAGGTGGTGACAGTAATGGTGAGCTTGGTGAATTTATAAGGGAAGAGTCTAAAAATCAGATACCTGCTATCAAGATGAACAATAATAATAACAACGATAACAATAAGCCCCTACTCCTTAGCTGACGAGATGAATTTTTTGTCATCAGATAGCAAGAAGGCTATTATATGTACATCCGTATCTCATTAATTACAAAACTCATCAGAATTAACATCCTTTGCCTGACCAGTTGAGATACTTGTCACTTCAGTAACTCAACTGTGTAAACCCAGCATGTACCTGTCGATTTTGCTCTTTGACCTTCAGTCTAGGTGAGTACATATCTATGGCCGCCCCTTTTGAAACCTTCTCAAGGAGCCACAGTTGGTCCACACTGCCTCCTATCCGAAAAGTCAAAAATCCAATGAGTGGGGCAAAGTCCCTGATACTAATGCTATTCTGAATCAAAGATTATGTCCTAAATCTCATTTCAAAATGACTGCAGTACTTTTCCAACCTTCACAACTGGCTAAGAAACAAATCCAGGTGGCCTCATATAACTGCACAACAGAACAATTATCACAATTTAGTGTCACCTGTCTACCTCACAGTCAAAACAGTCTGTTTTTGCATAGGCCTATATCTTTGTCATGTATTTTTCCATGAGCTATTAAGGTACCAGTTTTAAGCCCAATACTACACCATCCCACTGTCTCCACAATGGGAGTGGAGGGGTTCTGCTGACTGGTAAACCTTTGTGACTTTGAAAACTTTGGCAGGTATCCTCTGGAGCTTCTGGCCCAGTTCACCCCCTTCAACCTCAGCATCTAGGGGCAATAAGCTCATTAGCAGAGGGGAGGTAAAGTGGCAGGAAAGCTGTAAGTGACCTATAGCACAGCTATCTAATGTTCCCTTGCCTCTATGTCTGCAGATTGAAAATGCGATGCATAAGTAGGTAGAAAGGCATGTAGGCATGTCTTCTGTGTGGAGCTGAACAAGTATCTGGTCTCCAGCAGTCCTCTAGTGTTAGATATTGTGGATGTTTTTCTTCCCCTGGCTGTGAGCATTTATCAGTAGTAAACACACCAGATTGTGTATCGGAATATTAACATACTTATATGAAAGTCTCTATGCTGGTGGAGAGTGCCATTGGACACCTAACTGATGTATCTTCTAAGAATTAGGAGGCTTAATTCTCAATGGTGGTGCCGATGCTGAGGTGTGTTGCCTGCAACCGAGGAAATAAAGAATTAATTGTCAAAGATGCAGAATAGCTTAAACAGACCAATGTGTTTGCCGTTGTGCTCATCTAAGTAGATCAAAGTCCAATGCTCGTAAACAAAGCTTGTCACTGTATTTCGGCTCACGTGACAAAGAAATCAAAATCAAAATCAATGCAGCTTGCTGGTTAGCTGGCCGATTGGTATCTCTCAACCACCACAGGAACAGACATCATCTTCTCTGGCCAGCTTGATGGCTGTTTCCTCAAAGATGGTAAAGATCTTTATTCCCAGTACACCTCTCTTCACCTGTCTGTTTTGATACTCTTGGCACAGTTGTGAGACAGATTCTCCTGCAATGAGATAAAGAGAAGGATTGAGTGTGATTGCAATGATTGCAGGGCCAATTTGTAAACCCACATGACCATGCAAAGTGGTGAACTGTCTTCAGAAAATGGGCACAAAGAGAGAGTAACAAAAACAAAGTTGCTGGAAAAGCTCAGCAGGTCTGGCAGCACCTGTGGAGGAGAAAACAGAGTTAACGTTTCGGGTCCGGTGACCCTTCCTCAGAACTGATGGTGGCTGGGAAAACGTCAGTTTATATGAAGAAAATAGGGAGGTAGGTGGGGTGGGGAGTAAACGATAGGATAGAGCCCAAAAAGAGAGAAAGACAGTTGGACAGACAAAGGAGTTGCTAATGATCAGGCTGGGAGGGTGAATAGTTGTTAATGGGGACTGTTAGTGACTAACAACAGTGGCAGGCTATGTGGTAACAAGGCCTAGTGTGTGGAGTGGGGGGCTGGGACATGGGAGAGTTTAGGCCCGAAAATTATTGAACTCAATATTGAGTCCGGAGGGCTGTAGGGTCCCCAAGCGGAAAATGAGGTGTTGTTCCTCCAGCTTGCATTGGGCTTCATTGGAACACTGTAGCAAACCAGAGACAGATGTTGGCCAGAGAGCAGGGTGGTGCATTGAAGTGGCAGGCAACACATAGTTCAGGGTCTTTTCTGCGAGCAGAACATAGATGTTCTGCGAAGCGGTCGCCAAGTCTACGTTTCGTTTCCCCAATGTAGAGGAGACCACATTGTGAGCAGCGAAAGCAGTAGACTAGATTCTTGGAAGTGCAGGTGAAGTGTTGGTTCACCTGGAAGGTATGTTTGGGCCCTTGGATAGTGGGGAGGGAGGAGGTAAATGGGCAGGTGTTGCACCTTCACCGGTTGCAGGGGAAGGTGCCATAGGGCTGTGGGGAGGTGTTGGGGGTGAAGGAAGTGTGGACCAGGGTGTCCCAGAGGGAATGGTCCCTGTGGAAGGCGGACAAGGGTGGGGAGGGGAATATGTGTCTGGTGGTGGCATCTTGCTGGAGGTGGCAGAAATGGCGTTTGATGATCTTCTGGATGTGGATGCTGGTGGGATGGTAGGTCAGGATAAGGGGAACCCTATCGCTGTTGCGGGAGGGAAGAGAAGGGGTGAGGGCAGAAGTGCGAGAGATGGGTCGGACCCGATTGAGGGCCCTGTCGACAACGGAGCTGGGGAACCCTCCGTTGAGGAAGAATGTGGACATTTCGGAGGCTCCCTTGTTGAAGTTGGCCTCATCTGAACATATGCAACGGAGACGGAGGAACTGAGAGAATGGGATGGAGTCTTTACAGGAAGTGGGGTGTGAGGATGTATAGTCCAGGTAGCTGTGGGAGTCGGTGTGTTTGTAATGGATATTAGTGGCCAGTCTATCCCCAGAAATGGAAACAGAAATGTCGAGGAAGGGAAGGGAGGAATCAGAGATAGACCAGGTGAAAGTGAGGGCAGGGTGGAAATTGGAGGCAAAATTGATGAAGTTTTCCAATTCTAGACGAGAGAGGGAAGCAGCACCGATGATATCATCGATGTATCGGAGAAAGAGTTGTGGGTGGGGACCGGAATAGGACTGGAACAAGGAATGTTCCACGTACCCCACGAAGAGACAGGCATAACTAGGGCCCATGCAAGTACCCATGGCAACCCCTCTTACCTGAAGAAACTGAGAGGAGTTGAAAGAGAAGTTGTTGAGGATGAGGACAAGCTCAGCCAAGCGGAGGAGGGTGGTGATGGGTGGGGATGGTTCAGGTCTTTGCTCCAGGAAGAAACGGAGAGCTCTAAGACCCTCTTGTTGGGGAATGGATGTGTAAAGGGATTGCACATCCATGGTAACGAGGAGGTGGCTGGAGCCGGTAAACTGGAAGTTTTGAAACCGGCGTAAGGCGTCAGATGAATCATGGATGTATGCGGGTAGGGATTGGACCAGGGGAGAGAAGGTTGAGTCATGGTAGGAAGAGATGAGTTCTGTGGGGCATGAGCAGGCTGAAACAATGGGTCTACCTGGACAGTCCTGTTTGTGGATTTTTGGCAGGAGGTAGAAACGAGCTGTACGGGGTTGGGGGACTATTAGCTTGGAAGCGGATGGGGGGAGATCACCGGATGAAATGAGATCCGTAACCGTAGTGGATACAATGGCCTGATGTGCCATGGTGGGGTCATGGTCCAGGGGAAGGTAGGAGGAGGTATCTGAGAGCTGGCGCTCAGCCTCTGCAAGGTCGAGGTCAGTACGCCAGACAACAACAGCACCACCCTTATCAGCAGGCTTGATGACAAAGTTAGGGTTCGATCTGAGTGCACGGAGCGCAGTCAGTTCGGAGGGAGATAGGTTGGATTTGTTGAGAGGGGCAGTGAAGTTGAGGCGACTGATGTCACGTCGACAGTTCTCAATGAAAAGATCGCGTGCAGGTAAAAGGCCGGAGGGAGGGGTCCAGGTGGAGGGAGAGTGTTGGAGTTGGGCAAAAGGGTCTGTGGGACAGGGAGAGGACTCTTGTTCAAAGAAGTGAGCACGGAGGCGAAGACGGCGGAAGAACAGTTCGGCGTCATGTCTTGCCCGAAATTCGTTAAGGTGGGGACGCAGAGGGATAAAGCTGAGGCCTTTGCTGAGTACGGAGCGTTCAGCATCGCAGAGCGGAATGTTAGGACGGATAATGAATGCCCGACAGGAGGTTGGGGTGTTGGGGGAGGGGATAGAGTTAAAGGGAAGGGGAGGAGAGGTAGGTTCCAGAGGGCCATGGGTATTTTTGAGTTGGTGCATCTTGTGGGCCTTGATGCCTGAAAGGAAAAGAAAAAGTTTCTTGTTAGCACGACGAATGAGCCGGAGGATGAAGTGGAACTGCGGAGTGGTGCAGCCCTGAGCCAGTGTGATGCGATGCTGTTGGAGAGAGAGGTTGAGACTGTGCATGTGGCGCCGCATGGCACGGAGTGTGGATCTCAGGATACGGCGAGAGCAGCTGTCCATGGAATGTTGAGCATCACTGAGATATCTGTGATCGTGGGAGGATTCAAAACATGAGGGATGAAACTTCAGCTGGAATCCACGTGGGGTGAGTCTGAGCCGGAGGTAGTCACTGAGGAATGTGATATAGCTGTGAAAACGAGTTTTAGCAAATACCTGGTTAAACACTAGGAGTGACAGTGAAATTAATATCAGTGGGCAAGAAGAGAGATTGGAATGGAAATCCCGTCGGAGAAAGGAGCAGAACTTCTTCAGGGTAGGCATGCCTGGAAGAGATGTGGCAGTGAGTTAAACACCAAATAAAAATCAAAAGAACTGCGGATGCTGTAAAACGTCAGCCTTCCTGCTCCTCTGATGCTGCTTGGCCTGCTGTGTTCATCCAGCTCTGCATCTTGATATCTCTATGTGGCAACAAGGCCTGGTGCGTGGGGTGGGGAGCTGGGACATGGGAGAGCTTAGGCCCTAAAATTATTGAACTCAATATTGAGTCCAGAGGGCTGTAGGGTCCCCAAGCGGTAAATGAGGTGTTGTTCCTCCAGCTTGCGTTCCTCCAGGACATCCTGGTCCACACTTCCTTCACCCCCAACACCTCCGGACAGCCCTACGGCACCTTCCCCTGTAACCGACGAAGGTGCAACACCTGCCCATTTACCTCCTCCCTCCCCACTATCCAAGGGCCCAAACACACCTTCCGGGTGAAGCAACACTTCACCTGCACTTCCAAGAATCTAGTCTACTGCATTCGCTGCTCACAATGTGGTCTCCTCTACATTGGGGAAACGAAGCGTAGACTTGGCGACCGCTTCGCAGAACATCTATGTTCTGCTCGCAAAAAAGACCCTGAACTACCTGTTGCCTGCCACTTCAATGCACCACCCTGCTCTCTGGCCAACATCTCTGTCTCTGGCTTGCTACAGTGTTCCAGTGAAGCCCAACACAAGCTGGAGGAGCAACACCTCATTTTCCGCTTGGGGATCCTACAGCCCTCCGGGCTCAATATTGAGTTCAATAATTTTCGGGCCTAAACTCTCCCATGTCCCAGCCCCCCACCCCACACACCAGGCCTTGTTACCATATAGTCTGCCACTACACACTCCCTGTTGTTAGTCACTAACAGTCCTCATTAACAACTATTCACCCTCCCGGCCTGATTGTTAGCAACTCCTTTGTCTGTCCAACTGTCTTTCTCCCTCTTTGGGCTCTGTCCTATTGTTTACTCCCAACCCCACCCACCTCCCTATTTTCTGCATATAAACTGACGTTTTCCCAGCCACCATCAGTTCTGAGGAAGGGTCACCGGACCCGAAACGTTAACTTTGTTTTCTCCTCCACAGATGCTGCCAGACCTGCTGAGCTTTTCCAGCAACTTTGTTTTTGTTCCTGATTTACAGCATCCGCAGTTCTTTTGGTTTTTACAAAGAGTGAGTAGTTTGAGAGCATGGGTGTGAGCTTTTGAGTGAACATCATGCCCGTGATGCTCAAAATTGCAGGGTTGAGCCTTTGTCAAATAGCTGTGTCATGGCAGAGTGAGACTCAGCAATGCTGCTGTGAGTGCGAGGTAGCAGAGAAAAGATACAGCTTTCTGCGCCTTTTATGTGGGTCAGTAGCACCAACCTGCGATACAATCTGCTCCCAGGCTAGAAAGGTATGATGGGATGACCTAATGCTGCCATGATCTGAAAGCAGAAAGGACCTTCTCTGAGTGAATCCATTCAGCAGCATTTGCCAGGCAGCATCAATAAATCTGGGAGCCAGCTTAAATTCTTGGCAAGTGTTTCTCATTTTCTGAGGATGACTACCACTGGCTCCTTAGAGGTCCCTTGTTTGTAGTGAATAAACTATTATCCAGCTGGCCTTTAAATATGGTGCTAGAATCTTGGACAGAAGAAAGGTCCCATCAGTGCTGAAAATTACTGGCATGTTCATCACATGCAATTCACAGACTAACTTACATATCTCATTTGCATAGATGCTGAGCTGCAAAACATAATCACATGAGATAACACGTACTGGGCATTGGCAGATATGATGCCATATAGAAGGTTCTCGCTTATGTTTTAACTTTAAAATTGAACTCTTTAGCATTAAACTCGTAACTTGTGTTGTAACCATTCACAAGACAGCTTCAAGAATAAATTTTGGAAATCCAAATACACATCTACTGCTTTCTCACTACCCAGTTCTTTATGTCCACAAAAGCTTTAATAAATTCGTCAAACATGGTTTGCCTTTCACAGAGCCATTTCTTCAGTAACATTAAAATTTCACATTTCCACCTTTTATACAGTACAACTGCAGCAATATACTTTTAGTAAATAAAATTATAATAAAGAAGATTTTAGTCAACAAAGTTAATGAATATTTCTGAGTCATGAGTCATCATTGCTTTGCACAACCATATTTAGATCCGTTGAGAGACTTGTCATTGAATGCAGAATACTGGCAGCAGGCGTATTTGTCTTAATGTTACTTTAAATATTTATGGCTCTCCAGTTCGTGACTGTTACACCACAGTTTTGATCTCTAATTGCTGACACGATGCTTTTAGTAAAACTATAGATGCAGGATAATTGTTCAAAGTCTGTATTGAAGAAAAACAAACATGTCCTTTCAGTGTCAGTAATTGCACAATGACAATCTTTTCAAGGGTTTGGAAAACATCCAGTAGTGCGTAGGTGGGTTAGTGATTCATCATCTGGAAAATAGATTTTACCAAAAAAAACATTGTAGCTTTGTTCACAGAGAAGCTTTGAAAGAAGTCTCTACAAATATATTTCAGACATTTTTGTTGCTTGTTCAATTTGTGTAGGTGCAACATGTGAATCTTTGTTTTCTTCAAAAATTGTTAGCCCAATAGATCGATAATTCATTTCAACAGAAAGCAGATTATTTACCTTTAAAAGGGATGCAGCTGTTGAGCAACATTGAAATATCCATGTGTTAACCTGAAGATTATGTTGCTTTACGTTCTGCAGTCAATATGTCAGCAGACCTTTAAGCAACTTGCTTTTCATATGATCCCTGCATCTTAGCATGTGACTTGATAATATAAAGGTCTCATACTGCATATTACTTTGGATCACTTGAAACATGATGCTCTACTAGAAGCATGCTCCTCAGTTGTAACTTAATAGCTTCATATTATCTCAGATGCTATGTGCCTGAGGAATACATTTCTTGTAGGTAATAGCTGGTCGTAATAAATGTACTTTGGATTCTGAAGTATCAAAATGCATGTCAGATTGTCATTTCCTCTTGGCATGAGCAGGTGTCATTTGATCTTCCTTTGGTCTCTGATTTGTATTCAGGATTCACTATTCCCAGAACATTACAAATTCAGAGATTTAAGTGACATTTTCAGCAAGTTCCAGGTCAGAGCTTAGAAATTGGAATTCTACAGCAAAGTCCAGAAACTGTGATGTAATTTTATTTTTAGAAAGTGTGACATTTAAAAAAAAGCACTCGTAAAAATATTCTGACATATTTGGGCTTGATCCAAATCAATTGGAAGTGACTGACAATTATTGTCAAGGTGGGTATTCCAGAAGATTTGGAAGGAAGCTGGAGGAAAACATCCACTTGACTGTTTGCATAAATAACAAGAGCAAAATAGAATTTTAAGAAATAACATCCAGGAATGAAAATGTCAGTACTTTAGCCATTCAATGAGAAGTGAAAAGGTGTAGTGCTCTTCTCCAGAGGGCAACCTGGTGGGCAGCAAAATGAGGGGTCAACCTAGGTGTTGTTGGGTGATGGACATCACAAAGTTGATGTCCATGAACTGCAGCGGATATGTGAACGTGACATAAATTAGGTGCATGTGACATCCCAGCAGTAGCTACAAGCAACAGTAGTAGCCTTAATGAAATGAATTATCATTTATTGTGATTGATGCTTAATCATCCAATGTAATGGAAGTACTAAAGTGCCCAAACCCGAGATCTAGCACATATTCACCTATTTATTGATATTATATAAATAAATGTTTACAGACATTTTCTGTCTACGGACCTTAGTTCCTGTTATCACCCTTTTGCATTTTTTATGTCAAGGTTTTGGCTTATATACTTGGCTGTATAGCACTCAATTTTTGAACATCAACAGACATTGCAAGCTGTCAATATGGAAGGCAGGGAGCATGTCATCTACCTCATTGTTAAAGGTAGCAGGAACACATGTTAAGAACATGTAAAGCGCAGAATAATCAATCAAAATTTGGTCCAATGGATCTTACAAGATCAAGTTTCTATTTTGTGTTTGCCTCAGAGATTCACTTACAACAGCGCTCATCTTTATTACTGTAGAAGTTCATATAGAGCTCAAAGGCTAGCAGTTACTTCCTCATACTAGTCTGATTCTCAAACCTTAATTGGTTTTCATACATTTTTTCACTTTTAAAAGTTACCATTAGGGAATCAGAGCAAGATTTTTGTTATTGTCTGGTTATTTTGTTCAGAATATGTTGCAGACACAAGTGGTTTTGTAGAATTGTCTTGAGTACTGCCATATGCCATCCTGGCTTGGAAATAAATTAACATTCCTCATTGTCATTGATTCAAAGGCATTGTTGGTCTATATATAGCACATGGGCTATAATTCTTCAAGAAGTCAGCTCACCACTACCTTCTCAAGGTCAACTTAGGATGGCCAATGATCACTAGCCAGTGATGCCTCGGTCCCACAAATTAATTTTAAAGAAAATCAGCTTCTTTTATTTCATCAGAAGTAGGCTGTTTCTGATCTAACTTCCTGCTGCAGCCACAAATCAAGCCTTATACCAGGCTAGGGAATATACCCTTTACAACTGTTACAATGCCTCAAATTGACATAACAGAACCAAATCACTCTTCAAGAAATGGAAACAGAAATATATCTCAGTTTGCTGTAGAGCAATGTATCATGGAGTTGACTAAATATCCTTCACTGAACAGCACCAAGCAAAGGAGATCAAGAAAACATTAGATTTTGCCCACATGGCTGGTGATACAGACTGTACACACATTGCCATGGGTGACCCCATAGCCCAACTATAACTGATCAAAAGAGATTCCAGTTCCTCAAGGATAATCTAATCTGTGGCCATGCAAGTGCATCATGCAGGTTTGTGACCACTAACATTTTTTAAATTCCCTGTGCCAGTACTTGTTGCCAGCTTTATTCCAAGCAGATCAACATGTTACAGGCTAATTGTTGAGAGATAAGGATCATCCCCTCCAGACATGGCTTTGTGTGCACTGCAGATCAGACGAAAGATCATCTGAAACACACAACATTATTGAACAAGTAGTCAGTGTTCTCAAGCTGCAGTCTGAGTGCTTTGATTTTCAAGAGAAACTTTGTTGTTCGTTCAGGTCAACTATTTGCTCCACAACATGACTGTAAGGGGGTGCCCATATTTGAAAGACACAAAATGGCCAACAGAGGGGGTTAGCAGAATTAAAAAGCCTGCTCCAGCATTTAGACACAAAATGGGTGACAAGTGATGAACAGATCCAAAGTTACTCCAAGGTAAAGAGGGGCCTTTCACAAAAAGCAAACAGAAGACAGTTTGATAAGAGATTATTCAAAGGCAGACAAGTTTGAAAATTTGTAACAAACATTGAAGATGATGATAAAACTTCTAAACTAATGGGATTGTGACACACAAAAATTTGAAGGACCAAACAAGTTCATTAAATTACAAGTGATTAATTCCAGCTTCATTAATGAAAGGATGTTGTCCCATTAGGTGAACAGTGTCAGTTAGAACAAGGGGAGTAAATCCCATTCCAGATGACAACCAAATGATATAGCTAACTCATTGTGCATCTGTGAAACCAACAGCTAAAATAATTTCATAGTAATCAGTTGTTTCTTTGAAGTTATTCACAATATTAAGAAATAGATTCTGGTTAAAGATTCTTCAACTAATCACAAAGATAAATTTCAATGTAATTATAGATGCACATATATAACCAAAGTATACTAAAAGGATTAGGGGAAAACATTGAAGCATAGGTGGGAAAGTTGATTAGTCTCAGGAAATATTTTTCTTATCATTAAAGGGGTGCCTGTAAGAAACAAATTTCTCGCAACTCATTAGCTAAAGAGTGCTAACAGTAGAAGTAGCTGTAAGACTTTACATATAACTAACTTTATAATAGAAATTAATATTACAAATCTTATAGCAGTTAGTGAGAATCAACTGTCCTGTGTTTTTTTAAATATATAATTGGGACAGAGGGAAAATATGACGAGTAACAGAATTTGATAGAAATAGCACATGGAATACAATGAACAACAGAATTCATGAGAGGTAAGCAAAGCTGTAACATGTCTGAAGGAGCATGGCCCGTAACTTTGGAATGTGAATCAATAGGATGCACAGAAAGATCCCAAGATCTGGAGATTCCAAAGTCTCTTAAACATAGTGAGATCTGGGGCTGTCCATAGGAGTGCCCATCATTGATTAACAGTTTCACAGGATTAGATGTATTGAATAAGGGGAAGGGCATATCGACCACGTGGTAATGTGTTTATTGTAACACAAAATTATAAAAATACTGTATCACTCTGATTTTTCACAGTGTCATTGATCTCTCTTCCAATCTGAGCTGAATATTAAGGCAATAACTGGATTCTTACGTTTAGGCCAGATTCGGGGGGAATATTTGCCCCTCTCCTTGCATGAACTGATGATTGCTTGAATAAGAATAAAGACTGCTACATGCCTGAATCCTGCCTGCTTCCTGAGTCTTTGTCCCCAGTTGGGGGAGGGGGTGTGTTTCACTCCTGCAATGACCATCCTGAGCGATAAATATTGATCACGTCCTTTTAGAATCCTTAGTGTGGAAAACAGTCATTCGATCAAATGAGTCTGCACCAGACCTCTGCCTCCTACCCTGTCCACACATTTCCCATGGCTAATTCACCTAGCCTACACGTCTTTGGACCATTGGAGGAAATCACAGCACCTGGCAGAAACCCATGCAGACACAGGGAGAACATGCAAACTCCACGCAGGCAGTCACCCAGGAATCAAACCCTGGTCTCTGGTGCAATGAGGCTGCAATGCTAACCACTGAACAACTATGCCACCTTATTCAGTAACGTGCAGTAGGAGGATCAAGAGCAGGAGGAGGGTCAGATTGGGGGGAACTTGAAGTAAAGGAAGACAAAGAATTAAATACAAAGGAGGAGTGGGAAGAGGAGAGACAGCAAGGACCACTGGCTTTCCATGGAAGAATGTTCAGAAACTAGCATGTTAAGGAGTGTTTCATATAAATAATTCCTCAAACCCCCATACATTTCAGATTAACAGACCAAAGGCAGCAGAGTGTCAGTGTCGAGGAAAGTGCCAGAGGAATGAAATTAAGTTAGAAAGAAAATAAATTTGTCAAGCTGTTGTATAGTTATAGAGCCATAACGGCATACAGCACAGAAACAAACCCCTTGGTCCAACTCATCCGCGCCGACCAGACCTAGTCCCATTTGACAGCATTTGGACCATATCCCTCTAAACCTTTCCTATTCATATAACCATCCAGATGCCTTCTAAATGTTGTAATTGTACCCATCACTTCATCTGGCAGCCTACTCCATACATGCACCATCCTCTGCGTGAAAAAGCCAACCCCGGGTCCAAATTAAATCTTTCCACTCTCACTTTAAATCTATGCCTTCTAGTTTAGGATTCCCCCAGACATTGGTTACTCACCCTTTTCATGATTCTCATGATTTTACAAACCTCTATAAGGTCACCCCTCAGCCTCTGACATTCCAGGGAAAAAAAATCCCAGACTATTCAGCCTCTCCCTACAGTTCAAACTCTCCAGTCCCGGCAATATCCTTCTAAATCTTTTCTACACCTTCTTAAGTTTAACAACATCCTTTTTACATAGAGGCGACTGGAATTGTAAGTAGCCACAACATGATGTCCCAACTCCTATATTCAATGTTCTGACCAATGAAGGCATGCGTGCCAAAAGCCTTCTTCACCACCCTGTCTACCTACATATCCACTTTCAAGGAACTATGCACCTGCACTCCTAGGTCTCCTTGTTCGCCAACATTCCCCAGGGCTCTACCATTAATGGTTTAATTCCTGCCTTGCTTTGTCATATCAAAAATGCAACACCTCACATTTATCTAAATTAAACTCCATTTGCCACTCCTCGGCCCATTGGCCCATTGGCCCATTGTTCTCTTCACAGTCCACTACGCCACCTATTTTGCTGTCATCTGCAAACTTACTATCCATTCCTCCTATATTCACATACAAATCATTTCTACAATTGATGAAAAGCTTTGGACCCAGCACCAATCCTTGTGGCACATAACTGGTTACAGGCCTCTAGCCTGAAAAACAAATCTCTACCACCACACACTGTCTCCTATCTTCAAGCCAATTTTGTATTCAACTGGCTAGCTGTCCATGGATCCCATGTAATCTAACCTTACTACCAAGTCTACCAAACGGAAACTTGTCAAAAGCTTTGCTGAAGTACATATAGACAGCATCTATCATTTTGCCTTCATCAACCTTCTTTGTCACCTCTTCAAAAAACTGAATCAAGTTAGTGAGATACAATTTCCCACACACAAAGCCATGTTGACTATCCTTAATCAGTACTTGCCTTTCTAAATACATATAAATCCTGTCCTTCAGAATTCCATCTAACCAGTTATCCACCACTGACAAAAGGCTCACTAGTCTATAGTTCCCTAGTTTTTTTCTTACAGCCTTTCTTAATTAATAGCACTATATTAGCCAACCTCCTTCTGGCACCTCACCCATGGCTGTCAATGATACAAACATCTCAGCAAAGGGCCTAGAAATCTTTTCCATAGCTTCCCACCAAGTCCTGGGAAACACCTGAGCAGGTCCCGTGGATTTACCTACCTTTATGTATTTTAAGACCTCTAGCACCTCCTTTTCTGTTATGTGAAGTTTTCCCAAGCCATCACTATTTATTTCACCAAGTTCCTTGGATCCAAGGACCTTCTCCACAGTAAATACTGATGCAAAATATTCATTTAGTTTCCTGTTGTTCCAGACATAGATGACCACATTGAACTTTAAAGGGGCCCTAATCTTTCCCTAGTTACTCTTTTGCCCTTAATATACTTATAGGATCTTCTGGATTCTCCTTAACCCTATTTGCCAAAACTATCTCTTGTCCCTTTTCGCCCTTATGATTTCCCTCTTATGTGTACACCTACTGCCTATATACTCTTCTAGGGAGTCAATTGATCCCTGCTTTCTATACCTGACATATGCTTCCTTCTTCTCCCTGACTAGAGCTTTAATTTCCCTGGATATCCAGCATTCCCCTCACCCACCAACCTTGCCCTTCACATTAACAGGAACCTATTGTCTCTGAACTCTCCTTTTCTCATTTTTAAAGGCCACCCACTTCCCAACCATCCTATTACCTGTGGATAGCCTCCCCCAAGCAACTTTTGGAAATTCCTGTCCAGTACTATCAAAATTAGACTTATTCCAATTTAGAACTTTAAGTTTTTGATCAGGTCTATGTTTTTTCATAACTATTTGAGAACCATTAGAATTATGATCATTTTCCCAAAGTGCTGTCCTACTGACACCTCAGTCACTTTCCCTGCCTTATTTCACAAGAGAAGGTCAAGTTTTGTTCCTTCTGTAGTAGATACATCCACATACTGAATCAGAAAATTTTCTTGTACACACTTAACAAATTCCTCGCCATCCAAGCTCTTAACACTATGACAGTCCCAGGTTATGTTTGGAAAGTTAAAATCCCCCAACCATTACAACCCTATTGTTCTTACAGTTACCGGAGTTCTCCTTACACGTTAGCTTCTCAATTTCCCATTGGTATTAGGTCGGGGCTGCGGGGAGTGGGGGGATGGGGTGGTGGGGTGGGAGTCTGCTATAATTCAATCCCAACAAGGTGGCCATCCCTTTCTTATGTTTCAGTTCCACCCAAAAAATTTCACTGCATCATCTCCCGGGAATATTCTCCCCGAGTAGAGCCATAACGTTGTCCCTAACCGAAAACGCCACTCCCCCTCATCTCTTGCCTTCACTTCTATCCTTCCTATAGTATCTATACCTCAGAACATTAAGCTACCAGTCCTGTGCATCCCTGAGCCACATTTCTGTAATAAATATGATATCCCAGTCTCATGTTCCCAACTATGCCCTCAACTCATCTGTCTTACATGTCGGGCCTCTTGCATTACAGCAAGTGCAGTTTGATTCATCAGTCTTACCTCATCCTCTGCCAAGCTCTTGTCTGCCTAGACTATTTGACTTGCTACCCTTAGCTACTTAACCAACCTTCAGCTTTTTCTCTTTTTTCACTTTTGCTTTGGTTCCTACACCTCTCCCTTACTAGTTTAAAGCCTCCTGAGTAGCAATAGCAAATCTTGCAAGGATATTGGTCCCCCTCCAATTCAGGTAGAACTCATCCATCTTATGCAGGTTATTTCTATCCTTGAAGAGATCCCAATGGTCCAAAAATGTGAATCCTTTTCCCCTGCACTAGCTCCTCTGCTGTGCACTCATCTGCTCTATCCTCCTACTTTTACCAGCACGAGGCACCAGTATTACTAAGCTCAAGGACCTACTTTCTAACTTCCTGACTATTTTCCTATATTCTCTCTGCAGGACCTCATCCCTTTCCCTACCTATGTCATTGGTACTAACATGCACAATGACATCCTACTGGTCATGCTTCCCTTGCAGAGTATTATGCACCATTTCGGAGACATCCTTGACCCTGGCATCAGGGAGGCAACACATCATCCTGATGTCTTGCTGATGGCCACAGAAACATCTGTCTGTATCCCAGACTAGAAAGTCCCCTATTACAATTAATTGCTTGGAACCTGACGTACCCCTCATTACAGTATAGCCAGTCATGGTACCAGAAGCCTGCTTGTCAGTGCTACAATTGCCTGAGAGCCATCTCCCTCTACAGTGTCCAAAACTGCATACCTGTTTGGGATGGGGACAGCCACAGGAGACTCCTACACTACCTGGCTACCTCTCTTACCATTCCGAGCGGTCAACCATCTACCTGACTGTATCTGCAGTGTCTCCACCTCCCTGGACCTGCCATCCATCACACCCCGTTGATCTTGTAAACTCCTCATTGCTTCTAACTCCCAGTCCTACCGACCAATGAGGTCCAATAGGATTTGCAACCAAACATACTTCTTGCAGACAAAATCTCCAGGAACATTAGACAAAAGGTAAAGGTAGAGGGCTTAGAAAAAAGGTTGGGATATGAAAGTGATGTAGAAAATGGGGAACTGACCAGACATAATTTAGTTATTGACCTGGATGTAGAAGGTGAAGAGGAAGCTTGAGTTGGCAAGGTAGAGGAGTTGGGTTATAGAACAGATGGATAAGTTTATGCAGACTGACCCCGAAATAAATTTTTCATTAAAATTCAAAAGACTACAAGCCTTACACTCCAATGCTGATTCCCAATTAAATAATATATTAATAAGGGAGCTACTTTAAATGCATTCCAACACTACACATTTGATCAATTTGCAGTATGTGTGAGTTGCCTACACTTTCTATTATGTTATAGTGATTATGTTAATGATCTGGCAATAATTGAGGGCAAATGGTTCCATAGTCTCAGGCTCAGAGGGAGTCAGATGACACTAAAATTTGTTAGTGTGTTTCAGATCAGGCAGGAGGGTGCAGACTGAAGACCTCTGTAAGCCCACACAACCTACCCAGTCAACCTTTGAGTGGAAAGGATGGGTGAAAGCCTATTGGCCTGGAGGCTAACTGAGACCCTTAAAGAGTCACTAGCAGACAGTGTAAGGGCTTCATCCCACTACAGCTGGAATTCTATTTGTAGCTGACATGAATCTACTTGTAGGTTCACAATGTGCTGGATATGTTTGCTTGAGGCAAATAAGATGAGGGCAGGAGCTCTGTGCTTGAATTAACGGTCCTGCCATTCGGTATTTGGACCCAAGGGATAACCCTCTCGCTTGATCTATTGATCTCCTTCCAGCCTCACTGATGAAATCCTCCATGTTAGCCCCATCCTTCCCACAGTCACTTCTCTACAAGTTTCCTTCATTAATTTTGAGTAAAGGACTCAGCGTAGTACCGGCAATTGCCACTGTTCTCTCTGGCCAGCAACTCTTGGATTGGGAATTCCACCTTGACTCTGACTTAATCCAATAGGTGACCCCACACGGCCCAGGTAAGTGCCTGAGTGTTGTAACATTCTGTTGGAACTTTCAGAAATGTTTGATATGATGTTTCCAGCCAAATGAAGGAATTCTTTCATGAATATTAACTTCTGTTCTCTATTTGTCTGAAATAATGGTTTTGAACCCAAGTCTGTACCCTTGAAAAAGCATAGAAGCTTATTTGTAGTGCATTAGCACAGCTTAGATATTCTCTAACCAACAGATAGTAATCAGCCAATTAAAGTCTAAACAGCAAATAATCATATCACCTCTTCACTGCCTAATTGGCAATAACATGCTATTACTTAATTACACACATGAATCTGCAGAATGCACGTAGAGGATATCTTATAAGAAAAGTCTGTTATTGAAAGTTCTACTTCAGTAATGAAAACCTTACAAATATTGTGAATCAATGGAGCCATTCCCTCCATGGGGTCAAGAAGCAACCCATCACTTTTCATAGGCCCCTGGACTGATGGAGAAAGCTACAGTGAAATATAGCTGTGTATGGTTGAATGTGACAAATCAACTGTTCAAATGTAATTTTAAAAAGTGATTGCTGTTGAAAATCCAAATATAGCTGCGTAAGGTAATTGTTATGGAGTTGGCACAGTGTCCATCAACGACTACATTGGACATCATCTTCTGCCTGTCCCAGTTTGAAGAAGAGTTTCAAGGTAAATAACATGATTCACTGTCAATTATGTCTTAACCCTATATATAGACATTATGGTCAATTACTTTAAATAGCTATATATGGATGTTAATAACAATAAAATTGCACTGGAAGAGTTTATCCAAGCTTATTTTCAGATGTCAGTGATATTTGCCCTGATAATTTCAACCCTGAATATTATTAATCTGGATGTAGATAGTATTTTACTCAGTATGAAGCATAAAGTAGTAAAAAGGATATTTCCAATGTATCACCAAAGAATAGAAAAATCACATCTGTTTAGAGCAGCTAAGAAAAGGTTTTTCCTTTTTTACTTAGTTCCATACTTATAGGCAAAGGTAACATCAGTTTTTTTTCTATTTCTTAAATGTCAAAATAGAAAACAGACAATTGCTGACCTACAGCTTAAACAATTGCACCTCTCCAAAGACAAGCTGAGAACTCAAGTGTGGAGGTGTGATGTCTAAACATCAATGTGGTACCTCAAATGGTAAATTTCTCTGCATCTACTCTCTACTGTGACTGAAAGCAGAAGTATCTAAAATCATTAACCCAAATTATGAAGACGTAATATCAATAGAATGTTCCTGGAGGTGGCAAGAAGCTTCCAGACACATGCTCCCCTAGAGTCAGAGATTTTCTTACATTGCAACTGCTGATTCCTGATAAGTTTAAACACACATAAATCACTATAAATGATTTTTGAGTTTTTAAAGAGTAATTAATCAGATGTGTGGCACTTAGAGATTTTCAATAGCAATCACTCTTTTAAATGGCATTTTAACAGTTGATTTATCTCATCCAAACACACACAGCAATATTTTACTATAGCCTTCACTGTCAGCCCAGTTCATAGAGATGGTGCATGTCACCTAACTCTTCTTATTTTTCTTCACATTTCTCTCCATTCTGCTGAGTGCTCCCACTTTGCCAATTCAACTTTTAATTGTCATTCACATCTAGCTAGTTAAACCAATACTCCTACCTGTGCTCCAGATTTCATGCTGGCATTCTCCTTCTCCATTCCTAATTTATAACTACTGTCTCCCTCTTTCCCAACTAGACTGAAGGATTTTACCTAAATTCTGCTGCTCTGTAAAGTATGGCCTTCAGTCTTTCCCTTCAGCCCAAAGTATCACTCTATTTATTCAAGGGGTGAGGGCATCACTAGCTAGGCCAACATTTATTATCTATCCCTAATTGCCCATTGGGCAGTCAAAAGTCAAACACATTGTTGTGGTTCTGGAATTACCTGTAGGCCAGACCAGGTGAGGATGGCAGTTCCCTTCCCTAAGGGACATTAGTGAACCAAATGGGTTTTCTAACAATGGTCTCATGGTCTTCATTAAACTCTTAATCCAGATTTTTATTGAAGTCAAACTTCACTATCTGCTATGACAGGATTCAAACAAGGGGACAGGCAGTACTGGATTCAGAAATGAGTAATAAGCCAGGTTTAATCAGTTACCTAATTGTGCGTGAACATTTATCAAATAGTGATCATTGCATGATTGAGTTTGTGTAGCATTTGAAAGTGAAAAGCATGATTCAGCTACTAGAGCTTTAGATTTAGGTAAGGCTGCCTTGAACAGGTTGAGACAAAAACTGTCCACAGTACACTGAGAAAATCTGCTGATCGATAAAACAACTGAAGAACAGGAGAGAATATTTAAACAAACATTTAACGCATTGCAGAACCAGTTTATACCCCAAGAGGAAAAACCTCCACTTCCTAAAAAAAACATGGACAATTAACGAGACAAGGGACACCAGACAGTTCAGGAGAGATGTTTAGAAGCATTTCTGTATACAATGGGTGGTAGATGTTTGGAACTCTCTCAAATGGCAGTGGATGCTGGACTAGTTGTTGATTTTGAATCTGAGACAGAAACTTTTGTAAAGTAAATGTATTCAGTGATTTTGGCGAATATGGAGCCAGGCCACAGATCAGCCATGATCTCATTGAATGTCAGACCAGGTTTTCGGTACCTGATAGCATGGTCCTGTTCTTATGTTCTACTCTGCAAAGTTGTGCTTATGTCAAGTAATGGTATTTATTCCAATGACCAGAAACATGAAATTGAACTTTACAAAAACAATACTTTTGAGAATCACAGCCTAATATTGACTTGACCTCCCTTAACTGGCAACCCAATTTTGATTATTATGCATTCCAGTTATGTCTATTGAAATTTACGTATAGTAACACACACTTATAATAGCACACAGGACCCCTGTTGTTTGCAGACAGAGATAACAAGTATAGGTACTCTGCCTGTTTCAACTCAACAATATAGTTAACAGGCCTTTGTGGCTTATTGGTCAGGGATTTGCCATGATAAGTCAAAGTCAACCACCTCATTTAAAACTTCAAGAAAGCTTGGCTGTTTATGACTAATCATCATTAATTGGTGCATTCTCCATGGCCATACTTTTACCAAGCAGAGACCAGTTGTCAAGTAATCAGTGCTCTCTTTTCATGTAGTATGAATGTTGTTTCTTTCCCCTTGTGTTGGACTTCTTGTGAATTGTCCTGATGTGTGTAAGATGAAAAGGTTTCTTGCAAATTGAGGGGTGACCTTATACAAGTTGATAAAATCATGAGGAACATGGAAAGGGTGAATAGCCAAAGTCTATTCCCTGGAGCGGTGAGGCCAAAAGTAGATGGCGTATGTTTAAGGTGAGAGGGGAAAGCTTTAAAAGGGACCTAAGGGGTAACTTTTACACAAAGAGAGTGGTGTGTGAATAGAATGGGCTGCCAGAGAAAGTGGGAGGCTAGTACAATTGCAACATTTAAAAGGCATCTGGATGGGTATATGAATAGGAAGGTTTTAGAGGGATATGGGCCAAATCCTGGCAGATGGAACTACTTTAATTTAGGATATCTGGTTGACATGGACGAGTTGGACCAAAGGGGTTGTTTCCATGGTGTACATCTACTATCTCTGACTCTAGAAAATGTTTTCTTTCATCAATATTTTATTCAGGCTTATTTACGTAGAATAAAGTTAACCTCTCTATTTAGTAAATTCAAGAAAACCTGACCTATTGGTTACTTTATGATCACTGTGTGTAAATGTTTGAGTATACGCTAATGTTCCAAGTACTTTCTTTTCAAATTTCAAGCCTGTTGTATACAAACAAGGAGAGAGAAATGTGTAGACATTTGATCCCTGCTTACCTGGTTGTAACATTATCACAAGTTTCATTATTCTGTTGGCTAGCTTTGTTCCTGTGGTGCCACAACCTCACCCCTTGACATTTCATACTGTTTTTTGAATTGGTCAATAGTCTCTAATGGTTGTTGCATATCAGTACATTGTGATATCAAGCTTCCTGCATTATTAACCTTTGTTGACCATGTTTTAATTGGATTTTTAAGATGGCTGTTGAATAGATCTATTTTGTTAGTCTGTGGAGCCCTTCATTACTTACAGCAACGTTAATCTTAACAACATGTTTATCTGGTTTAAAAACAGAGGTCTAGAAAACAACCTAATGAAGCATGGAACATAAACTTAAATGGGAGGTTGGTATTGGAAATTTTGTTGTCAGCTTTTTGCAGGGCTTTTTGGACCTTAGCTGAAACAGGGCAGCTATTCAGGTTTATCTCTTACAGTTCCACTAAGTTGAATTTATCTCTGAACATCTAGTGGTCACTATCTTGACTGGTCTTAAGTAATTGCATGTTTGTAAATGATAGTACAATTTAGTTTGGATTTCTTTTTTCCTAGAGTTTATTGAAACTTTACCCAAAAGACAGTGATTTAAAAGCGAATTTGTACTGTAACTATCCAAACTAAAATTTAAGTTAGAAAACATTCTTTACAGTCTCTGTTAGGGTCTATTTCTATATCGATTATTCTTCTCAGCCGAGTCCACCATTCTTTAACCTCTGACAAGAGCAAAACAGTTTTTTGTTTGGTGTAACAAATGTTCTGAAATAGTGCATACCAGACTCAAATTGTCAACTGTTACACTCTCCATAGATGCCACCAAACCTGATGTACATTTCCAGAATTCTCTGTGTATGCTTTAACCTCCGTCTGACCTGCTGAAGGCACAGTAAGCAGTAGAGTCCCTCATCAATGAGTTGTATTTAGTTGGACTTTCTGGAGTTGGGTATTTTAATGTTTGTTCATGCTTAATCATCACTGCAGGTGGAATTAAACTGATTAAGCTCTCAATCTCACCAGGTGCAGGTGCTTGTTGCCTGAACTGAGGTTGTAATTCCAAGAATGAAGGTATACAATGGAATCCTACAAAGCTGTTGAATCATGTTCACTGACGCTTGATAGTTCTTTTATGTTCACACTTGTTGAAGCTTGTATACTTCATTGAAACCTTTGAATACAAATGCTGCCTTCATTTTATGATTTTTGTTTTCTCCTCAACATAAGCATGCCCTATTCGCAACAACAAAAACTGAAAGAACTACGGATGTTGTAAATCAGGAACAAAAACAAAGTTGCTGGAAAAGCTCAGCAGGTCTGGCAGCACCTGTGAAGGAAGAAACAGAGTCAACATTTCGGGTATGGTGACCCTTCCTCAGAACTGATGGTGGCTGGGAAAATGTCAGATTATATGCAGAAAATAGGGATTGGGTGGGGTAGGGAGTACATGATAGGATAGAGCTTAAGGAGAGAGAAGAGCAGTTGGACAGACAGAGTTGATAACAATTAGGCTGGGAGGGTGAATAGTTGTTAATAGGGCCTATTAGTGCCTGACAACAGATGGTATGTAATGGCAGGCTGTGGTAACAAGGCCTGGTGTGTGGGGTAAGGGGACTGGGACATGGGAGAGTTTAGGCCCGAAAATTACTGAATCCGGAGGGCTGTAGGGATCCCAAGCGGAAAATGGGGTGTTGATCTTCTAGCTTGCATTGAGCTTCACTGGAACACTGTAGCAAGCCTGAGACAGACATGTTGGCCAGGGAACAGGGTGGTGCGTTTAAAGTGGCAGGCAACAGATAGTTAAGGGTTTTCTTTTGTGAGCAAAACATAGATGTTCTGCGAAGCGGTCACCCAGTCTACGCTTCGTTTCCCCAATGTAGAGGAGACCACATTGTGAGCAGCGAATTCAGTAGACTAGATTCTGGGAAGTGCAGGTGAAGTGTTGCTTCACCCGGAAGGTATGTTTGGGCCCTTAGATAGTGGGGAGGGAGGAGGTAAATGGGCAGGTGTTGCACCTTCGCCGGTTACAGGGGAAGGTGCTACAGGGCAGTGGTGGGGAGGTGTTGAGGATGAACAAAGTGTGGACCAGGGTGTTCTGGAGGCAATGGTCCCTGCAGAAGGTGGACAAGGGAGGGGAGGGGAGGGGATAAGTGTCTGGTGGTGGCATCTTGCTGGAGGTGGCAGAAATGGCGCCTGATGATCTTCTGGATGTGGCTGCTGGTGGGATGGTAGGTAGGGACAAGAGGAACCTTATCGCTGTTGCGGGTGGGAAGAGAAGGGGCGACTCCCCTCATTTTCCTCAGGTAAGAGGGGTGGCTATGAGTACCCACATGGGCCCTAGTTATGTCCGTCTCTTTGTGGGGTACGTGGAACATTCCTTGTTCCAGTCCTATTCCAGCCCCCACCCACAACTCTTTCTCCGATACATCGCTGTTTCCCTCTCTTGTCTAGAATTGGAAAACTTCATCAATTTCGCCTCCAATTTCAACCCTGCCCTCACATTCACCTGGTCTATCTCTGACTCCTCCCTTCCCTTCCTTGGCCTTTCTGTTTCCATTTCTGGGGATAGACTGGCCACTAATATCCACTACAAATCCACTGACTTCCACAGCTATCTAGACTATAAATCCTCACACCCCACTTCCTGTAAAGACTCCATCCCATTCTCTCAGTTCCTCCGTCTCTGTCGTATATGTTCAGGTGAGGCCAACTTCGACAAGGGAGTCTCTGAAATGTTCACCTTCTTCCTCAACCGAAGATTCCCCAGCTCTGTGGCTGACAGGGCCCTCAGCTGTGTCCAACCCATCTCCCACACTTCCGCTCTCACCCCTTCTCTTCCTTCCTGCAACAGCAATAGGGTTCCCCTTGTCCTTACCTATCATCCCACCAGCATCCACATCTAGAAGATCATCAGACGCCATTTCTGCCACCTCCAGCAAGATGCCACTACAAGACGCATATTCCCCTCCCCTCCCTTGTCCACCTTCCGCAGGGACCATTCCCTCCGGGACACCCTAATCCACACTTCATTCACCCCCAACACCTCCCCACAGCCCTACAGCACCTTTCCCTGTAACTGGCGAAGGTGCAACACCTGCCCATTTACCTCCTCCCTCCCCAGAATCCAAGGGCCCAAACATACCTTCCAGGTGAAGCAACACTTCACCTGCACTTCCCAGAATCTAGTCTACTGCATTCGCTGCTCACAATGTGGTCCCCTCTGCATTGGGGAAATGAAGTGTAAACTAGTGACTGCTTCACAGAACATCTACATTTTGCTCACAAAAAAAGACCCTGAACTTCCTGTTGCCTGCCACTTCAACGCACACCCTGTTCCCTGGCCAACATCTCTGTCTCAGGCTTACTGCAGTGTTCCAGCAAAGCTCAATGCAAGCTAGAAAAACAATACCTCATTTTCCGCTTGGGGACACTACAGTCATCTGGACTCCATATCGAGTTCAATAATTTTAGGGCCTAAACTCTCCCATGTCCCAGGCCTTGTTACCACATGGTCTGCCATTACACACTACCTGTTATTAGTCTCTAATAGTCTCCATTAACAACTATTCACCCTCCCAGCCTCATTGTTATCAACTTTGTCCAACTGCTCTTCTCTCTCTTTAGCCCCTATCCTATCGTTTACTCCCTACCCCATCCCCCTCCCTATTTTCTGCATATAAACTGACGTTTTCCCAGCCATCATCAGTTCTGAGCAAGGGTCACCAGATCTGAAACGTTAACTTTGTTTATTCCTTCACAGATGCTGCCAGACCTGCTGAGCTTTTCCAGCAACTTTGTTTTTGTTCCAATACACAACAATGATTGGTCAAAAAATGATGTGTTTTACATGTGAAAATAAGAATAGATATAAATGGAGTCAAGCGGGAAGATTTTATATATTATGTGTGTGTGCATGTCAAAATTTTAAGAGGCATCCATACAAAGTTACATGTTCCTCATAACATAACACCAAACTCCCTACACAGATTTCCTTGCCATGTATCTGCTATGTGATCTGCAACTACTCTATTGATGGGCCAAAGGGCATCATCTATGCTTTATGACAGTATTAACTAGGAGCAGATCCTGTGCCTCTATCTTTAACCTTTTTTGCCACTTTTCCCAAGTGTTAGAGTACTATCTTTACAGTCCCTACTGTCTTCAACTAAGAAAATGCAAACAGATTTGAGTAGTCTAGATTGGCTGCCTTTTGGTTTTGGGGGATAAGTTGGCAGGAAAAAAAGTAGATGGGAGATAAATGACTTAAAAAAAAAAAAAAAAGTACAGCATGGAAACAGACCCTTCAGTCCAACTTGCCTATGTCAACCAGACATCCCAACCTGAACTAGTCCCGTTTGCCAGCATTTGGCCCATATCCCTCTGAACCCTTCCTATTCATTTATCCATCCAGATGTCTTTTAAATGTTATAATTACAACCACTTCCACCAATTCTTCTGGCAGCTTGTTCCATTCATGCACTACCCTCTGTGTGAAATAGTTGTGCCTCAGGACCCTTTTAAATCTTTCCCTCTCATCTTAAACCTATGCCATTTAGTTTTGGACTCCCTTACACTAGGAAGACTACCTTGGCCATTTAACCTATCCATGCCCCTCCTTATTTATAAACCTCTATCATTGGAGCTCTGGTTGCAGACAGAGATTTATTTCTTGTTAAATCTGAAGTAGTATATAGATATGGTCATGAGGCTCAGGGTCTGTACAGCTAATGCTCCTGTCTCTGGAATTATAGTATTAGTGACAAATATGTGACCTCACTGGGACTCCTAATTTTAATCAAACCCCTCCACACATACAAAACCATTAAAAGACATTTATGCTTTACAAAATAGGGCATTACACATTGATAGGCATTAACCAGTATCATTTTGTCTCCTATGTTACATTTTTTTCTTACACTTTGAAACAAGGGCCTCCATAATCCAAGTTTGGAGCTAAATTGAGATGTGCATTCATTCATAGTTTATGACATCTGGATATGGCACTGATCACAGTATATGCAGGCTATTTGAAAAGTGCAGGTTGTAGCCCAATACTGCATTCTATTGAACTAATTATATATCTCCTGAAGCTCATGTTCTGTCTTGATCAATGCGCCTAAATCTTTCACAAACCTTTGTGCTATCGTTCACACCAATGCAGAACAGCGAATTAACTGAACTGCATCAGACTCGATTACAGAACAGATTATGATATCAGAATTATATATTTAACTCTGATTTAGGATGCACGGAGCTGCCAGCAATCATATAAAGGAAAGTTAGTAATAAAAAAATTTTGTAGTAATCATGTAGAAGAATGTTTATATAAATAATGGAAATAAAGACGGCGTGTAGCTGAAACAGAACGAAAAGCTGAGAGTTTGAGTGATGGAGGTTGCCGAGGAGGGGAGTGAGCTGGTCCTTCCTTTTCTAACTTTGGCAGTGTCAAAGAGATTGGGAATTTAAAAATTGCACAATATAAGACAGAACTTATCGGAGTTCACTCTCTGAACTCTTCCTAATCCAAATCCCATTCGGGCCAGATAAAAGAAGCCCTCATGTGAAACAGGCAATTGATTGTTTGGTGAATGTGTTGCTCATTTATCTTATCTTTAAAGTCCAAGTAATTTATAGATCACTTGTAAGGATTCATTAGTATTAGTAGTAGCTATGGGCAGCAAAAAGCCTCATTGAGAATAATAGAGTTTATTAATAAAAATAAATTAATCAAGACACATTAATATGGTAGGAGAGATGATGTGTTTCAGCTGCAGGATGAGTCCTGCTGGACACCAGAGTGATCCAAGGCAAGCATATTTGTAGTAAATGTGTGCAGGTAGAAGCAATTGGCTTGCACCTTATAAACTGGAGGATAAACTGCTGGTGCTGCAATGTATCAGGGGAGAGGAGTGGGGAACTTACGCAGAAATTTTATTCCAGATGGCAGTCACACTCTTCAAAATAGGATTGTTTGATTTAGTCAATGGTCAAGGACAGGAGGATGTTTGTTTTTTTTTATTAGTTTGTAGTAGTTTGGTTTCCAGTCCTGATCAGTCAAAGCATTGAGAATCCATTCATTTGCACATGGTGGCAGCAGGGGTTGAATACTTTACTGAGATCCCAACTAACTTTATTAAAGGTAGAAAAGTGAAAAGCAATTGGCATGGCACAACAAATGTGCAAACAGTAATTGGAGCAACAAATCAATACTCAAGACTGACAATGAACCAGTAGTGAGTAGAATCATAGAGAAAGTCGTACCCGCTCCCAAGCCATGCCATGCAGAGAGCCTTAAACAACTCAATTATGAAAAAAAGTTGACCCACTGCTTCTGTTCATAGTCACCACCACGTGGAGAGTCTCAGCATTAATCATGGGGAGGCAATGGCCTAGTGGTATTATGGCTGGACTGTTAATCCAGAGACCCAGATAATGTTCTGGGGACCTGGGTTTGAATCCCGCCATGGCAGATGGTGGAATTTGAAATAAAATATCTAGAATTAAGAATCTAATGATGACCATGAATCCATTGTCAACTGTTGGAAAAACCCGTCTGTTTCACTAATGTCCTTTGGGGAAGGAAACTGCCATCCTTACCTGGCCTGGCCTACATGTCACTCCAGATCCATAGCAATGTGATTGGGTGTTAACTGCCCTCTGGGCAATTAGAGATGGGCAATAAATGCTGCCTAGCCAGCGATGCCCTTATCCCATGAATGAATAAAGAAAAATCAGGTTAATATGCAGCTATACATAATCAGCAGCAGTACCAACACTGTGTTCTGATTAAACAGTGAATCAAAAGTGAAATGACCAAATATAAAGTTGTTAAATCCTCTGATTCTCATTTGAGTTTACAGCAAAACTCTATGATAGATGGGGTGAACTTCATCAATGCTGATCGGAGCCAAAGAGAATATAGATTCCTTTGTAAATGACCTGTTTCATATTTCTGGTGATTGTCAATGTAGAACACTGAAAGATGACCTTATAAGGGACTGCATTATCCTGAGTTTGTTACACTTGATCAGTATATGTGTAATCCAAGGAGGACATAATGTTGTCCAAATCACAAACAAATCAGGCTTTTTATTGAAGGGCACAGGGGTCAGCTTTCAGGGTCCAGACTGTCAATTCCAACTTGGTCCTGTCATCAATTAAAGTGCATGTGCATGCAAGTAAACAGAGCCAGAGAGAAGAAGGCATAGTCACCACCATTGCTTTGTGTCTGCTTTATGGTGAAGAAGTGTCTCACGACAACCAAGCCTGCCTAGGCAATAATACGTGACATCAGAAGGGCCAAATTAGGACAGATAACTCTAAATGGAATTGCAGTGGGACAAATAAACCAGCTGAATCAAATCCGCAAGTGTCTGACAGGAGGATGATCCTGATAAACAAAATGTATTCTTCTTAGTACAGATGGTAGACTCAAACAAGGATTTCCGATATTCAGATATCATTGTCAGTTTTAAACTGAACACAGGAGTTGCAGTGTCTATTCTTTCTGAAAATAAGCTATGGCTAGAGCTTGATTTTTTTTCAAATAGTTTTTCATTCAACTTCATGGTGTAGGAGGTATTCTATTCAAAGTGCAAGGACAAATGTGTGCTACATTTTAATGTAAGGAGCGAATGATGACAAATTCTCTGTTTGTCATTCGTAACCTGCATTGTCCCTCATTGACCAGAGAATGTTGTGTAGTTCTGAATATTCTTTATTTGGCAATTGCAAACGAAATTCATGTTAACTCAATATGCTGAAATCAGTCTTCATTGAGTAAGTTCCATCCCTCGGACCACCTGTAATATCATTGATCTTTCATTTCTCTTTGAGGAGAGGCTAGAAGTAGGGGAGAAGCGTATCAGACATTAAGATAACAAGCTACAACCTTAACTTGCTGTTTTGGGAAAAAGTGGGAAAGAATAATGTTCAAAATAACACTACTATTGCTGATTTATCAGAAGAAGAGAGCCTGAACCATGTTGCTTAATATAAACAGAAATGCACACAGCTGTAACACTGGTAACAATAAACAGTAAATGTATCAGTCAGATAAGAGCTGAACATGTTACTATGGCACCATGCTTTCAATATCAGAATTACAACATGTCAGCAGCTTACATGGCAAACTGCACATACTTCAAGCAAATAGAGAAATGCGAAAGTCAAATGAATAGAGATCTTAATGGGCCACATACATTCCAGAGCCAGTAAAGTACCAAGAACATTGGTGGACTCCTCTACCCTTCATTTCAACTTGTCAACTTCCTTTAGCAAACCTGGTTCATGTACCTGTGGCTGTCTCTGCAATTGGCAGAGAACAACTGCCTTAACAATAGGAAGAGCTTTTAATTTCAATGGTAATTCATGTCAAGAAGTTACCGATTCACACTCTTTTTTTTTTTGTCTCAAAGCCTTTGGTGTCTTCAGCAGAATGAACTGATTGATTTGCATTTTTGATGCCTTTGTGCAAGACATACTGATCCTTCTCAGTGAATACGTCAGGCCTGACCTCATCTATGCTGTTGTCAAGGTGTAAATGAGGTTGAGGATCTCTTCCTATGATAAATCATTGATATCAGTGGCATTTTAATTATCATTCCCTCTCATTACATTATGAAAAAGCAAATTAAGATCCAGCATATCCTCCTGCATTGGGTCAACTTCATCGCTGATGCACCTTTACCACCAGATCTCTGCTCACGTAGCTGAGAACAACATTTTTTTTGGGGGGGGTCATCCATTGGTTAATTGTGGTGGATAATTCTTGTCTTGCAACATCTGCAGTGCTGTACAGCTGTGCACTGGGGCATGAAGGCTGGGAAATGCTACCAGTGAAAAGCATGTCTGCCTTTTTGTTTATCATGAGTTTCCCTAAGAATTGGTCCCAACAGCTCTGTTAATGAAGCAAAAAAACAAAAGATCATGCAATAAAATTCATCCTGGGCCATGACAGTTTGGACACTCACTTAGTCCCACACTTTAAATTTCAAATGATTAACTTCAAGCAATAATGACTAAAACTCTGTATTTGAGTTTATTGTTCATTTGGGTTCTGCAGACGAGGTCGCAAATTGGGCTGTCAAATGCTTAGTGTTAATTAAGAACAAAAAAAGGCTTAAGTTCCAACTAGTAAAATTCTAACTAGCAGGCATCATAAAGCTGAGCAGTTGCTTGAATTAACCATATTCTAAAGGGCAGTCTTGCCCATTTACAAAGTGGTCCTTGTTGTTTCTGACAAATTAGTTGAGAGCAGGTATTAGCCATTATCTCAAGCCGTTACCAGTTTAATGTAAAGGACCCTGTGGCCATGTAAACCATCAGCCAGGTTCATTTGAATATTGCTCAAACTAATAAACTCAATGGATGTATTTCAGGTGCCTGTGCAATGTAGGTTGTAGAGTTGCAAAAGTGGACATCTTTCTTTGGTAAATGTCAGAGTCCATTATAAAAGGATGTAACAGCAGAACATTTAGAAATACATGATATGATCAAGCATATTCAATGGCTTCATGAAGTAGAAATCATGCCTGAATAGTTGAAGGTGAACTAGTAGATATGGCATATCTGGGTTTCCAAAAGGCATTAATAAGGCACCACACGCGACTTGCACAAGAAGTTAACAGCCCATGGTTTTAGGTGTAGTATATTAGCATGGATAGTGACGAAGTAAACAGAAGACAGAGAGTTGAGATAAAGGAAGCTTTTTTGAGATGTCAGCCTGTAATTAATGAAGTGTCACAGGGATTAGCACTGGAGTCAAAATTATTTGCATTTTTTAATAACTTCAAAGTGAATTTTCTATTGTTATGTTTGGGGATGACACAAAAATAGGTGAAAATTCAAGTAGTGAGGGTGATGCAAAGAATCTACAAAAGGATATTGACAGGTTAAATGAATAGACAAAAAATTGGCAGATCAAATATCATATGGAAAAATGCAAGTTTGTGCACTTTGACCTAACGAAGAACCGAATATTGTTAAAATAGAAAAAGACAGCAAAAAAAAACTACGAGAGGATTTGGGAGCTCTCGTCCACTAATCACAAAAAGCTACAGGTTCAGCAGGTAAAAAAGAAGGTAAATGCAACAGAGATAGTAGGAACTGCAGATGCTGGAGAATCCGAGACAACAAGGTGCAGGGCTGGATGAACACAGCAGGCCGAGCAGAGAGGCTGACGTTTCGGGCCTAGGCCCTTCATCAGAAAAGGGGGAGGGGAAGGGGGTTCTGAAATAAATAGGGAGAGAGTGGGAGGCGGATAGAAGATGGATAGAGGAGAGGATAGGTGGAGAGGAAACAAACAGGTCGAAGAGGCGGGGATGGGGCCAGTAAAGGTGAGTGTTGGTGCAGAGTTAGGGAGGGGATAGGTCAGTCCAGGGAGGACGGACAGGTCAAGGGGGCGGGATGAGGTTAGTCAGTAGGAGATGGGGGTGCGGCTAGAGGTGGGAGGAGGGGATAGGTGGGAGGAAGAACAGGTTAGGGAGGCGGGGACGAGCTGGACTGGTTTTGGGATGCGGGAGGGGGAGGGGAGATTTTGAAGCTTGTGAAATCCACATTGATACCATTGGGCTGCAGGGTTCCCAAGCGCTTGGGAACCTCCCTAACCTGTTCAGACTGCACTTGGAATAATGCAAATTTGTCATCACGTGATCGAAGTAAAGTAAAAATACCCTGGATTTGGAGGCAGTCCAGAGGGTTTACTCAGCTGAGATAGTAGGAACTGCCCTTCCCCTCCCCCATTTCTGAAGAAGAGTCTAGACCCGAAACGTCAGCTTTCCTGCTCCTCCCGTCACGACATTGATCGCCTCAACCTCTCCACCCCTCTCACCCATTCCAACCTCTCCCCCACAGAACGTGCAGCCCTTTGCTCCAATCCCAACCTCACTATGAAACCCGCGAACAAGGGAGGTGCAGTTGTAGTATGGCGCACTGAACAATACATAGCCGAGGCCAGGCGCCAACTCTCCGACACCTCCTCCTACTGCCTCCTTGATTATGACCCCACCCCCGAACACCAAAAAATCATCTCCCAAACCATCCACAACCTCATCACCTCAGGTGACCTCCCAACCACAGCCTTCAACCTCATCGTTCCCCAACCCCGCACCGTCCGTTTCTATCTCCTTCCCAAAATCCACAAACCTGACTGACTTGGTCAACCCATTGTCTCTGCCTGCTCCTGCCCCACCAAACTCATCTCCACTTATCTTGACTCCATTTTGTCGCCCTTGGTCCAGGAAATCCCCACCTACGTCTGTGACACCACCCACGCCCTCCACCTCCTCGAAAACTGGGGATTCCCTGGTCCGCAACATCTCCTCTTTACCATGGACATCCAGTCCCTATCTACTTGCATTCCCCATGCAGATGGCCTTAAGGCCCTCCGCTTCTTCCTGTCCCACAGGCCCGACAGGTCTCTCTCCACTGGCACCTTTATCCGCTTAGCTGATCTTGTCCTCTCCCTTAACAACTTCTCCTTCAATTCCTCCCACTTCCTACAGACAATGGGGATGGCCATGGGTACCCGCATGGACCCAAGCTATGCCTGCCTCTTTGTAGGATACGTGGAACAATCCCTCTTCCAAAGCTACACTGGACCTCTCCCCCACCTCTTCCTCCGTTACATCGATGACTGTATCAGCGCCGCCTCGTGATCCCATGAGGAGCTCAAACAGTTCATCCACTTCACTAACACCTTCCACCCCAACCTCAAATTCACCTGGACCATCTCCGATACCTCTCTCTCCTTCCTGGACCATCTCTGGCAACCACCCGGAAACCGATATCCATTTCAAGCCTACCAACTCCCACAGCTACCTAGAGTACACCTCCTCTCACCCACCTTCCTGCAAAAAGGCCATCCCCTATTCCCAATTCCTTCGCCTCCGCCACATCTGCTCTTGAGATGAGGCATTCCACTCCCGGACATCCCAGATGTCCTCGTTTTTCAAGGACCGCAACTTCCCCTCCACAGTGGTCGAAAACGCCCTCGACCGTGTCTCTTGCATTTTCTGCAACTCATCCCTCACACCCCCTCCCGCAATAACAACCAAAACAGAATCCCCCTCGTCCTCACGTACCACCCCAACAACCTCCAGATCCAACGCGTCATCCTCCGACACTTCCGCCATCTGCAATCCGACCCACCACTAAAGACATTTTTCCCTCCCCACCCTTATCTGCTTTCCAGAGGGACCACTCTCTCCCTGACTCCCTTGTCCAGTCCACACTCCCCACCAGCCCCACCACGCCCGGCACTTTTCCCTGCAGCAGCAGGAAGTGCTACACCTGCCCCTACACCTCCCCCCTCACCCCTATCCCAGGCCCTAAGAAGACCTTCCACATCAAACAGATGTTCACCTGCACATCTGCTAATGTGGTATACTGTATCTGTTGTTCCCGTTGTGGCCTCCTTTACATCGGCGAAACCAAGTGGAGGCTTGGGGACCGCTTTGTGGAACACCTACGCTCGGTCCGCAACAAACAACTGCACCTCCCAGTCGTGAACCATTTCAACTCCCCCTCCCACTCCTTGGACGACATCTCCATCCTGGGCCTCCTGCAGTGCCACAACAATGCCACCCGAAGGTTGCAGGAACAGCATCTCTTATTTTGTTTGGGCAGCCCAATGGTACCAATGTGGACTTCACAAGCTTCAAAATCTCTCCTCCACCGACTGCATCCCAAAACCAGCCCAGCTCATACCCGCCTCCCTATCCTGTCTTCCCACCTGAAGCTCCACTCCCATCTCCTACCTACTAGCCTCATCCTGCTTCCTTGACCTGTCTGTCCTCACTGTACTCCCCACCTACACTCACCTTTACTGGCTCCAAACCCGCCTCTTTGACCTGTCTGTCTCCTCTCCATCTATCTTCTCCTTTTATCCATTTTCTATTCGGCTCCCCCTTCTTCCTTATTTATTTCAGAATCCCCTTCCCCTCCCCCATTTCTGAAGAAGGGTTTAAGTCCAAAACATCAGCTTTCCTGCTCCTCTGATGCTGCTTGGCCTGCTGTGGTCATCCAGCTCTACACCTTGTTCTCTCAGTTTACTTAGCTGATCCTGGTTATAGAGGGGTTTTCTTATGAGGAGAGTTTAAATAGTTCGGGTTTGTGCTCACTGTTGTTTAGAAGAATAGAAGACTTTATTCAATTCTTAGGGGGTTTGACAGGGTTGGATGCAGGGAGGTTCCTTTCCCTTTTGGGAAAGTCTAGGACCAGAAAGTATATTCTCAAGGTCAATTTAAGATACAAGTAAGGAGGAATTTGTTCTTTCTGAGGGTTAGATCTGTGAAATTCTTAAGTGCAGAGGCATGTTTGAGGTGAGTTGTTAGTATAAAAAAGGTTCAGATGGACAGCTTTTTAATCAAAATGGAAATCTAGGGTTATGGAGAAAAGGTAGGAAGGTAGAGCTGAAAATTATCAGATCAGCCATGATTTCATTCAAGTGTGAAGCAGATTTAATGGACCAAATTGCCTGCTTCTGCTTCTATGAGCAATTATTCTACTCATTTGTGGCTGGCAAATAAGTGAAATTAAGTTCAGTTTTGACACTACTTTTGTTTAATCTGAGATCTATTAAGCAGTTTACATTGTTCTACAAGTGCTTGAGTGCAGTGTAGTTGAAAGATTTGAAACTTAAAATTCAGACTCAGGTCATGGCAATATCCATCTGCTTGATTTATATGGGTTAGGTAAAGCATTAGTTGTGCTTTTTCCAAGGTCACTGATTTTTCATTATACTAACAATAGCATTTTCAAATTAATTGTTCAGGAAATATTGGAATAATAAGTTTGATATGCTGTTACAACAAAAGCTGCAGAAAATTATGGGTCTGCATTAAGAAACATTGAAATTTTTGACTCTATTACTTTTTGTCTTTAGAATGATTTCATGTCTCCTAAAACAATATAGAAATGTAAATCTTTGTAGTTTATGAAGAAACAATTGGCTTTGGAATGGGCTGGAAATGATGATCACCAATTTCAGCTGATTTCCAAACCTCAGCATTATCAGGTCGACAAACAGCAAGCTGGAAGAAAACAGCAAGCTAGGCAACATCTGGAGGAAAGGAGCAGTCAATGTTTTGGGTATTATCCTTCTTCAGGACTGGATACGGGGGTAGGGGAGCTGCAGAAAAAGAGAGGGGGAGGGGTAGTTGTAGAATGGCAGTGACAGGTAGACATTGGTAGTAGGCACAACCTGGTTGGTTGATGGGAGGGATGAATCCCGTTAGTGGTTGGAAGGGAGGGTTAGAAGGTGGAATGGAAGGGAGGTGGTGGGGCTGGAAGGGGAGCCAGGGGATGGGTGGGAAGGTTATTTGAAATTGGAGAACTCAGTGTTGAGTCCTCTGGGCTTTAGGTTGCCCAGGCGGAAGATAAGATGTTGTTCTTCAAATTTCTTCAGATGAAGGGTCTAGGCCCGAAACGTCAGCCTTTCTGCTCCTGTGGTGCTGCTTGGCCTGCTGTGTTCATCCAGCCCTGCACCTTGTTGTCTCGGATTCTCCAGCATCTGCAGTTCCTACTATCTCGGAAGCCGAGGACAGACATGTCGGAGGGGGAGTGGGGCGGGGAGTTGAAATGGGTGGTAAATGGGAGGTTAGGTTGCCCATTATAGGCCAGGCAAAGATGCTCAGCGAAATGGTCAACTAGTTTACATTTGGTCTCACCAACGCAGGAAAGACCATGTCACGAGCACCAGACACAATAGACTAGGTTGGAGGAGACGCAGGTGAAGCTCTGTCTCACTTGGAAGGGCTATTTAGGGCCCTGGATGGAGGTGAAGGAGGTGGTGTGTGGGCAGATGTTACATTGTTTACACTTACAGGGGAAGGTACTGGGCGGGTTGTAGTGGTTGGTGGGGAGTGTGGTGCAAAGGAGTGGTGAAGGGAATGATCCTTATGGAAAGCAGAGAGAGGTGGGGAGTGGAAGATGTTCTGGGTGGGAGGGTCCAATTGGAGTTGGCGGAGGTTTTTGAGGATGATACGTTAAACGCAGAAGATGGTGGTGTAGAAAGTGTCTGCCTTGTCCTCACTATCTTTGTGTTTGGAGGGGTGTGGTGGTAAAGAGCTGTGGAGCGGGGAATGGAGGCGGTGGGGTGGAGGGCTGTCTGGATGACAGAGTGGGGGAAAAGAGCATTGTTTGAGAAAGGATGACATCCGAGATGCTTAGGAGTAGAACATCTCCTCGTTAGAGCAGATTCAACTGAGATAGAGGAATGGGGAAAACGGGATGGAGTTTTGCAGGACACGGGGTAGGAGGAGGTGTAGTCTAGATAGCTGTGGGTTTATAGTAATTGTCGGTCTGTAAACTGTGGCCAGGTATGGAAATGGAGAGGTCAAGAAAGTGGAGGGAGCTGTCTGAAATAGACCAAGTGGACTTGAGGGCAGGGTGGAAGTTGTTAGTGAAGTCGATGAACTGCTCCTCAACTAAACTCCACCTGAGTGCAGTTCTACTTCATATTGGACATTTAAAAATCGTAAGTTTGCAAGACTCCCCTCTATTCACCTCCAGTTGGAAAACTCACTCAGTATTCACAATCCTGCCCTGTTTCTGGCCATCTCTAGCCCCACCCACCCCTCCCCACCCCATGCCGCTGCCTCCATTATACACGTGCAGACCACACCCTGCATTAGGCCTCTCTGGTTCGGGCGCTGCTTCCAGTTCTGGTCCGGCACCCCAGCCTCCGCAACCATCGACCACAACCCACAGGAACTCACCCTCAAACTCCATCTCTACTCTGGATGACTCCACAAACTCTGCCCCGGATTCCATCGTCAATAGGACTGGGACCTGCCTCAACTTCCCCGCAACTTCCGTCTCCATTGCGGACTCCGCCCACTCTCCAATCAACACCTACCCCATGGTCACTCCTGGGTCCTACTGCCCCACCTGCAGATGGACAGCACACCTCTTCCTCCTCATCTGTCCAACCCCCACAATACACCCTACCCCTCCACCTCTCCTCCTTCCTCAGTACCTCATCTTTCCGACACCCCTACCCCCCATCCAATCCTCCATCCCACTCACTCGCCCACTACCCTCCCACCCTCCTTCCCCTCCCACAACTACTCACCCCCATCACACAGTGTCCAACCCTCACTCATCACATCCCCCAACTCCTTCAGCGTCCTCCACAACCCCGCAAAGTGCCACCCCATGAACCTTGCCGCATATTCACCATTCCCCCTGACCTCGAACGCCGAGCCTGAACGGTCTGTCCTCAGTAAACAGTGCATATTCGTGCCCTTCCACTTCGATCTCAATGAGTTCTGTGCCCGCCACAACATGGAACTCATCTTCTGCCGCCTCCGCCTCCATGCCTCCTTCTTTGATAAAGAATCCCAAACACCCTCCAGGGGCCACTTGTCCCGCATCCAACTTTCCTCCTCCCACACCCGCTGCTGGCCTCTTACCCACCCTGGACCTCTTCATTGCTAACTGCCAATGCAAAATTGGCCGCCTTGATTTCTCCACCTCCCTCACCCACTCCAACCTCCCCCCCCCCCTCTAATGTGCACTGCTTCACTCTCTCCACACCAATCCCTGTTTCCATATCAAACCCGCTGAAAAAGGTGGGGCAGTAGCAGTCTGGAGGATGGACCTTTATGTCACAGAGGCCAACCGCCAACTTTCCGACACCTCGTACTACCCCCGCCCACCTTGACCATGGCCCATCAAGCCACTGTCTCCCACATTGTCCATGATCTTATTGCTTCCAGTGACATTCCCTCCATCCAGCCTTATAGTCCCCCAGCCCTGCATTACCTGGTTCTACCTGTTTCCTAAGATCCACAAGCCCAAGTACCCTGGTTGACCCATCGTCTCCATATGCTCCTGACCACTGAACTCATCTCTTCCTACCTTGACTCTATTCTCTCCCCCTTTGTCCAGGCACTCTCCGCCTACATCCGGGACACCAACCAGGCCCTCCACCTGTTTGGTAACTTCCAGTTCGCTGGCTGCCAGTGCTTCATCTTTACTATGGATGTGCAATCCCTGTATACGTCCATACCCTCTCCAACAGACCCATCCAGTCGTCTCCCATCAATTCTCTCTTCCTTCTCCTCGCCATAGTCTTCACCCTCAAGAAACTTTCCTTCAATTCTTCCCACTTTCTCCAAATCCAAGGCATTGCCATGGGCACTCACATAGGCCCCAGCTAAACCTGCCTGTTTTTATGTTATGTTGAACAGGCTCTCTTCAGTACATATACCAGTATTGTTCCCTGAATCTTCCGCTGTTACATCAATGCATCGGTGCTGCATCCTGCACCCAGGCTGAACAGAAGCAGTTCATCGACTTCGCTAATAACTTCTGTCCCACCCTCAAATTCACTTGGCCTATCTCAGACACCTCCCTCCCCTTTGTTGACCTCTTCTTTTCCATTCCTGGCATCAGTTTACAGACTAACATTGATTATAAACCCACAGACTCCCATAGCTACCTGGACTACACCTCCTCCCACCCTCCTGTATCCTGCAAAACTCCATCCCGTTTTCCCAATTCCTCTGTCTCCAATGCATCTGCTCTGACAAGGAGATGTTTCACTCCCAAGCATCCAGATGCCTGCCTTTTTCAAACAACGCTCTTTCCCACGCCCACCCCTCCCCACATCACCCAAGAACCCCATCATACAGAAAGCCCCTTACCATACCTCCTCCATTCCCCGCTCCACAGCTCTTAACCATTCCCCCTCGCCCCATATAATAAAGGTAGGGTCCCCCTTGTCCTCACTTTCCACTCCACCAGCCTCTGCATCCAACGTACTATCCTCAAACACTTCTGCCAACTCCAATTGGATCCCACCACACAGAACATCTTTCACTCTCCGCCCCTCTCTGCCTTCTGCCAGGACCATTCCATTCACCACTCCTCAGTTTGCGCCACGTTCCCCACCAGCCACTTCCACCCACCCGTTACCTTCTCCTGTAACCGTTAAAGATGCAACACTTGCCCACACACCACCTCCCTCACCTCCATTCAGGGCCCTAAACAGTACATCCAAGTGAGACAGAGCTTCACCTGCATCTCCTCCAACCTAGGCTATTGCATCCGGTGCTCCCGATGTGGTCTTCTGTACATCAGTGAGACCAAACGGAGACTTGGTGACCGTTTTGCCAAGCATCTTCGCCTGACCCGTAACAGCCAACCTAACCTCTCAGTCACCACCCATTTCAACTACACCCCCACTCCCCAGTGTCACAGCAACTCAACGCAAATTTGAAGAACAACACCTTATCCTCCGCCTGGGCAATCTACAGCCCGTAAGATTCAACACTGAGTTCTCCAATTTCAAATAACCTTCCTACCCATCCCCTGGCTCCCCTTCCAGCCCATCTCCTCCCTTCCATTCTGCCTTCTGACTGTCTCTTCCAGCCACCAACTTGATCCATCCCTGCTGTTGACCGACAGATCGTACCTACTACCAGTGTCCATCTATCACCACCATTCCGCCTCCACAACTTCATACCCTTCTCTTTATCTGCAGCTCTCCCTACCCCCGTATCCAGTCCTGAAGAAGGGTAATACCCAAAACATTGACTGCTCCTTTCCTCTCTGCTGCCTAGCTTGCTGTGTTCTTCCAGCCTCCTGTTTGTCTACCTGGGTTCCAGTATCTGAAGTTTTTTTTTGTCTCTCAAGGAGATCAGCACAGCCCGAGTGAGAAGCGCTCCAAATATGCAAGTGATAATTGGACAGGACGTATTGTTCATAGGGGTTAGGGAGCAGGGAGCTCCTTTATGCGAAGAATTCACGGCTCAGAAAATTATTGAAGCAATTTTTTTCAGGTTTAAAAGTCTGTCTGAATGCAACCTGCTAATTTTCACTGTGGCAGATTTTATAAACCTTAATCATTGAAAAGTTGAACCTTGTGAGCTCCTTTGCAACACTGTCTTGGAAAAGATTTTTTTTTGCTGTCACAAGGGACTAACAGCTTAAGTTTGCAGTTTTATAGATTCAGTTTGATCATACTCTGGAGTATGTTACACAAATGCCAATTCAGAACTGTTGGGCAAATGCAGTGTGTCAGTTAGTCATCCATAAACAGTTTATGTTATATCAAACAACTGGATACAGCAAATGTAGTGTTATAAAGATTGCTTTATATGGACACTGCATATTGTCATGGAGTACTGTTCAAAGAGTTGGGTTGTAAAGAAGAGGCTATACAACAGTTGTCTGTTAATGAAGTACGCAGTATTATTTTGTCATGATTTGTCTGATTAGCATCACTATTTTTGGCACTATCAATTGCCAAATAACATCAGAAGATTGTACAGACCATGTGTTTTTATTCTTTATTTTGAATTATGATCAAAATAGAAAAATAACTGCTTTAAACGAAGGACTGTGGGAGTAGTTGCTGCATTTTTAAGAACAAGTTATTGGAATTCATTGCGAGTTGTTTCTAAGCTGTTGTTTTATTCAAGCCATGGGAGAAGATGCTTGAGACCCAATGGCACCGTGTTTGCGCTCAGAGAAAGCTTCACCCTGAGACAGAGTGTTGATTAGTTTTTTTTCCCTCTTAGGACCAGTTGTGGAGACCAGCATGACAACAATTATTGTAAAGACTCATGGACAGGAGGAGAGAGTGCGCATGAAAAATAGAGAGGCAGAGTGTCTCCAGAATGCAAGTGATAACATCTCTCTTTTTTCTTCTGCTGTTGTGAAATATGCCAAAACATGAAAGATAGCTAGCTATTCTCTCTCAGTATTTGCTATAAGCTGTAGCCTCTAACCAGTTATCCAGAAACTGAACAATTAATATGTCAATTAACATTTCCTGCCGCCAAACCTATGTCTCTACAAATGCGTAAGAGTTTCAGAAGAGGTGTTTCAGCTAGAAGTATTATATGTTGATGACAACTTATAGTTGTTTTTGTCTGATTAGAATTGGTGTATTTGTAATATGTAGTAGTTCATGTTAAGTTCAGACATGTGGTCAATGATTTCTGTCAACCTGAATCCATCAGATGAGAAAATTGGGACCTTTGAGTAATTTGATCAAATCTTTGACTCTTGTGACAATGACAGAAGCTCAAGTATCCATGCATTTTTCCAAATGAGTCATGACGAGCTTTTGGGCTTATTGTTCAGCTTGCATTGTATACCATTTTGGCGAAGACACTTTTCTGTTTGGAGTGTGCCTGAAATTGAGATATCAGTCAATGTTTTATGTTATCCTTAATAACAATGTTGTCATTTTTGACCTCAATTCTCCAGCTGATGTCTGCTGTTAAGTATAAAGAACAGAACATGCAGTCAGCAGCAGGAAGGGCCCAACCATTGAACCTATTGAAAAGGGTTCACCAACTACTTTCATGTTAGTTACTGATTGACATTTTTGGCTCTAAATGAGTTTATGGAATTTCTGCCAAATTTTTTTTACTGCTCTATAAAGTGGATAAAGTCTGCAGGGAGTTCATTACATGTGATGAACACTTTGGTCCTGATCGCACTTTGTTTTGGCACAGAACATGTCTTTCCTGACATGGATGTCAAAGTTATCATGCCCTGGTTGTCAAGCTGCTGACAGATGGAAGAGGAAGAAGAGACAGGCTTTCAGTAGGAAGCTTTTTCCAGCCAGGATCTTCACAAAATGACTCTCTTACATCACCCTCAGCGAGGAGCAGGGTTTACAATGCCTCCATTTCAGAAAGGAGGTATTATGTGAAATATATCACATCTTGCCAGCAGACCTGCATTTTCAGAGCAGGGCAAGAATGCCACTGCTAGGGACAATTAATCTGATCAATCATGAACCATTATGAGTCAAGAACCTTCTACGTTTGAGCAGGTGACATATCTATAATTCCCAGTTCAATGTCCATTGTTACTTAAAGGAGGGTACTGATCTACGTTAACTGTGTGTGTGTGTGTGTGTGTGTGTGTGTGTGTGTGTGTGTGCGACCTACAAAGGTCATAGAATCATACAGTGCAGAAGATGCCCTTTGATTCATCAAGGCTGCATCAACGCGTGAAAAACACCTGACCTTCAACCTAATCCCATTTACCAAAACTTGGCCCATAGCCTTGAATGTTATGACACAGCAATTGGTAAAAGATGTGAAGCAAATCAGCTTTACCACCCTTCCAAGCAACATGTTCCAGACCGTTATCACCATCTGGGTAAAAATGTTTTCTTCACAATTCTCTAAACCTCCTGCCCCTCATCTTGAACCTGTATCCCTTCGTGACTGACCCTTCAACTGAGAGAAATATCTGCTCCTTATGCACTCTTTGATCATAAGTTTCCATCCCAGGCAGCATCCTGGTGAATCTCCTCTGCACCCTCTCCAGTATAATCACATAAGCAGAGTGTATCATCATTTATTATAGTCCGCTGCATTCTCAGTCCTGTCATTATGAGAGTACAATCTTTTCCACCACGGATAAGATGTACAGCTGAGGAGAAGGAGAACCAAAGGAGCAGACAATTAATACATCCCCTTGCTAACCAGAAAAATTGTAATTGATTTACCAAGTGCCTAACTCTCAATTCAACAACAGTCCTACACTATGGTCTACTGTCCCTAAGTTATTGATCACAATACTGAAAAAGTGCTGAATGTTAAGCAATAATTCAAGACCAATAATGAACTAGCAAATATTCAATACATAAATCAATTAATTACCCTTTTATATCTTCTTATTGCCTGCCTGCAGGTGCCTTTGCCAAGTCTAGCACACCTTTGTAACATGGATGAAATGTGGCTAAGAGGGTTGAGAGATGAATTTACAGAATGTTTTGGCAACAGCTTCCTGAACTGATACCAGATGCAGCTATTTTAGATCTATACTTTCGTAAAGCAGCAGGATTAGTTAGTAAACTCGGAGTAAATTATCGTCTTGGGGGGAGAAAGAAGTGATCGTAATGTAGTTGAATTCCATATTCAATTTGAGAAAGCAAACTCTGACAAAACAAAAATCTTAAGTTTAAACAAAGTCAATTACAGGAAGATGAGTGGAAGAAATCTGTTTAATAGGTTAAATCAAATAAAAAACATGGCAGTAACTAAACAATGGAAAACAACAATAGGAAACATTTAAATGTTCAACAAAATGCATTTCATTAAAACAACAAAATATTCAGTGAGAAGCATCCAGCAATGGATAGTTAGGAAAGTTAATGGTAGTGTTATGAAGAGATGTGTTTCAAGTATTATTTAGGACAAGGAATTGGGCCTACTGAAGAACAACAGCCAATTACACCTTTACTCTTTTTTTTGTTTTACAAATCTTCCTAGCAAAACGCATGAGCTGAAAACTCACTGAAAGGCATTTTTAACACTCAGGAACAGTCCCTAAAGAGGGTTTTCTCAGTATATATCCCACCATCTGAAAAACATGCAATTCAACCAACTATAATGTTCCATGAAGGCATCCTGATGCGAACAGCTTGTGTGTATGGAGTTACCTTGGATTCAGAAAAGGCATTCCGTAAGTTGAAAATATTAGTGTTCAGCTGTAAACATGGAATTCAAATAGACAGAGCATTTTCTAGTTGTCAGGAACTCATAGACTGTTGCACATGTCAGTACTGTTGTTGCCGAAATTTATAATCCTGATGACTCTCATGAAGAGTCAAAGGGTTAAGTATCTAAGTTTGCTGATCGTCAAAACTAGGTGCACAACCACTGAATAGCAGCATAACACTATCTGCTAATGCAATCACACAAATGAGCAGACAAGGTTTGCATGCTGCCTGCGTCACAATTGGCTGGCATGGATTAATCATACATCATAATCACTGTGCTCATTATTGGGCATTACCAAGTTTTCCTCTTAGCTGTTTAGATCAGTCCAGTGTTATTATGAACATCAAGTTGTAAAGAGATAAGTTTCACTGATTTTTTTTTTTAATTAAACTTTTGAGCAAGGAATTTATATCGAATATATTTAAAGTACTTGACATTTAGAAATCCATGTGTCAGTTCTTCAACTTTCATCAGCTTGATAAATGTGGATGACATAACACATTACCTGCATCATGTTTGAAGTCATTGATACATCTTTCTACTTGGTATTGCATATCCAAGGTACTTTTCCCAGCTCATTTTTGAGTAAATTGAAATGGCAAGTGTGGGACACATAGCATGAGTTCCAGGAAATTCTAGATCAGTGATTGATGAAAATATCACAAAACCCACAGGTCATATTATATTTTACTGTTGGATTATTTAATATCCTAAAACAGCAAATAGAAGTAAACATTCATAATTATCTAACACCCAGACAAATGGGTTTTGAGTGATAAATTATCATTCCAGTTCTACTCATATTTAAATGATAATTATGCAGTGTGGTTTGATTATTGTTGGGAGTGTTTGAAAAATACTTTGAAAATAATTGCCGCAATTCAAAGCATTTTTTTTCCAGTTTGAAAGGCTGATTGAATACAAGCCACTAACTTTTCACCACAGGGCTTAAAGATCTTGAAAGGCATTGATAACCTGAATTCAGCAATCTCATTTTGTAAAGCTGTCTTGAAAAAAAAATGATTATTTTTGCTGTCCCAAGAGACACCAGCTTTTTAAAGCTACTTTTTGATCATACCTAGGAACATATCATACAAAAAAACAACTCAGAACTGTTCAGCATCAGAGGCACATGACATATGTGGGTCTTATGAAAGAACCAGATAGAGCACAGCTTATATTATACAGAGTGTGTGATGGAGTCACTGCATATTATCATAGTTTTACATGGAGGGTTGGGTTGAAAGAGGAGGCTATATATGAGGTGTCATGTCATTGGAAGAACCATGAATACTAGTTTTTTAGATCAAAAAATGATATTGTAGCCATTGTGCTAAAAAGACATGTTGATTTTTTTTTAATCAAGGATGGCTTTTAGATTCCATTGACAGTACCTACCAAATACCTCTACCACATGGATGAATGCTTGGGAACGCCATCACCTGCAATCTCTATCCACATCACATGCCACCCCGAGTTAGAAGAGGGCTGATGACTCTTTCCCACTCACTGTGTTAAAATTCTGGAATTCCTTTACCAACAGCACTGCGGTAGTACATACAGCAGTTTGAGAAAGCAGCTCATCACCATCTTCTGTCCATGCCAACACTAACATCCCATGAACAAATACTTAAAAAAATATTGTGCTCAAGTGAAGGTCTGATTATGTTTTGAACTATTCATTCATATGTCAGATTTGAAGCAAATTACCTGACGTGAAGACAGAGGTCATGAAGGTTGAGGACAAATTCTGTACTTAATCAGGCTCCGAACAAGATTGTTCAAATATATTTGTGTGTGCATGTGCACCAGAAGATTGTTGTTAATTCCAATATATGAAGTCTCTTTAGACAATAAGGGCAGAAAGCATGCCAAGGAAAGGGATACATGGTAATGTTGAGGTGAGGGGAGAAAGTGGGAAGGAGGTATTCAACGGCAATAAGGAGTAAATTAAATGGATGGCATTAAATTAATCAAATAAATGGATGCCACATCAATACAGATAGCTGTCATAATTACACTATGGTTAGGACAGAGAACATGATTTAAAGGAGTCAGGAAAAGTAGAGGACCAACTTAAACCAAAACAAAACATTTTGGGTGCTGGAACACTATTCAATGCAGAAAATGTTGGGAACAATCAGCAGATCTGGCAGCATCTATTGTGAGAGAATTTGAGCTAACATTTTAAATTGTCGAACTTTTCTCGGAATTGAAGAAGTTTAGAGATTTTATATATGCTATGATTTGTTTTGTTAGCTTTGTCAGTCTTCCAACACTCATAGGCCAGACTCCTGAGTAGTTCTTAATGACTGATTTTATATACTTTTTTCTTAGAACTACTAATGTTAACATTGATTATGTCACCCCTTGTGAATTGTAAATTTGGTTCCTTAATAAAGCTTTACATTAAAATTTATTTTGTCTCTCATAGTCTTATTGCTGACTTATGAAGTCCATCTCCATACACTTTCTGGTGTGGAGGTAACTTATTCAAGAGAGTTTCCTGGACACTTATTTGATTTGATTTGATTTATTCTTGTCACATCTACTGAGATATAGAGAAAAGTATTGTTTTGCCTACTATAAAGACCAATCATAACTTGCATAAGTACATCAGCATAATAGAACAGATTGCAGAATATAGTGTTACAGCTCAGAGAAGGTGCAGAGAAAGATCAACTCTAATATATGAGAGGTCCATTCATTAGTCTGATACCAGTGGGGAAAAATTGTTTTGGAATCTGTTGGCGTGTATTTTCAAATTTCTGCATCTTCTACCCAATGGAAGAAGTTGGAAGAGTGTATAATCGGGATGGGAGAGGTCTTTGATTATGTTGGTTGCTTTCTCGAGGCAGTGGCAAGCATAGACAGAGTCAATGGAAAGAAGGCTCGTTTTCAAGATGGACTGGGCTGCATTCACAACTCTCTGTAATTTCTTGCGGTCTTTGGCAGAGCTGTTGCCATACCAAGCAGTGATGCATCCGTATAGAATGCTTTCAATGGTGCAACTATAAAAAATTTTCGTAGTCATTGTGGACATGCTGAATTTCCTTAGCCTTCTGAAAAAGTAGAGGCGTTGTTGTACTTTCTTGATTGCAGCATCAATGTGGATGGACTAAAACAGATAGTTGTTGATATTTCTTCCTAGGAACTTGAAGCTCTTGACCATCTCCACCTCAGTACCATTGATGCAGACAGGCACATGTCTTACACTCTACTTCCTGAAGTTGATGACCAACTCTTTCATTTTGCTGATATTGAAGGAGAGAGTCTTGTCTTTACACCAAGCCAGCAAGCCGTCTATCTCTCTTTTTTTGTACTCTGTCTCATCATGTTTGAGATCTGACACTTTATAGTAGTGTCATCATAATGGTGTCATTATAATCTGGTGGAAATTTGTGGGAATAAAAAGTTGTACAGAGAATTGCAATATTCTTAAGTTGTTCCTTTCCCATGAAGAAAGTTAATTTAGTTCTCCAGACCCTTTAAGTACCTTTGGAATTTGCCTTTCTCAATGTTACATTGAGAATGATCATTTATCCAGATTGGAATTGAATGCAAAGGATGCAAGTTTCATGTCTAGTTTGACCATATATGTAGTAGCATGAGCTATTCTGGGCACCACACCTTTAGGAAGGCTACATGAGCTGTGGAGGGAGTGTTGAATGATAATTCAAACCAGGTGTTATATTTGAAGAAGAAATTATTTGTATTAAGGTGATACTCCATGGAAATTAGAAAATTGAAGGAAAATTTGGTCAATTTTTGTTTAGTTATTGAAGCAAACATAAAGGGCTGGTTCCTGTAGTGATCTGAATGACATGGGTGAGATTTGTGGCATCTCAGCCCATCTTTTAAGCTATTGACAAGTGGCGAGGTGAGTTTCTGGCTAGGCAGTGGTGAGTTGCTAATTAAGGGGGATTGTTGCTGGTTAAATGCTGTAACAATGGCTCAACCCACCCCCATAATATTCAATTTCCTATCTTAATATTGAGCCAAATAAGATAGATGTTGAGAAATCCTGACATAGGCATCAGAGTAGGTACTTGATGAATTCAGCTCGTCACTTGCTCTGAAGGACCAACCAGCATCTGGGGACACAATCCACAGGCACACCTTTGTCATTTGCCAAACCCTCATGACCGTGATGCCACCTCTGCAGGCCACTCAGACAGCACAGAATCAGTTTGCAGGGTGCAGTTGCTTTGAACCAGCATTGAAAGACTGCAGGGACAATTTTCACACAGGGACACTGACCCAGCTCTCAGATTTGAGCAATTACATCTGAGAGCTCCTTGCTTGCTCTCTGTATGCTCATTTATTTAGCTTCTCCCTGCAGATCTTGCAGAATCCGTACCTTATTATGTCATGCGGATGGGTGATGGTACTTTAGTCAAATCCAAAGGCTATCAGTGCTGCTGTATTGACAAGCTCTTTCATGCAAACAAGCAGACAGGCTACTTGTCAGTAGAGGTGTGTTTGGAGGAGATGTCTTATTGTATAACATACCAACAACAAAGTTGCTGGAAAAGCTCAGCAGGTCTGGCAGCATCTGTGGTGGAAAAAACAGTTAACGTTTCGGGTCTGGTGACTCTTCCTCAGAACTGTTGGTGGCTGGGAAAACATCAGTTTATATACAGAAAATAGGGAGGTGGGTGGGACAGGGAGTAAACGATAGGATAGAGCCCAAAGAGAGAGAAAGACAGTTGGACAGACAAAGGAGTTGCTAATGATCAGGCTGGGAGGGTGAGTAGTTGTTAATGGGACATACCAAGTTGTCAATCTAATACCTACCATGTGCCAGCTGCCAGCATGGCAAGCTCACTACACACATATTTAACCAGATGGCCATGTCAGAAACTGAGAGGGATCTAGTCCTCAGTCTAGTAAAGTGGGAGCCCACTGATAGTTTTTGATCTCGGTATTAATGGGCGTGCAGTTGGCACACAGTCTTTGGCAATGGTTAGTCACCTGCTTGGGATACTCACCATCAGGGATCTGTCTGATTACATTTTGGGGGAATGGGTAACAGCCAGTACTGTAGGTTCAGTAACGACTGTCATGAGGGTTGTGATTTATCAGTCAGGAAGCTGCAAAATCAATAGTCAGGATTCTAGTCAGTCATATCTAGGTGTTGTTCATTTAAGTACATCAGATACCTGGGGCAATTACAGTCTTGCTGATGCATCTGGCAATCAAGCAAGGAGATCTAGTAGGGGCAAGAGGGGATCATTGTCAAATGGGATGGGAGAGCCAAGCCTGAGGCTGGAGTTTGGAACAAGAACAGTGAAGGGAGTGGAGACATCAAGGTGTAGAGTGGATATGTGCAACAGCATAGGAGGAATGGTAGGCTATGGAGAAGAGGGGGACATATTGGCAACAGCCACCAGAGTGGCTTTCACATGGGGAGCGTGAAGGAGTAGGAATAGGCATCTTGTTAGAGCTCTGTTGGAGGTGAATTCCAATCCTCTGAGCCATCACATTGTAGGAGAAGCAAGTAGAAGTGGGTGGTTAAAAAGCTCTCACAATTTTGAGAGGTAAAAGGGGACATGGTGGCTTGGTGGGGTAGTAATAATACTAAGGGTATGGAAAGGATCAGGAATCTAACTTCAGGCACAACTGACGATGGGACAACTGAGGAGTGGAGCAGTCAATGCCGGACTGAGGGTGTTGTACTTAAATGCAAGCAGTGTACAAATAAGGTAAATGAGATTGTAGCACTGATTGAAAATGTCAGGTACATTTCTTTGAAAACATATGATGCATGCAGACTGAATGTGCTTTTGTGTCAATTGTCAGTCAAAGCTGGATTGCACCATGCCACAGGTGCTAACGTTGTTATCTCAGTGGCGCAGAAGCTAGCAACTAAAACTTAAAAGAAGGTGAATGCTGAGTGAAAGTGACACATTGTTTGTTGAACTTCCAAGAGTGCTGTGGGATGAAAGAAACATTATTACATCATACAGCACATAAGTATGATGAAGGACTCTAATGAATACAATGAAAGGAGAAATGGTTGATGTGGGTGTCCGATGAGAAGAGCCTCAGAGCACAGCAGGTGCTCCGAGATATAATGTCTGCACCAGCAGCCAGTGCAGCATCTTCCTTCAGTACAGTCTGAACAGAGTGTGCTGTACCATCCTGGTGTGCAATGCCCTGCTCAATTGGTTCGGGCAACAAGGCGATGTGAAAGATGCTGTGGGATTGGGGGAAGGAACCAGTCCTTTAAGATGGAGGATAAAGACATTAAGCTGGAAATAGCACACGCTGTAGATGACATAGCTCAGTTGCATTGATGTCTCCAAGGCAGGCAATTGACAACCAGTTCAAGTAGATGAGAGCTAGGTGCTGAAGGCTATCATGTCAAGGTCAAGAAACCAGCATTTGGTTTGCATTGTGAGTGTCAATTGCAGCCTGTGTTCATTTCCTTTGTTTCTTTTTATCATGGCTACCAATAAAAGCTCATGTTTTGAATTGTCGAAATGCTTGTCTGTATATAAAGTTCCCCTACAGGAAAATGCTAAGATGTGCAGAACCACTGGGCACCAGGAGAAGATTATTGGGGATGACAAGTAGCTATAGACAGGTAAACTGTGCAAGGACAGGTAAATGGGCTTGATGTGCAAGGGAGCATTAACTGAGCCAGCTTAGTGCAATGAGCAGCATAGCTTTATGGCTACTATGCCAATACACTCCCAGTGAGGGCCAGTACCGGGTTGTCAATGCCTATCTGGGAGCAAAACAGCCACATGTCCAAGGAATGCCGGTCTTTTGGTGGATATCCACTGAGTGGCTAGTTGCTCTGGGAAGCAGCATTTGGTAAGATGGGGGTAGAGTCGGGCCTGAGGGATGCCTTAGAGGTGGAGTAGGTAGTTAATGTGTTGAGTTTAGTAAGATACAGCGAGGAATCTCACTGTACCTCATGTCAACAATTCCTCCAAATAACTTGATGCAATTCAAACTTCATCAAAAATATATGATTCAACACTAAGTGTTGGATAGAGCGAAAATGCTTCTGTTGATTGAAGAATTTACAATTATGCAAAAGTGTCTAATGTTCAGATCCAGTCTTTATGGGAATGACACTAGTTAGCTTTTTATGAATGGAAAGGGTGTTAGACTTTTAAAATTCTCTTCTGCAAATGGCAACTGATGTTAGATCAATTGTTAAATTTAAAATTGAGATTCACAAACATTTGTTGACTAAAGATATAAAAGTTAATGTTGCTATAAGGCTGTTCTTTCATGAGATGCCTCAGTTGAGAAGAAAGGTTGTGGGAAAGAGTCCTTAATGTAAATTCAATTAGTGTGCGAATTAAGTCTATGCTTTTGGCATCATTCTACATTGCGAACCAGCTGTCCAGCCAACTGAACTAACCGACCTTTCCCCTAGCCACCCACCCATCGGATATTGAGGAATATGAGTCAAAGCTGGCTGGTGCAATGGAGTGAAGTCACAAATAAAAGTTATTTTCATTAAATAGCAGAACAGCCTTGAGGGGGTTGGATAGCCGAAATGACATTTTCATACGTTACTCATATGTCTAGGACAAACAATTCAAATGGGTATTGCTTTTGCAGACAGTACATTGCCTTTCACACAATATTGTAAAGAATTCTAATCTTGAGCTATTCTCAATAGCTCAGCAATACTTTGGGAACTGATTAGCTCAGCTGGCTGAACAGTTAGTTTGAAATGCAGAATGACACTAACTGTGTGGCTTTGGTTCTCTTACCAGCTGATGTTACCACAAAAACCCAAATTCTCAATGTTACCTCTCTCTTGAGCCATGGTGACCCACTTCTTAATCTCATTTTAATGAGAGAGCAGCATCTGCCAGCGAGGGGTGTGTGATAACAACTTCATTTACTCGTTTGGAGAACTTGATAACACATGATTGAATCCTGTTTGGAAGTAGAAAAACAGACAGCGTAGAAGTGACACACAAAGTGACGAGTATTAAGAATAACTTTTATAAATCATAGGTTGTTTGTAATCAGTTCATACTTGTGGGCCACTAACCAATTTTAAACTCAGCTTGGCAGAAACCTGCAATCAAATTGTGGCAATTTTGAAAGGGAGGTCACCTTGAACATCTGCAAGGTTATAGTGAGCAACAAGCCACATTTGTCACCCAGTTGTTGATACTTTAGATAAGTCATCTCTGCACATTTCTGGAAAAGTGGAAAATTGCTAATAGATTAATGACATGCATCCTTCAATGTTACTTTAATTTATTGTTGTTTCACAAGATTCCGGTCCACACAAATCCTGTGAATCATCATGTTGTCTAACAAAAAGCACTGTTTGCTGATAATAGAGCTTGGAAAACCAATTGATTTGATAAATGAGCCGGTCCAGTCTTATTCATGATATGTATTACCCTGATCCTAGACTGATATCTAACTGGAGAGATAAAAAGAAAGAATAATATTTTTTGTCTTGGAAATTTGAAGTAGAAATTCTTTAAATACATTGTGGGCCTTTCAGCATCTGACGGATGAGAAACAGAAGGATTAATGTCTCAGATAAGCGTGTTCAGTACAACCAGCATTCAGAATGCTGAGAAAGAAAATTTTGCCTTCTCTTATTTTTAAGATTTATTTGCAAATTTTAAAGACAAGGTTGTATAAACACCTTGCATTCATTTGCCATTTTTCTTTGTAACTATTCAGAGTTTAATGTCTACAGACTCTTGTTGTTGGATCAGGAAATGATTTTTCTGACCTACACCAGATCCGCCAGGCCCTGTAATTTCCAACATTTTAAAGTAAACGAAAATCTATTAATGCACCAAATCCATTCATTCTACATAAAAGCCAAAAGAACTGAAGATGCTGTAAATCAGAAACAAAAACAGAACTCGTTTGAGGAAGGGTCACACAATCTGGAATGTTAACTCTGATTTCTCTCCACAGATGCTGCCAGATCTGCTGAGCTTTTCCAGCAATTTCTGTTTTTGTTTGCCTCAGTCCTCCAGCATCTGCAGTTCTTTATTTAATAAATCAAATAGATTGCCTCCTTCATCCTCTTCCTCTTCATCCACCACCATGTTTCTCCTTCTTCTCCCTGTCCTTCTCCAGTTATCACTGCAATGCTGGCACTGAGTGATGTATCCACATGAAGAAAAGCTTATGCAAGATACCCAAGACTAGGACCTGTCTTGACATACATGCTGCAACAAGATCTACAGAGCCCCTGCATGTTGCCCAGACAAGGGAATTGCATTTTGATTATTCTGATGAGCTGCTTGAAGGTGTTTTGCATTCTATGTTGTCTGTGTGCACTGTGTACTCAAGGGAGCAAGTGGTCTGCACAGAGCTCTTGGCAGTCAATGAGCACGGTCTGGTTTAAAATGCTGGTGTAAAACTGAAATAGCAGGGAAATTGGAAAGGAAAGGACAAAGACATCACAGCTGTCACCAGGATAACAGATTTTCAACTCAATGGTATTGTGCACATCCACTTCAAAATAAGGATGTGGAAACATTTGTGGGTGCAGTATCTCGAAGTAAATGTGATGACCGCAAAGTCACATGTGGCACCTTGACGTGTCTGCTGTAGCAAGTCAATATCTCAGAGCCATATAGGAGCGTAGGAGCCACTCGCTCTGGAAAACCAGAGTAACTGGTGTAGCTGCAGCACAAGCTCTTTGACTCCCCACATCAATGCCTCAGCGGGGATACCATCTGCCCCAGCAGCCTTGTTGTTCTTAAGCTGGCAGACTGCCTTCTCTACTTTGTACAGGGCTGGGGTGTTGCTGAGCTCATGACATGTAGATGGCTGTGGGCTGTGTTCAAGGACACTTGGATTGACGGCGGAGCCCTGTTTAAGGAGGCCTCTGAAGTGCTCCCATTAGCATTGTTTGATGGCTTCTTTATCTTTGATAAGATTCACTCCCTCCTTGACCAGCAGTGGGGCGGGGCCTTTGTGTTCGGTCCATAAGTGGCCTTGACAGCACAAAAGAAACCCTGATATCATGGTTGTTGATCATTCATTGGGCCTCAAGTGCTTTCTCCACTCACCACTTGTTCTTTATGTCGTTGGACCTCAGTCTTCATTTGCCCGTAGGCCTGCCTTTTCTCTTCTGAGTGTAGTTGTTGTTTTACACCCAGAAATGCCACATGTTTCTGGCTTAACAGTTCTTGGACCTCCCGATCATTCACATCAAACCAGTCTTGGTATTTTCTGGTTGAGTGACCAACTGCGTTTTGCAGGCATTGATGATGGTGGTCTTGAGGGTGATCCAGAGGCTGTTGGGATCCTGTGACTTGGTATTGCCAAGGGTCGCTAGGTTTGTGGAGAGGAGTTGGTTGTATGAAACTATTTTTTTCTGGGTCTTTGCGTGACTTGATGTTGAACTTTTTGCAGCACTGCTTCTGTTGTCTCAACTGTGGCAGGGCTATATTTATGTTGATCCTGACTTGGCTCAGGCGATGGTCCATCCAGCAGTTGTCAGCACTTGTCATGGCGCAGGATGATTTTAACGCCTTTCCAATCCCTTAATCTCTGACGATGACGTAGTCAAGGAGGTGCTAGTCACATGTAAGTGCCCATTGATATCGGTTAATTCGTATTCCATCCAACTATTACCATGGGCTGTTCCCAGACCAACTCGCTATTCAACAGATATCCCAGAATTTACCACCATCCCTGGTGTCAACATCTTCTTCAACAGGATGTTGCCACCCGGACAAGCACTGTCAGTCTGCGTGCATGGTTCTTGACATCACTTTCAGATTGAGAAATTGGTGCCAGCAGGAACCTGGAGGTCCTGCTAGATGGAGTGGTGCAGAGGTAAGTTTCCATTTCCCCAAGATCAGGATTGGATGTCATGCCACCAGACCATGCCAGCCTGGGCAAAGGTTTCCACGCAGGTTAAAGCAGTCTCAACTGCCAGGAAGAATGCTCAGCAATGTAGAAGGAAGGTCAATGATCTTTGTCACTTTGCCAGTATAAGTATAATGGTGGATCAATGGTTAGCATTGTTGCCTCTCAGCGCCAGGGACCCGGGTTCAATTCCACCCTTGGGTGACTGTCTGTGTGGAGTTTGCATGTTCTCCCAGTTTCTTTGTGGGTTTCCGTTGGGTGCTCTTGCTGAGAGGCAAAGTGCTATAAGGCAAGCCAATGCAAGGTAGGGATACTGTGAGAAACAGGCATCCTCTGGGTGGTTAGGTGGATTGTCCATGCTAAATTGTCCATAGTGTCCAGGGATATGCAGGCTAGGTGGATTGGCCTGGAGAAATGTGGGTTTGTAAGGATAGGATGGGGGTGTGGGTCTGGGTAGGGTGGTCTTCGAAGGGTTGTTGTCAACTTGATGAGCCGTATGGCCTGCTTCCACACTGTAGGGCTTCTATGATTCTGGGATTGAGTACTCTGATAGCGAAACCCTAGAGATGGTGCCTGGTCCAGTCTTTGTGCATTCAGCAACATGTACCCAACTCAATGTCCTTGCTGCACTATTATAATTATTGTTGCCAGGGCAGAGTGGGGTTCAATAATGAAGTGCAGAAGCATCCTGTAAGTGAATTGGAGGTATGCTATGATGATTGTTAGAGGCCAACACATAACCAATACCAATATCTGTGGATATAGGAGATAACAAGGTGTAGAGCTGGAAGAACACAGCAGGCCAAGCAGCATCAGAGGAGGAGGAAAGCAGGAAGAAAGGTCCAGACCCGAAACATCAGCTTTCCTGCTCCTCTGATGCTGCTTGGCCTGCTGTGTTCATCCAGCTCTACACCTTGTTATCTCAGATTCTCCAGCATTGGCATTCCTACTATCTCTGTGGATATAGTGTGTCTGTGTGTGGCTGGTATCCATGGAGAGTGCCCTGAGCTGTTGGTGCTCAGTGCACAATGTGGAAGTCCTTTGGAGCAAGCAGCAAGTTGAATTCACCAGGTACCTTTTCTGGTTTCCATGTCCAGTTTACTCAATGTCTAGTTTGTTTGGTGAATTTAAAGGTAGGTAGCTGAATATTATTGAGGCAAGTTAGGCCAACAATAAGGCTTTTAACAAGCAATAATCCCTCTTATTTGGTAAATAGTGAAAACTCATCACACCACTTGTGAAAAGTATAAATGATTCAGTGAGGTGCTCCCGACATCAAAATCAGCTTTGCCAGACTTCTCATCTGATTCTGCCATAAATCTTGCCATACCCTTAATCAGTCAAACCACCAGAAGATTCCATCCACTGTTTCTGCAGGACATACATTTACATGTAATAATAACAAGAGTTTTTATAGTAGGAGATAGTAGTGAAGAAGTAAATGTATTGGCAGTGAGACATCGCTCAGCTTGAATGAGCAAGTGGAAAAAATGTGTTATTATATATGATAGTGATGTGATAGTGAAGGCATATCTGTGTAGCAGTGACCATAATGTTGTTAAATATTATCTCCATATTTGAGGGAAAGAGGAATAAGTCTGCGGCTTTTTTTTTTAAATTTCAAATAGGGTCAATTAGCAGGGCATGAAAGCAAAGCTTGTTAAAGTGAATTAGCAAATTAGTTTAAAGGACAGATCAATAGAGGTGCAGTAGCAGATATTGATGGGGAAATTTTTGAATACACAAAACAGAGAACATTCCAAAGAATAAAAACTTCCAAGCTATGGACCCACCATTAATGAGTAAATAGAAATGCCACAGATCGTATCAAGTGTCAAGAAAAAGTATTTAATTGGCCAAAAACAGGTGGCAGATCAAAAGATTGTTCAGATTATCAAACATTGTAAAGGAGGACCAAAAAATTGATAAGAAAGGAATAAAAAGGTAGAGTAAGGCGGGTAGACAAAAATATATAATGAAATAGTAAGGGATACATCAATATTTGAAAAAGAAAGGAATTAACAAAGTTTGTGTTTGTTAGTGAGATTTATGATTAATCATGGAAAATAAGGAAATGGCAGATGATTTGAAGAGGTATTTTGCATCAGCTTTCATTGTAGAGGACAATAGTCACGAATAAAGTCACTTCCAAATCATTTGTTAACAAGTATGGTTGGGCACCTAGGAAATTCTGTGTCACTGGTCAGGCAAGGGTAGAAGTAATATCCCAGAGGACTACATGGGCACTGCAAGACTATGACACCATAACAAATAGGAACAGGAGCAGGCCATTAGACCCTTCAAATCTGCTCTGCCATTCAATAGGGTTATGGTTGATCTGACTCTGTCCATTTTAATTTTCCCTGTAATCCTTGATTTGCCTACTGATCAAGACTCTATCTATCTTAGCCTTAAATATACACAATGACTCTGACCCCAAGGCTCTCTTTGCAAGGATTTCCAAAGACTCTCAGCCCTGTGAGAGAATCTAAGATACAATATTTGCATTATGACAGGCCTTAAGCCAATGGGGCCTGTAGTCTTCTGTTTTTGCTCTCTTTTTCAATAACAGAGTTACATTGGTTATTTTCCAATCTAATGGGACCATGTTCGAAAATAAGGGAGATTTGAAAATGTAAAGCAATGCACCAAAATCTCACTAACGACACCTTTTAAAACTGAAGATAAAGTTTATCAGAACCCAGATACTTGTTAGCTTGTATTTCAACAATTTGCTAAGCTCCACTTCTCTGCTGATTAAGTCCTGCCTTACTCCATCCCTGCACACAATAACCCACTTTACAGATTTTATCACATTTTTTTCTGATTCCAGCCTTCTGAGCATTTCCTCCTCTTTATGTCATATTATTGATACTTATTACCTTAAGGTATCCAGATCTCAAGCTGGAATTCTTTCCATAAATCCACCCAACTCTCCACTTTCCCTTTCTCTCTCAAAGATATGTTTTGTTCAGGCTTTCGGTAACCCCTCCTAAAATTTCTTAGTTTAAATATTTTTCAATGCTCAATTTAAATTAATTTTGAGACAATTGTAGTAAAATTTGGCTATCAGTATTCAACTTTCATCATCTACTTGTTAGCCCTGAGTCTTATTAAGAGGAAAAATTGTTTTAATAAGGTAAAATATTGATCTAAAATGACTGCTGGGATCACCTGACCACAGATTGAGGCAATCCCAGGAAATACATCTGGAATAATTGAAGTTAACAACAGTGAGATTGCCATGTTATCTGAAGACTGAAACCAGCCAACTAAGTGAAGAGAAATTCATAACTCATATTTTATCACACTTGAAGGATAAATTCACATTGTGGCTAGATAGCCCAAGGCCTGAAAAACTAAGCCGAAAACCAGAATGGCAACATTTGAACAGCCAGGCTCCATGGGATTTTCAGGACAGATCAAACCCAAAGTATCATCACAAGAAAATGCAGTTAAGTACAAGACCCGACTTGCTCTGGAGCATGAGGTTGGTTTGAGAATTGGAGTAGAGTGTGTAGACTCACTGGCACCCTGGGGTCCTGCCATGATCCAATATGGGGAAGTTAACATGCCGTTTGCAGTGATTGTGATAAGGTCAGCCAGCTGGGCCTTATAGAATATGAGTTTCCTGATTGGGGCTGCTAATCTGGTCCAATCAGGGAGCCCTGGCTAACATATAAAAACGGTGAGTGTCAGAAACACTGGCACTCTGGCACTCGGCTCTGAACGAGATTGTGCTAAAGAAAAGATATAGGACTTTTCATGTGTAAAGGGAGACTTGGTGACATGATACCAGCCTCTGTAAGGAAAGCGTATTATCTTTGTGGCTTTGGGTCCTGTCTATCTATCACTATCTTGTCCTCTATATGACCACAGTCATGTTTGTGACTGGTGAACATAATTTAGTGCTCCGTGAGAATTGCCTGTGCTGCTGGGTCCTCAGTCATTTCAGTGGGTCTAAACCCCAATTCCCCATGATATAAATGATCAGTGTGTTTATGCCTGTCATAATCTCTTCTGGGGCCTTTGAGGTCAGGGATTTGCCAAATGCCAAAATTGACTGATTTGGTCAAAAAATAAATTACACTTCCTCATAAAATATGAGCCTAAAATATACTCAGGGTCTGTATGGAGATTAACTAACACTGTTGGGTGATGGCAGATTATGACTTCCAGTTTAAATCCCTGTATTTGAGCCTACTCAAATGTTGTTCAAGAGCACCTACCAGCAAAGCGTTCTCCACTAGCTTGAGCATTTTCAAAATTACTAGAATATTTATTGTCAATTGAGCTTTAGCCAACTGATAAAGGACATTCCCACATGCTTGAGCTGGGTGATTGGAATATCTTTCCTCTTTGACATAAGGCTGGTTCTGTTCCATGAAGATGGGTCTCATAACTCAGGGATTTTGTGTGATGCTACGTTGTTTTCTGCCACAAGTCTTACTACGAGTTTTCTCTGCAAGTATTCACTAAAGGAGTGTCTTCCAGATGCCAGAAAGTCTGATCAACACTTCTCCAATACACCACATTCAGGCTGGTTATAATTGGTTCCCCTTGGAACTTTTGTAACTTGTTTGACCTTGGTTTCCACTGTTCTCTGTAACCACTAGTTACTGGCTGCTGTTTAATTTAGTTTGGCCAATCTTCTGTCAGGCCTGATTTCTCCAGCTGTGCGTCTATTTTCCTGCTCCTCACACAGTGGGCGGGCAGACTATGTGGTCTGGATCTTCTGATGACAGATTTTTGGCATTTGCTTTAGTGGATCAGGCTGGATGTCCCATATATGATGCACTTGAAGATTTCATTGAAGAAGGAGGTACTGGCAGAAGAGGACATGCCAGTGTCAATGCCAACTTGTTTTAGCACAACACAAATGGAGGTGCTGTAACTCTTCTCCCTTCTGATCTTGTGGTCTTTATTGCTTATGATATGCCTATTGGCTGCCACTTTCTTTGACTTCTTTTTCAGATCCATGCCCTTTGCTGCTGCTTCCATTGTGAATGAACATGGATGCTTGTGGTGCTATATAAAATATATGTAAGGACTGTCTGCAGAAAACAATTGTTATGATCTGACACTAAGTACAATATTAGAGATGGTCTTCCAAGAATTACAGTTAAGGAGTGTTTTTCTCTTCAGGGCATCCCTATTAAGAATGGAAGAATTTACCCATTCCTATTTTACCCGTTATAATCGCATGATGTCCTACAGTGGTCCACAGCCAATACAATATATTGTGAATGCAATCACTGTATTTAAGGTAACAGCAGCAAATTTGCCCACAGCAGGGATACATAAACTGCAATAAGAAATATATCTGTTACTTGCCTTGACTTGTTGAGTGATAAACATTGAATAGTTGAACTATTCTTCTTCAAATAATGCCACGGGATCTTTTTCCGTCCACAAATCAGGGCAGACAGGATCTCAATTTATTATCTCTTCAAAAAAAAAGCATTAAAGATTATTCCTTATTGCTGTTGTGCAGAAATGTTAGGCAGGATGATATCCCAAAGTCTGCAGTGAGAATTCGATCTAGGTCAGAAGTAATGATGCTATTATTGAGCCAAGGCTATAGCTTTCAGCAAAAATACCATATAACAAAAGCAAAGAACTTTCTCTTTATCGTAGAATATCTATTAGATTATTCATTGCTACTCGTAATGCACAGGATAATGACGGTTATCATGAACTGCTTGATGTAGTTTTAATAGGGTTTCATGGGGTACTTTCATATATTTGCCATTGAGTCAAGTAAACCCCATAAATTCTAAAACTGCTTGATGATTGATATGTTGAAACTGTGGCCTTGACTGGCCAGTGTTGACTATTTAGGATGAAGATATGAATCAAGGCTTTATTGCCAGAAGATCCCCTCTGTGGCAAAGAGCTTCCTACTAGAAAGTCATTTCCTGCTTGCATAAGTTTAGGAAGACAATCTCTTTAAAACATCAAACTGAGCTTGGTGCCAAAGTATTGATAATTTGTGTAAAAATTGCCCATCTGTTTCTAAGACCAAGGCTTAGATGTTTACCACTTTAAAAAGCATCTGCATTGTGGCAAGGAAGGCTGATTTGATCAGGAATCTCAAGTTCTGCCTCTGAGCCCAGCAATAGGGCTAACCCTAACCCTAACCCTAACCCAGCATTTCTCATTTTATTTTGGGGAAGGAAGTAGTATTGTGAGCAGTTTGTATTTCGTGAATGTGCCATTATCAAGGAAGCTAACCTCTTAAGTGATCAGGTGCCTCCAAAGACATCATATTTTGAAGTCCGGGCAGCATGGAGTTCAGAGTGTGGACATTTTAGTAGGCCTACTTCCAAGGCATTTCTTTGGCCAGCCACGATACCCTTTCAGTGAGTATAAAACTCCTTTTGGATGTGGTCCCAGGATATTTTTGGGGAGAAAGCACATAGAATCCCTAAAATGTGGAACCAGGCCATTCCAGCTAGTGATTCCACACTGACCCTCCAAACACTATTGCACTCAGACCCTGCATATCCCATGGCAAATCCATCTGACCTACATATCTTTGGACTGTGGGAAGAAACTGGAGCACCCAGAGGAAACCCACATGGACAGGGGGGAGAACATGTAAACTTCACACAGATAGCCACATGGAGGTGGAATTGAACCTGGGTCCCTGGCTATATGAGGTTGCAGTGCCAAACACTGAGCCACTGTGCTGCCCTCTTATGAGATTGTAAGAAGCAGGCATGCTGGGAAATAAAAACTGCATAAACCCGTTTCTTTATGTGATCACATGATGTGGCAGTGCTGGTGAGGGGAGCATACATTATCCATCCCAAATAGCTCTGGAGAAGGTGGAGTCATATTTCACAAATGAAAAATTAGGTCCTTTGGATATAGGAATACACACCACTCAATTAGGAGTTTCAGGAATTTGATCTAGGAACGGTGATATAATTCTAAGTCAGAGTGACTTGGAGGGGAAATTGCAGGTGTGGGTGTTATCACGCATCTGTTGCCCTTGTCCATCTATGCGTGAGAAATTGTGGGTTAGGAAGATGCTGTTTTCAGAGCCTTAATGAGTTACTGCAGTGAATGTTGTCAATGGGACATACTTCTACAACTACACGTTGGTATTGAGAGATTGAATATTGAAGGGCGTATATGGGATCCAAATAAAACTTTGCTTTGTCCTGGATAATGTCAAGCTTCTTGTGTATTGTTGAAGCTGCACTCATCCATTCAAGTAAAGAACACTCCTTGACATACCTGACTTGTGCCTTGTTGACAGACATTAGGGGAACTGAAGGTTAGTTAATCACCACAGAATTCCTAGCCTCTAACCTGCCCTTTTAGCTGTAGTATAATATGGCTAGTGCTATTTAGTTTTAGATCATAGAATCCCTACAGAGTGGAAACAGGCCCTTCAGCCCAACAAGTCCACACCTATCCTCAGGGCACCCACCCAAACCCATCCCCCTATAACCCACCTAATCTACACATCCCTGAACACTATGGGCAATTTAGCATGGCCAATCCACCTAGCCTGCACATCTTTGGACTGTGGGAGGAAACCAGAAGAAACCCACACAGACACTGGGGAATGTGCAAACTCCACGTAGATAGTCACCCGAAGGTGGAATTGAACTCAGGCTCCTGGTGCTGTGAGGCAACAGTGCTAACCACTGTGCCACTGTGCCACCGTGCCGCCCCTATTTTTTTTTGGATCAGTCTCGTGGGAGATTCTGCGATGGTAATATTGTTGAAGGTCAAGGTGTGGTCATTTGATTTTCTGTTTTGGAGTGGTCATTTCTAGCCTAAATATAGCTTGTCATTTGTCAAACAAAGGCTGGATATGGTCTTGCTGTACACGGACATGGACTGCTTCAGTATCGAAGGAGTTGTCGATGATGCTGAACTTAGTGCCATCATCAGCAAACATAATGGAGGGAAGATCATTCATGAAGTAACTAAGGATAGTTGGGTTTGGGACAACACCTTTAGGAACTCATTCTGTGATGTCCTTGGACTGAGATGATTGACCTCTATCAACCACAATCATATCATTTTCTGGTAGTTGTAACTCTGGTGAGTGAAAATTTTTCCCCGATTCCCTTTGAGTCCAGTTTTGATTTGACTCCATCATGCCATACTTGTTTAAAGAAGCCCTTCATGTCAAGGGCAGTCACTTTCACATCAATTCTGAAAATCAGCTTTTGGCCATGTTCAGACAAAGTCTGTGATGAGGTCAAAAACCAAGTGGCCCAGATTGAACCCAAACTGAGAACGGTAAGCAGATTATTGCTGAGCAGGTACCACCTAATAACACTGCTGATGCCTTCTTCTGTCACTTTTCTGATGACTGAGATGAAGATTTGAACTGTCAAATCAGCCAAGGAATTGGAAAAGCTGTCAAAACTTTCACGGAACTGTTCAAAAAGGGGAAAAAAAAAACACTAACATGTCTATTTGCTTCCAAATGTGAACAAATCCTGTCTCTCCGTATCTTCTCCAACAGCTTCCCCATCACTGACGTGAGACTCACTGGGTTATAATTGTCTGGATTATCTCTTTTTCCTTTTTTAAACAAGGGAACAACATTGGCTATTCTCCAGGCTTTTGGAACGTTGACTGAGGCCAAAGAGGATACAATGATATCTGTTGAGGCCTCAGGTATTTCTTCCCTTGCCTCCCACATATCCTAGGATAGATCCAATCTGGCCCTGGGGACTTGTCTCCCTTAATGCATTCCAAGACACCCAACACTCCTTCATTATGTTGACCTATCTCAGAATATGCATATATCTTTCCCTAACCTCAACATCCCTTAAGTCCCTCTCTTTGATGAATATTGATGTAAGCTACTCATTAAGGATCTCACCCATTTCCTCTTGCTCCACACATAATCTTCTTCCTTTATCTTGAGTAGGCCTACTCTCTTCCTAGCTACCCTTTTACTCCTAATAAGTATAAAATGCCTTGGGGTGCTCCTTAATCCTGCTGGCCAAGGACATTTCATCGCCCCTTTTAAGATTTGAGCTCCTTCCTACTTTTCTCGATATTTTTCAATGACTTTATCTGTTTTTAGCTGCCTAGACCTCGGGTGTGTTTCCTTTTCTTTTTGACAAATTTCATAATTTCCCTGTCATACAAGGTGCCTGAATCCTGCCATTCCTGTGCTTCATTTTCAGAAGAACATGCCTGTCATGCATTCTAATCAAATGGCCTGTAAAAGGTTGCCACATGTCAGATATGGGTTTACCCTCAAACAGCTGCTGCCAATCCACATTCTCTAATTCTTGTCTAATACAGTTGTAGTTGCCCTTTCCTCAATTTAACACATTTATCCGAGGTCCATTTTTGTCCATATCTATAAGTATCTGAAAGCATACGCTATTATGCAACCTCCGACACTACTGGAGTCTTAGTCAATATGGAGGAAGTTAAAATCACCCATCACAACAACGCTGTTATTTTCCCATCTTTCCAGAATCTGACTACATGTCTCTTCTCTATCTCCCATTGGCAACTGGGAGGTCTGTAGTACAATCCCAGCATTGTGTTTGTACCCTTCTTATTCCTGATCTCTACGCATAATACCTTGCTGCAAGATCCCTCCAGGGTGTCATCTTTCAACATAGCTGTGGTATGCTCCCTCTCCAATAATGCAACTCCCTCACCTTTTTTGTTTCCTCCTCTGTCTCATCTAAAATGTTGGTATCCCAGAATGTTAAGCTGCCAATCCTGTCCCTCTTTCAACCATATCTTTGTGATAACAACAACATTATAATTGCGTGCATTAATCCAGGCTCTAAGTTCATTCATTTTACCTGTTATACCACTTGCATTGAAGCAAATATAGTCCAAGCCTCCAGTTCTGCTGAGCTCAGCAACCTTTCCCTTACTGCTCTTCCTCTTAGCTATATTTGCCTTAGACTCAAGCTCTTCCCCAGTTTCTGTACTTACTGACTTGCTGCTCCAGTTCCTACTCCTGTCATGCTAGTATAAACCCTTCAGAGTGGCACTATCAAACCGCTCTGCCAGGATGTTGGTGCCCCTCCATTTGGGGTGGATGGGCGCATTTTCTGTGCCATTGTGATGGGTGAAATGTATCCATTTTCCTTGGTGGCTTAGGGAGATGGACTGTATTTGATACTTAATATTCTACTGAACATTCATGTGGTTATCTTCCAGCTACTGTAATCACAATATCAAATGAGTTGGAGCATCAGATAGAGAATCCATTTTGTTGGATCCTCCCCAAAAATTCTAGGACATATTCGGCTTTTAGGCCAGTCTAAAATGTATATGTCTGAAATGTTCAGTTTAATCCAGATTTGATAATTGATGATATTGCACACTAATTCATGCCAGCATGAATCTCAGTTTTCTTCCAAGTAACGTAATATATATGCTGCTCAGGTACGTTGTTAGTCAGGTACGTTGTGTGTCTTTAAAGTAAACAATTGAATTTGAACTGTTAGATTATTGCATTGGAATATTTTCAATTGATAGTTTGGGAGCTATATGGGTACTTATTGGAATTTATGCTTTTGTTTGCTTTATTTGATTGGCTATGTTTTTGTTTGCCTAAATCAGAATATGAAATGTCTTTTAGGTGATTTTTTTCATTTTTTTAGAGAGAACAAAATAAGTAGGAGGACATTTTTGAATCCAGAGATTATCAATTGAATTAAATTGTTTCTGCATTTCCTATCAAACTATCTTCCCTTGTGACACATACAGTTTCAAGCAATTAAGTGTGATGTGATTCTTTAGAACAGGAAGCATGAGGGGACCCTACCACACCCTCTCAGCAGATGTATGTTTTTTGGCATGGGACTTTCCCCCTGGTAATTTCTTGCCAATGAAAAAAGAATAAAGACTTAGGGTTTCATTTGCGCCACTATTGGATAAATCACCTGTTAGCATCTTCCTATTGGTAAAAGTGCAGTGTGTGAAGAGGTAGCAGGGTAACCAGTAGGTAACCTGCCTTTAAATCCACCAGCAGCAGAGCATTGAATCCAACCCTACATCAGGCTGTTGTTTCAGAATTCTAAGAAATAGCTTTCCAACTTGAAAATAAAGCAAAACTCTGCAAATTCAAGAAACGTGGTATCAAAACAAAAAAGTAAAAAGGCTGCAAAACTAGCTAATGATGCATACTGGTCTTGTATGCCTCCGAACAGTGTTTCAGAATGACCAATAGGTTCTTTTCCAAGTATAATTTTTTTTAACTGTAGTTTTCCCTACGGGTGGAAATGTTGGAGAGCGCACGTAAGATAGCATAGAGTCCAGGTGAGATAGAGCGTAGAAGTAATAATTGTGATTGCAGCTTGTTTGCAGTAACTCTATCTTTGCTCTATGTTGGCCAGTGAGAACAGAACCCTGTGTATGTCTGAGATCTTACAGCAGTGTAAATAGCTGTGGTGGTGGTCTTCCCATGCATCAACTCCCCTTGTCCTTCTAGGTGGTTAGTATCATAGGTTTGGAACCTGCTTTTGAAGGAACTTTGGTGAGTTACAGCAGTGCATTTTAAGACAATCTGGCAGCTTCATAATTGTTATTTTAAGTATGTGCCCACAAGTTTCAAATTGCATTGAATTCAGTTTCATTCCTTGTCATGTTGGGAAATAAGTTCACAACTATTGGGTTGCTAGGAAGCAGTTAGCCATTTGTCAAAATCAGTACTGACTTCAGCTGTACTCAGAAAAGATAGGACTTGCTTTGTGTATGTGATGGAAATGCAATAGTATTATTTTTTGTGGGTATTTCTCTAAATTTTGAAATAAGGCACTTGATAAATTGGCGTAGTGAATAAATTTGTGCCTTGTTAATACATATTTAATCAGGAATAGTAGACTATTATTGTTAAGAATAAAAACAAGAAAATATTAGATTCCTAACTTTAATGTAGGAAACACAAAAGAATTTGGAATCATGACCTTGAGGATGTCCTCAAAGGTTTTATACCTGATGAAGTACTTCTGAAGTACAGTTACCATTGTCACATAGAATGACGTGGCACAGAGGGAGACTGTTCAGCCCATTGTATCTATGTCAGCTCTTTAGTCAAACAATCCAATTAATCCTACTATACTGATCTTTCCTTCAAATATTTACCCAACTATCTGTTGAATGTTTTAAACTTTTTTTCCATTCCCCTTTTCAGGCAGGACACTCCAGATCACACAAACAAAAATTCAGGTAAAATCTGTATTGCATGTTTTCCAGTGCTTGGTGTGGGAAACAGTCACTCTTTGTTCACTCTTCCAAAACACACTCAGTTTTGAATATTATAATCAAATCTCTTTGTAACTGCTATGCTTCAAGGAAAAGGACAATCTTTGCACGTTATTGAAGAACTACATCTTCAGTACCATTTTGGTGTATCTTTGCTGAACCGTGGGGAAGGGCTTCAAAACATTTCTAACATGTGGTGCACAGAATGTGTACAGTGTACAAAGAGGCTGATTTGTTCACAACAGGTCTCTGCAAATAGTAATGAGATAGGTGAGAAACAATCTCATTTGCTAATGGTGTTTAAGGATAAAGGTGAGGTCAATTCTTCAAACTTCCCATCTCACAATCTTTTCAAACAGTGTAATGGTAGCTTTTATATCCACCTGAGTGGAGAGAATGCATTTTACCTTAATATCTCTTCTCAAGATATGAAAAAGGAAATATTTGCACTTATATATATTTTTTCCAAACCATTCAGCTTCTCAAAAGCTTTACAGCCATTTGAGTTTTCTTTTAAAGTGTAGTCATTGTTCTAATGTAGGAAGAACGATAGCCAAAGTCTGTAGAGAAAACTCCCACAAGCAGCAAAGTGACGAAGACCAAATAATTTAATCCTTGAGATGTTGAATGAGGGATAAAATATTGAGTAAGACCCAACTTCCCTGGTTTTCCTAGAAACACTGTCAAAGGATCTTTTACATCCAGCTGAGTTGACAGCATGGGCTTTGGTTTAATGTCTCACCCGAAAAACAGTGATGTAACCATTAAAAACTGGCTATTTCCTCTGCATTTGTATCTCATCAATCTTGTGACTTAAATTATATGTTTTTAAATCACTGTTTTAGGCAAATTATTGTAATCACAGCTACATTTCAAGTGAGAATTCCAACACAGAAATCAATGTGTATAATTGGTTGCTGGAGGTGCAGATCTCACTGTGGTTCTTTTGATGGAACAATCAAGAAAAACAAATGTTAATTCATGCATTGATTTTGTGTTTGTGTGCAAAATGTTGCAACATTTTGTAAGGTAGCTACAGTTTACTCTGTCTCTAATTCTTGAATTACCAACCATGAAATGAAAGCTTTGGTTTAATAATTAAGATGCTGGCGTCGTCATCAAAAATGAAGACAGTGCTTTGAAGGACAAAATGAGGCCTTTGACAGAAGGATGGGGTGTGAACTGGTCATTACACTTTCATTATGCACAGTACATAAACAAATGTGTCCAATCCTAACTAAAACAGTGTGTCCTGAGGACAACAGTACACAGAAAAAAATGCCATAATTGTAAGAAATTTCTCTCTCAGCTCTGCATGTAATGAACTAAAAGTACAGACTAATCCAAGCTTGCAGCTAACTCCATTCATCTTTATCTATTTGAATTTCACAGATGATACCCATTGTACCAGGAACATCGGGTCTTACTACAAACTTTGAAGCATTGAACCATAGAATTTACAAAAGAAGGTCATTGGGGTCAATATATCTGTATCAATTCTTTTGTAGAATATGTTAAAACTAATCTGATTGCAATGTTCCAATTCCCCATGTTTGCACTTGCTTCAAATATATGGAGTAATTATTATTTCTGGTGAGCAGTTAAAATAGGCAATGTTAGATAGGCTATTCATGATATAACTTGCTCCATTTTCCTTTCTACAAAATGCAATCAATAGAAGAACAAAGTGGGGATATAACTGGACTCAACATGAGATAACCTAATTGACAGTTCTCACTTAAAAAAGAAGACTATTAAGGGGACTATTAATCAGATCCCACACAAGGGAGAAAAGAACAAAAAGATATGTTGAAAAGATATGGATGAAGCAGGGTGGGGAAAAGGTTCATGCAGAACATTTACAGCAACGTGATCTATTGGGCTGATATTTCTGTGCTAAAACTGCAACTGCAATTCTCTTTGCTTCATCCACATCTTGTGACAAAACAGTTCGTATTCCTATTGAGTTATAATCAATATATTTCCTCTTTCTCTCTGACTGACTACTTTCACCAGATGACTCCATCAATAACTCTCCAACCTGAGGAATCAGTCTTCTCTTACCTATTGTATCAATAAGTAGCATAACTTTAAAAACTCCAGTTGCGTCTCATCTTTGCATTGTTTATCCCAGTGGAAGTACTTTCAATGCAACATCTTATAACCCCTGACAGTAAGACCAATTCACAAAAACAGTAATACTTGGAATTGAATGTACTGGTCCTACTACAGCTCCATATTGAGGTGTATATCAGATGATTTCTACCAGTATATATCAGCTGAAAGTTTTGCTTTTCTTTTTCTTCTGGGATGTATCCTCTAGAGCCCTATTTTCCAATCTTTTAATGAATGCCAAAGCTGCATCCAGAACAATCCAAGTTTTGCATAAATGTATAATTTAGAAATGGGAAATGGTTCATTTTGTTTGGAAGAACACATAGAGACAATGTAAAGTAAAAGTGTGACATTAAAGGGAGTGCAGGAACAGAAGCACATCAGTATATACATGTAAATGTCATTAAATGTGGCAGGACAGTTTCAGAGCATAGGTGATAAAACATACACTATTTTAGAATTTTTTAATATGAACATGGAGTTTAAAACCATGGAGGTCATATTTAACTTGTATTAAATACTAAATTTGGCCTCAACTGGAATATTGCATCCTGTTTTAGGTACCGACATGTTGACAAAGATCGGGGATTAGGAACATCACTTGCAGAGATGGATCAGAGAGGTTGGGCTGGTTTTCCTTAGAGAAGAGGAGGTTGACAATTGTGCTAATGTCCGCACCATGAAGTATGAAAATTTATTCTACACATAGCTGGCATCTAGTCCAATTGTAGTGTATAAGTTGATTTGGAGTTCAGGAAAAGAAAGATACCATCAGAGTGGATCAGCTTTGTTCCAAATGTAATATGATGCCTTTCACTTTGCTCAGTGTGAATTATACCAGTAATCTCCTTGCCATCACTGCTTTCCAGACACTCCATAACTATCAATCAGAGTGGATCTCCATCATAATATTGAGGCTGTATTTCTATAGGAAGTGTCCTGATTCATTTAGTAACTTCAGAAAAGATACATGAAATCTTGAAGGAATAACATTTATGTCAGATCTTTGTGATCTCAGATGAAACAACCCAATGGAAATTCATCCACTATGTACGCAGAACCTTGAAGAATGCAATGTATACATCTTCATCCCATACTCCACTTTTACCTCCTAGACGATAGACAAAGCAGAAAACAAATGGAATTGCAATGCGGATTACTAGATCATGGAAGAAGAGCAGACAGTTTTATTTAGACAAACACTCATGTCCACTACATATAGTTAAAGAGCAATTCAGGTGATTGGAATCCAAACTAAACTTGAACTCATCATACTGTTGACTGCTGGATTGACCACAGTCTTTAGGACACACTTCTGCAATGATTTTAATCATCGTTACTTGGTTCAGTGGTAATTGTCTGAATCATAAAATTGCACAGTCATATACCAGAACTTGAGCTCATCATGAGTCTGGCTGTGCACTGCACTACTTGAGAGAGTGTCACATTAACTGAGGTATTATGATTGCTATCAGACAGCCTCATGAGAAACTAAAGGGCATCCTCGGTGGAAATAATGGGAGTTGAAGGTTATGATGATCTGGCATGCTGGCTTGAGAAACCAAATGGCGTATTCCTTAAGATGTAGGAGTAGAAATGGGACATTCTACACTGCCCTGATTCAATTATATCATGGCTCATCCGATAATCCTCAACTCAATGTTTCTGACTTTTCCTCAAATATGGATTCCCTCACTGATTTCCTGCTCCTATTTCTGATGCTCTTATATTCTTAGTTGGGGTCTTGAGCTGAAACACTTGCCTTTAGGGCAAGTTACTATTTTAGTAAAAGAATTGAATTGCAGGCAATGAATGACTTCCTAGAAATTTGTTACGGTGTCAAATGCCACTTAAATTGCCTGCTAATGCTCACTAAAAAGGCTGCGCAACATTTTACAGAATGCCACTTGACTCATCAACCTCTCGGAACAACGAATAGCTGATTGGGTGAAAATAAAACATTGAGAATTCAGAGCACTACTTCAAGGTGCATCAGTTTTAACTGTTCATTTGTTGCTGGAAGACCAAGTCACAGAATTACAGAGTTATTATAGTGCAAGAAGGCCATTCAGTCCATGTCTGTAACTGACCTCTGAGCATTTTTACTTGGTCCAAACTGCTGCCTTTTTCCTGTTAATGTATACATTGCTTCTAATTAAATAACCATTCAATGCCCTCGTGAATGTCTCAATTGGGCTGTATTAAACCAGAAATCAACTAAGTGTCACTTTTGACACATTTTGGCCTGAGCAATTTTTCTCAAATTGTCTTTCCAAACTCTCTTCATTGTCTTTGCGCCATACCTTCATGGCACACCACTTGTCACATTCTCCCACTCTCTCTCGACCAAATTACTGACCATTGCTAGGATCTCCTGGGATTCCTGGTGCCAGGGCAACATCTAAAGCCCATGTGCACACGTTCAAGTGCTGGCAACCCACAGCTGCTGTGCACACCCTGACAGTTTCCAAAGACATGTTGAACAGTGGGAAGTTGGCATCCTGCTTTGCCAACAGGGACATGGTGTTCCTTGTGGACAGGGGTGTGTGTAGCCTGTGGAGCATTCCCTGAGATGCTGGTGTCCGATGTCTAAAATGGACAGTTGGAGAGCAATCCATGAGCCGGAGACGCCAAATAACCACACTGAGTCTTTGCACCTTGTTTCTATCTAGTGAGTCAGAGGATGGTAAACAGCACATCATTGAAGTGGGTTGATGCAATAACGAGGATTTTAATACGTGTAAATAGGCTTCTTGACTTGCTGTTCAAAGTGTTGGTTTTTATTTACTTTTTGATCTCAATTTGATTCTCTGAAATTTCTCATCAATGTCCACATTGTTCAGTGGCTTGGAAGATTTTGCCAGTTTACGAGCTGTGACAATTTCTCCTTTTCCAGACAGAGTCATAAAGTCATAAAGTCATACAGGACTCAATCAGACCCTCCAGTCCAACTTGTACATGCTGACTAGACATCCCAATCTGATCTAAACACATTTTCCAGCATTTGACCCATATCCCTCTAAACCCTTCCCATTCATAAGCCAATCCAGATGCCTTTTAAATGTTGTAATTGTACCTCCCTCCACCACTTCCTCTGACAGCTCCTTCCATACATGCATCATCTTCTGCAGGAAAAGTTGCCACTCAGGTCCCTTTTTAAATCTTTCCCTTCTCACCTTAAACCTATGCCCTCTAGTTTAGGACTCCCACACCTTAGGAAAAAGGCCTTGGCTATTCACCCTATCAATACCCCTCATGGCTTTATAAACCTCTATTAGGTCACCGTTCAGCATCTCACACTCCAGGGGAAAAGGTCCCCAGCCTATTTAGCATCTCCCTCTAATTCAAACCTTCCAGTCCCAGCAACCTCCTTATAAATCTAACACCCACATATTGATTAAGAAAGTTTTCTTGTACACAGGAAACAAATTCCTTCCCATCCAAGCCCCTAACACCATGGGAGTCCCAGTCTATGTTTGGAAAGTTAAAAATCCCTTCTATTACAACCATATTATACTTACAGATATCTGAGATCACTTTACATATTTGCTTCTCAATTTCCTGCTGACTATTGTGTTGGCCTATAGTACAATCCCAACATGGTGATCATCTGTTTCTTATTTCTCAGTTCCATGCATTTAACTTCACCGGACAATTTCCCAGAAATATCGTCCCTAAGTACAACAGTAATGTTTTTCCTAACGAAAAATGCCACTCCCCTCATCTCTTGCTTCCCTTCTATCTTTTCTATCCAAATATACTCTGGCATAATTTTGAAAATTTTGATTACATCTCCTCTCAGCCATTTCCTCTAAGTTCCAACTTCTCTTTCTTTCATCATAAGTGAGCTTTGTCATTCCTAGAACCATTCTCATAAAGCTCTTCTGCACTTTAATACATTGTATGTGTTTCAATATGCCTCTCATCCTTCAAAACTCTAATGAATACAGGCCCAGGAAAACCAATCTTTCCTTGTAGGACAGTCCTGTCATTCCTGGTATCAGCCTAGTGAACCTCGACTGCACATCCTCTTTGGCAGATATATTCTCTCTTGGACAGGGAGACCAAAACTGTATACAATGCTCCAGGTGCACCAAGACCCTGTATAACTGTAGTAAGACAGCTCTACTTCTGACTTTCATTGACTGTTGTACAAAGACACCCAGGCTCTTTGTACATTCACATATTCCAATATATCATCATTTAAATAATGCTCTGTCTTCTGTTTTTCACACCAAAGTGCATAATTTGACATTTAACCATGTTGTACTACATCCACCATGTGTTTACCTACTTGCTCAATTTGTCTAAATCACCTTGAAGTCTCCTTGCATCCTCCTTACAATCCACAATGCCACCTAGTTTTGTGTTGTCAACAGACTTTGAAACTTGCATTTCATTCTCTTATCCATTTGAAAATTCTCAGTTCAAAAACACAGTGGTATTTTTCTTAAAAGCCAGGCTAGCAATATAGGTTTATCAAACATGCAATGTAGTAAACTTAGAGTGCCATTAGATTCTTCTGCAGTTTTCTCATGGGGGGAGAAATTTGGTTCCCTTATCCAAGTCATTTATATCTCACCTTTATCTGGGACTCCAGCACTGATCCTTACAGTGCCCCCTAATCACCGCCTACAACTAAGAAGAAGACCCTTTTATTCCCATTCTCTGTTTCCTGGCCAGTGATCAATTCTCAGTCCAGGCCAATATATATGCAACACCCAATCCCATATGTTTTAATTTTCCCCATTAATCTCTTATGGGGGACTTGAATGGGTTTTCAGTAATTCCTCCCTCTATCCTGTCCAGCACTGAAATAGGTCACTGTGTCAGCCAACATACTCTGCAACTTCACTGGAGTGTGTGAGCAGTAGCAATTTAAAACTGCTACGTGAAAATAGCTTCCAATCTGCAGTTGTTTAATTTAGCACCTCCTGGTAAATTCAAATTATGGTCAGCAACAAAGGTGTTATGATCCCAGCTGAAATTATTATAGAAAAATCAGATCTCAGATTGAAATTTGGCTTGATAGGTCATATTTTGAATTGTTTTATTTTAATGTGGTGTTCACTTATTGAAAATTAAGCTCTTTTTTTTGTCATAATAGGGAGGTGATGGCCTAGTGGTAATATAATTAGACTATTAACCTGGAGACGCCGGTAAGGTTTTGAGGACCTGGGTTTGAATCGCCACAGTAGAATTTGAATCCAACAAAAATCTGGAATTAAAACTCTAATATTGACCATGAATCAACTGTCAGGAAAAACACATCTGGTTTACTATTTTCCTCAGGAAGGAAACTGCTGTCCAAACCTGGTCTGGCCTATATATGACACCCCACCCACAGCAATGAGATTGACTCTCACCTGTCCTCTGGGATAGGCAATGAATGCTGGTCTAGCCAGGGATGCCCATATCCTGTGAATGAATTAAAAAAAATAAGTTTATTGTGTAAAAGAAATGAAGGTAAAATAGAACAAACTGAACTATTTACATATGACACAATTTGAAAGATTTCAAAACACAAGGCAAAATATAACCCCATTTATTCCGAATACCATCACTCTGCAGTACGCCAATACCAGTGACAGTCTCATTTTTAACACACCCAAAGAATTGATTTAACTGTTTCGTTTAATTCCTGGTCTTGAAAGCTTCTTCCTTGATTATTACTACAACTGAGCTTATACTTTGTGGAGAGAGAAGCAGAGGAGTTAACATTTCAAGCTTGATGCAACTTTTCAGAAGTGCAAGGAGTGGGAAATTGTGTTTTTTATGCTGTTGACAGAAGTAAATAGGAAACGTTTGGAAGACAGTGAGGATGCCCAGAGAAAATGACAAAGGGAGTACAAATGATGATAATGGATTGATTAAGATGTAAAATAGTTGTAATAATAGGTATGACAAATTCACGCTGTTGAGAGCAAAGACAACAAGACACAGTCAAGAAATGGCAGGGTGTGAGGTGTGTAAACAAAATGGGAGAGAAAAGACATGCTCTGAAGTTGTTTAATTCTATGTTTAGTCCTAGAGACTGTAAACGACCGAAGCTGAAAATGTTGTTCCTCCAGCTTGCCTTGAGCTTTGGTGGAACACTCTAAGAGGTCCACGATTGGACTGTTAGAATATGAGCAAGTTAGTTTACTCAAATGGCAAGCAACTGGAAGGTCAGGACCATTTTTACAGATGGAGTGGATGTGTTCTGCAAGCGGCCACCCAGTCTATGTTTGGACTTGACAATGTAAAGGCGACTGTATTGTGAGCAGCGGAAACATTAGACTAGATAAAAAGAAGTACAAGTAAAAGATTCTGTCAACTGAAAGGTGACTTGAACAGAAATAATAGAAAAAGTGAATGAATATATTACACCTTCTGCAATTGCATAGGAAGGTGCCAAGGTGGAGGGTGGGAGTCAGTGAGGAAGTGTAGAAGTGATGAAAGAGTGGACCAGCGTGTTACAAAGGGAACTTTACCAGTGGAATATTGATGGGAAATCCAGTGAGTTCAAGTCCACACATTTAGTGAGAGCTTTACTTCAGTTTACTTCATGAAGGAACATGGTCATTGTGAGGAGACTTCAGCAGAGTGAGATGAAAAATTGCAATTTGGTGCAAAGTGCATTTGAAATGCAAAGTACATTTAGAAATACATAATATGATCTATCAGAGTTAGTATCCCTTTATGAAGGGGAAATCATCGATTCATGGAACAAACTTAATGGGCTGAATGGCCTACTTCTACTATTCTGGATTATCGTCTTTATGGTCTAGAGGGGAAAATTTTTGAATGATGAGAAACACTGCATAAATCTAAGCTTGTTCTTTAATTTTGAGCAGTTCTGAACTTAGTGGTCATATCAATTTTTGTTCTGACCATAACTAACAGATAAATTGTCTCAAAGGAGTTCTTCAACTGAATGAATTTGCAATCTATGGACTGGTTATTTAATTCCATTTTCCTTTTATAGGTAGTCATATACCTGCACCCAAGGTGAATATTCCAATTTAGTATGGAATAACTGTGCAAAGATTCTGTCAGTGCAAAGTTCTGTGGATTTGCATTGTAATCTCTTTGCTAGGCCATGCTTAAAAGGTTTAGCAGATTATATTGCTAACATTACCCTGTAGTACATGATGAAAAGCCTAAGCCCACATGGATATAAAATACATCAGATATCATCCACATTCTTTAAAGCTGAAGTCAGCACAGCAGCAGCAGCCCTGAAGCCATATCTTTTTCAGCAGTGATAAAGTTTCATTGGAAGCAAGGTGACTTAAGGCTTTTTATTCCATTATCAGTGTGCTGTCTATATGTGTATTATAAATCAATATGTCACTCCTGGCCAATTGAGAGTGACCCTACAGTACACAAGAAGAGATTATCAATATTTTATGGAGGCCAGTTGCTCAAACATCACAGATCTTGAAGCAAAAGTGACCTAGGTAAATCCAATAATGTCAAATTCAGAAGAGTTATTGAGACAACCTTTGCAATTCGATTAATTGAATCTATTATCTACTTCAAATACTTTCACTTTAGCATCTGCTTAATCCTGTTATTTTTTATAATGGTCCATTTTCATTTCCTCCAGATTGTACTCATTCTGGGGCTCTTGCTATCATTGATACTTTTGTTTTATTACCCTTTTGGCTTGAGAAGGAGGCAATCTGCCTTCTTCATGAGCCATTGTAGTCCATTTGCTTCTTCCAATCGTCCCTCAAAATGAGGAAAAGATTTGCCACATTATACAGCTTTTGTCAGGAACTTGCACACAGACGCTTTTGACATGAGTAGCTTGGTGCATTCCACTGCAATTGTCACATGGCTATGGCTGACCTCAAGATTCCCTTACTCTTATCACTTGCCATAGGTGTGTTGGAGGGATCCGCAGGTGAGTAATCAACATGTCTGGCCACATCATAAATATATCTTCTGTGACAATTAAGCCCTGGGGTAGAATTTAAAATCACTGCTTCTGGTTCAAATAGGGAACAATACCCATTGTACCACATGATGTCTCTAGTCCATGTGGTAAGGGTGCTTTCAGCAAGACAAAAATCAAATGACTGCAAGAGTGAACAATGTGGCACAGTGGTAAGATTCCTACCTCTAGGACAGAAAATCCAGATTTAAGTCCACCTACTTCAGAAGTCTGTCATAATGAACCTAAACAGATTTAAAAGTATTTATTAAGAGGCATGGTGGCTCAGTGGTTAGCCCTGCTGCCTCACAGCACCAGGAACCCAGGTTCAATTCCACCCTCAGGTGACTGTCTGTTTGGAGTTTGCACATTGTCCCCGTGTTTGCGTGGGTTTCCTCCAGGTGATTCAGTTTCCTCCCACAGTCCAGTGATGTGCAGACTAGGTGGATTGGCCATGCTAAATTGCCCATAGTGTCCAGGGATGTGTAGATTAGGTGGTTATAGGGGTGGATCTGGATGGGATGCTCTGAGCGTTGGTGTGGACTTGTTGGGCTGAAGGTCCTGTTTCCACACTGCAGGGATTCTATGATGTATGATTCTATCATCTTAGATATGCAGTCTAATTGAGACAATATAATGATAAATGAATTTAGCAAGCTCGAAAAAATGGTTTCTTTGAATGACAGAATCCAGAACCAGAGAGTATAAACTGAATGTAAGAGCTATGCCTTTAAACATGATACATTTTTTTTTCATTCACAAGCTGGTTAAAAACAAAAAGATGTTCTTAAACAGCCTGTGGACATTGGGTCAATTGAAGTAGGCATGAACAGCCTGAATAGAAAGCAGCTGATCACCCCCCTCCCCTGCCCTCCTTAGTTGAAGAGACAATAATGAGAGGGCATAATTTTAAAGTGAAAGGCTTTAAAACCTAAAGAGGTTTAGAGAAGATTTTAGGGAAAACGTTTTCAGCCACAGGTTGGTGGCAATCTAAATTGCACTGCCTGTGAGATATTTGAAGAGGAAACCTCACAACCTTTAAAAAGTACTTGGATGAGCACATTCAAGGTTATGGTCTTAGTGCAGGAAAGTGGGGTCAATGTAGATTTAGAGTAGATTTTTGTCAGTACAAATCTGATGGCCAAAGGGCCTCTTCTTTACTGTATGATTCTATAATTCTAGAAAAAATCAGCTTGTGGAACCTGTCTGATCATTCAATTAGATTGTATTGATGACCTAGAGCTCTATATGCTTGCATTTTCCAAAAGAAATTCAAACATATTACTACAAATGTTGAATGGCACAAGATCTGCTGCCTGTTTGACAGCATCGTTATGATTTTCTCCAGTCTGTGGATGAAAGAAAAATTACAATGTTTCCAATTTTAGTTCCTAAAGGGCAGTTACCTTCAGTTTATACTCATTGTTCTGGGTTTCCCTCACCAAAGAAATAATTTCTAGCTTGTTAAATTTGTTTATGATTATTATTGCCTTAATTAGATCACCTTTCAGTCTTCTAAACCCCAAGGGAATACAAGAGAATGCAATGCAACCTGCTCTCATAATTTAAACCTTTTAATCTATTCATCTGTGTTGAATAATTTTCTCCAGCACAATGCATTTATTCTGAAGTTGAATGCTGTGCTCAATGTAGAGTTGAACAAAGCTGTATGTCTTCACTTTCAAATCTAGGATTTGATGCAGTAATGATTATGGATTGGTAAAATACATGCAAATTGAAATGTTATATGATTTGGATGTGAGTTGTAGAGTTGATGGTGTTTCCTTGCGTTCTTGATTTTCTTGGTGATTGAGAGAACAAGTTCTGGAAATGTTGATGGAGAAGCTGAGTTTCTGCATTGCATATTATTGATATTGTATATTTTGGGTTTGGAAAAACCAGCAGTGAAAGGGACAGTTGAGGAGTGTCCTGGATACATTGACATCTTGAGTGACATTGAAGCTGTGACCATTTCGTCAAGGGGAAAGCCTGCATCAAACTCTTGACTTGTGCATGGTAAGTCATGGAGAAGCTTGTTGTGCCAGCAAAAGGCTCATTTGAACACAAAGACAAAGGAATTAACAGCAGGAGTAGATTTTCAGGCCCTTCAAATGTCTTGGCCTTTTGATAAGAAGATTGTGGCTAATTTTTATAGAATTATAGAAGCCGTGCAGAGTGGAAAGAGGCCATTTGGTCTATTGAGTCTGCAGCGACCCTCCAAAGTACATCCCACCCACTAGCTCCCCCCGCCATCCCTGCAACAACCCCCACCCTGTTTCCCATGGCTAATCCATCTAGCTTGCACATCCCTGGATACTACGGGGTAATTTAACATGGCCAATCCACCTATACTATACATCTTTGGACTGTGGGAGGAACTGGAACACCTATAGGAAACACCTAGGCATGGGGAGAAGATACAAACTCCACACAGACAATCCTCTAAGGGAATTGAACCCGGGGTCCCTCGTGCTGTGAAGGTAGTAGTACTAAACATTGTGCCACCTTGTCACTCATAATTTTATTGAGGCCTCCACTCCACTTTACCATCTGCCCCAAATAACCCTTCACTATCTTACCAATTTAAAAAAAAAACTGTCTAACTTGACCTTGAATATATTTATTGACATGACCACCACTGCTCTCTGGAGAAGAGAATTCCATAGATTAATGACTCTCTCAGAAACAAAAACATTTCCCCTCATCTCAGTCATTATTTAAGAGATCCCAAGTCTTTACACGGTGTCCCCCAATTCTAGAATCTCACTCAACGGTAACACTTCCTCCCAGCATCCATCTGGTAAGTCTCTTCAGAATCTGATACATTTCAATAAGATCAATTCTCAACATTTCTTCATAAGACAATTTTTTTCATCCCAGAAGTCAGTCAGGAGAGGCCTCCTCAAAATGCTTCTGAAGCAATTATGTCCTTAAAATAAGGAAAACAAAACAGTGAACAGTATTCCAAATGTGATCTCAGTAAGGTCCTGCATACATGTGGCAACACCTCCCTACTTCTTTACTCAATTCCCCTTGTGATAAAATTTGCTGTGGAATGCACAACCTCTGAACTGCTTCAGTAACCATGGTATATAGAAATTCCAGTTGAATTTCTGGTTGATCATGGCTCCCAAAATGAGCTCCCTGTTTTATACTTGGTGTCTCTCTGTATCTGTTGTATCTGTTGTTGTGATGCCACCTTGCATATAAGATTTGCTAATAGATTTTCTTCTTCCTCCTCAGCTGAGCATTTCCCTTCACAATGATAGGGGCCTCAATCTCGTTGGTTCCAATTCCTCCACTTATGTGCTCACCTCTTGCTTTCCTGTTAATTTTGCAACATTGATGGTGTTCTCTCTGTCCTCCCAGTAAAACCCACTCATTTCTGCATTCAACTTATCAACTGTTGCCACTTTCCACAGTCATCAGAATAGTGCCACAATCAAACAAATATTCCCCTTCCCTTATAATATTTTCAAGAAACTGCAGTGATTGAAACAATGGCAGCCAGTTAGATCTCATAGAATGTGAATTCCCTGATAGACGCTGTTAACCTGGTCCAAACAGGGAGTCCTGGCTGACTGACCTAAACAGGAGTGTCAGGGGTTCTCTGCTCTCTTGCTAGAATGCAGCTCTCAGCTAGCTGGGTCAGTGTCATGTACTATGTAAATGAAGGGTGACTTGGTGACAGGATACCACCCTTCAGAAACCATTCTCTATAGACCCTTTTCCACTCTTAAATCACCCCCAATTTCCTGATCCATTTTCATGGCACCTTCCAAATGCAACATCTACTCTGCCAACATCTGGGATCTCAATAGTCAAAATAACTCCATAACCTCTAGTATCCTGTCATAAAGTCACCCTTTATTTACACATGTATAAGATACTGGCCCAGCTAGCACAGAGCTGGCTCCTGGAGTGAATAGAACCCCTGACACTCCTGCTTATATCTGTCAGCTAAGACTCCCCGATTGGGCCAGGTTAATAGCCCCAGTGAGAGAAATCATATTCTATGAGAATCATTTGGCTGACTTTGTTCCAATGACTGTAGTAGTATACAAAATTCATTGCATACAATACTCTCATTGACATTTAGAAGAATAAATGCAGATTTAGCAATCACTTTGTGGAAAATGTCCATTCAATCCATGAGTACGTCTGTGAGTTTCTGCTGTTTTAAATCTGTCATGTTCACTCGGCCCTTTTTGTCCTTGTCCTCCTGCCTGGTTCTAAACTGTTGAAAGTAAGGTGGGAGAATCTCACCTTTCCTTTTGACTAGGCACTTCACAGCCATCAAGACAGCACTTAAAATAGAACAGAGTGTATGGTGAATTCAACCCCAATAGTGGCCAAATGACATGCAAAATGGATCTTGGGGGCAATCAGTCACAAAACGTCTCCTCTGAAAGTGGGACCGAGAAATTTTGAAAGGAGCTGCTCTTTCAATCACTGGCTGCTTTCCCCCTGAGTTTTCTACTGATGGGTTTATTAGTGGGTCTCTCAGCAGCAAATGTAGAAATCAAATTGTCTGTGATAGGAACAGGACTGAGAAAGTAAGTGGCGGTGGTGAGCAATGCAGTTGAGGCTGTGAGATATTGAGTCTGCCAAGCGAGGTCAATGAGGGAGTGACTCTGGCAAGCGAGGCAAGAACTAAGAGTCCAGAAAGGAGCAGAGGTAGCTGAGAGATGAATGGTTTCCCTTGGCAGCTTTTTCCACCATTCACTCCTTTCTTTTGCAACCAATCAACAAAGGAATATCTAGCTAACAGGAATCATGAAATCCTGTAGTCACAGGTAATTACTTTCTCACAGATTAATCTTATTTTTCTGACATGCCAGTTACTGAAATAAAAAAAAACTTTTGTTTGTAACTTATGGCTATTACATTTAAATGTGTGTCAATTTAATTATGAAGGTGTCTAGGAAGCTTATGCTATCCTTGTGTGTTATGTTATGCTTTAAAGTTTAATAGAATATTGAAAATTATTGACAATATTGATGACTTCTTTTAATTCTTATTCTGTGAGAGCAAGTATGTACATGTCTACACAGTTACAAGTAACTGAACCTCATTAAAGAGTTAGAGAGAATGAAAAATATTCTCAGAAAATTAAAAGTGGACCTCAAAAATCAAAAAGTAATCCTCGAGAAATGTAAGAACCTTTGAAACAAAAGAATTATTTTGACCTCTGCTTCAAGATTCAGTGCTGGTTTCAAAAATTTCATAGCACAAGCATCGTGTATGTTATTTTGGACAGAGGCTTTGTTTTCTATTTTTCCATTTACAACTGCTCTTGATCAATCTTTTGCTACTTATTTGTCTTATTGTCACCTACAATGGCTTGGAGCATTACTTCTTTTGTCATTTAATCTCACCAGCCTTCCACACTAACTCAAACTTTTTTTTTTGTTTATTTTTCCTCCTTTCCCACTTTCCATTCCACTGCGGTTGCTTTAAGCTATTACATCTCCACTGTTGTTCTTGTTCTGCATCTGAAATATTGAATTGTTTGTTCCTGGGGCTGGGAAGTAGTTGAGTATTTTGAAAAGGAAGATTTCAACCAATTTGCAAATGAGTTTCTAACTGTAGCCATTTTTCACAGGGTTGGGCACATTCAGGATAAAACCAATTGGAATGAGGCACAATTGACAGAAGTGCACAACAATCTGACCAGATTACAAATTTAAGAAACAAACTTGAATCAGATACTAAAAGAATCAATTGGAAACTGGAAAATGTAGTGGCAGAAATGCCACTTAAACCAAATAAACATTCCACAGAAAATTCCCTTCTACTTTGAGAGATCAAAGGACCTTCTCCCATTCGCCCCCCAACCGACATGTTCTCCTCTGGTTCTGTCCCGGGTTTCGATCTCTTCCTCCCAGCCCTGACCTGCAGCAAAACCGTGCACGCGTGCAAAATGAGCATAAGCATCTCCTAAAATCATACTGTGCATGCTCCTTGACGTCAGTTAATACAGTGAAGGCAAAAACATTTAAGAAGTATTCCGATGTACATTTGCAATGCTAAGGCATAAAAGGCTATGAGTCAGGTGCTGAAAAATGGAATTAGAATAGTTAAATGGTTGCTTTTGACTGGTGCAGACTTGATAGGTTGAGGGACCCTTTTTCTGTGCTGTAGACATCTATGACTCTTATGGTAAATTGTAACAATAATGATGATTGTGGAAAAGGAAGAATTAATTGGCTAAATTTTAGCCCAGGACCCAGATGAAAGCATTTAATGAGGCAAATAAAATCAAGTTTCAGCAGATGTTTCTCAAGTATTTTTATCTTGGCCAATATTTGGAACAGTTGGCAGAATCAGAAGCAGAAACTAACCGGAGTACTCAATCCAGGATAGTTACCCCAGCCACAAAATGGATGAGAATGCTGGAAATGAATGATCCCTGGCTGGAAAGAGAGAGGGTTCAACAGAGAGAAGACCATACAACCATATGCCCCTAAGATGTAGGAGCAAAATAAGGCCATTCAGCCCATTGATACTACTCCTCCTTTCAATGAGATCAAAGCTGGTCTGATCATTCTTAACTCAACTTTCTTGACTTGAACTTATAACCTTTGATTCCCTAAATGGTTAGAAATCTGTGTATCTCAGTCTTGAAAATGCTGAATGACACAGCCTTAGCAACTCTCAACAGTACAGAATTCCACAGATTCACTGGTCTATGAGAGAAAAGATTCCTCCTCATCTCTGTCTTAAATTGGTAACTCCTTTCTCTGAGATTATGCTGGCTGATCCCAGACTCTCCCGCAGGGAAACCACCTTTGCCCATCTAACCCATTAAGGTCTCTAAGAATCTTATAGATTTCACTAAAGTCTCATCTCCTCCTTCTAAACCCCAATGACTACAAACCCAACTTACTCAATCTCTTCTCATAAGAAAACTCTTCCATACTAGGCATAAAAAGAGTGAACCTTCTCTGGACTTACCCAAATGACAGTATATATTTGCTTACATAAGGGAACCAAAAACTGAGGGGAGGGAAAGAAAAGAGAAGCAAGGGAAGAAAATAGCTTTTCAGAAAAAAAAAAGATGCTGGAAGTGAAATGAGAAGCCCAAAAAATGATTGAGGTAAGATGGAGAGAATTCTTCATGCTATGGGGAAATAGCTTATAAGTTCCCAGGCATTGTGCTCCTAGAATCTAGAACAGTGAAAGGAGACTAGAAAAACAGAAGGCACTCAGAAAGACTTTCTTCGGCCACCAGGAGTTTGAGTTCCTAAGCATTCAAACAAGGATGGACAAGGACATAAAATAAATAGAAAACCATGGGAGTTTAAGAATGCAAAGTCCCAGCCTGCAGGATTAAATTTATTCATGATAATACTGACACAAATCTGTAAAAAGAGAAGAGCCTATGGGCATCCGGGTGGACAAAGTTCAGAGAGGTTGTACAAACTGAACAGTATCAGCAAAGATCTGCAGGGTACCAGAAATCTGAGAAACATTCAGAAGCCTTAGAGGATTACAGATGAAAAGACTCAGGGTGTTTGGGATAAAAATGCAATTTGTAACAATGTGCTTCCTGGAATGTCCAAGCCACATGACATCTAACATGGGGTAGTGATCTTATTTTCAATAAAGTCACAGTCCAGATAAGATTGTTTTCCTGAGAGCATGTAGTATGATGTCGGAAATGGAGCTGATATTCAGAGTTTTAAAACTGTAACAAAGCTACTGAAAGAGAGACATGGGCATGTTCAGAATTGTGCAAGCTGCCCCATACTACTGAAATAAACTGTAAAAGAACAAAGAAACAGGCCACCACTGAACGAGTGGATGAAACATAATGACTGCAAATTTTCCTTTCCCAGCTCCAGTAGAAATGGAAGATTTTATGAAGCAGAACTGGCAGTTTTCCATGTGCAATTGCAAAATTATGAAAACGTAACAGATTTACTCAACAAGTCAGAACAACTATGTGCAGCCATACGCTTATTACTGATGAGAAGAGATTGTTTAATAAAATTTCCATTCTAAATCTCTTTGAAAAGAAGGAAAAATCAGAAATCTTGAAAGCATGCTTTGAAGCCCAAGTGAACTAGCTTTGAATTTTATATGTTCAATGTTACAAACCAAGATTAAAAAGAGCCCATTGATCAATATCCAACTTCAATGTTTCAGCTTGCAGGATCCTGTGAATTGGTTCAACTATAACACAATCAAACTAAAAACAGGTTTGCATTCAGCATAAGATATCCAATATTGAAAGCATGACCACCAAGACAAGAGAAACTTGGACAAGTGATGGACATATGCAGGACTGATGTGGTTGTAAATCCCATGCTAGAGCATGTCACTGGCAGACCAGACCAAGCCTTGTATTTTGCTAATCGATACTCAAGGCCCTAAGGACAGTCCGTTCATGGACAAATCCATGATGGAAAACATTCTCATGTATTGGAGAACATCATGGGAAAGAGCAGAATGCATGTCCACCATGGTAAAGACAGTGTTCTCACTACAAGAATCATTTTGGAAACAAGTGTGTAGGCAGGATGAAAGCTAACAAGCAAATACAGGTGATGATTGATGCAATATCAGCTGAAATTTTTTTTTAATAACTACACAATGAGGACTTGAACACAAATAGAATGTGGTTACCATTAAATTGAGAAAGAGTGCCAGGCTGTTGTCATTACATGTAAACAATTTCATCATTGCTCACTTGTGAGGGACAAAATGACAGTCGAGTCATATCATAAGGCATTTCAATGTACGGTCCTCAAGCCACTATTATATATTCCAAAGTACCTTCAAATAATGTCATTGTGGTTACAGTGATACCATCTGGATGTAACATACAAGGAGGCCTACATTGCTGATATGCTGTCATGAACAGCACTCCAAATAAGGAAAGTAGAAGATTCTATCACAGAACATGAATCTTCTGGATCCAATGGGATACAACAACATGGCATACTGTGGAAATCATCAACACTGCACAGACATTCGGTGGAATAATTCCACCCATGCATAGCATGAGCAATGGCAAGGAAGGGGGAAAATATGGAGAGATTATAAAAAAATTTAATCTGCATGCCAAGAAATATAATGATGATTTTCCACTTATACTTTAAATGTTGAGTTCTGAATCTAACAAATAAGCGGTAATTCCATGATGCATACATTTGCATCTCATTATTAGCTAATCTTACAATATTTGTATGCAGGTTGCACATCCACCTTCCTCTCTCAAGAAGCTAGATGGTAAAAATTGCCAATTTGAGAGCTAACGTGTTTACAAGGTGAATGCAAATCACTGCTTACTTCCCCAGGCTTCTGTTGTAATGTGTCTTCGACAATGAGTCCATCACTTTGTCCTTTGAAGTTGGCATCAGCAAACCATCAGCCTCACTGCATTATCAGGCTGATCTCAGAATCCACTTCAGCCCCTCAGGACTTCATTTTTGAAGCAAAGTCTTGCTATGTCACTTTGCAGATGGGGACACAGAGTCCAGAGATAAGGCTGGCATTAGAGGACTATTAGTTTTGAAATATTCTCTAGTCCAGAAGGATCAGGACAAGAGAAAAATTTAGGATTAAGTTGGGATGCAATTCAGTTGGGAGTTAGTAGTCAGGAGTCTGGGGACTGAATAAAGGTTGGGGGAAGTGTAGTTGAGTGATGAGTCATGTCATGCATTTAATAGTTTTCCATGAGTTACAGTAGGCTTTAATTCTCTAATTTTTCCTGGGTCATAATTTTGCAGAAGTAAGTTGGAACACTCTGAATTTTGCAACTATAAGGATTTTTTTTAAGGTTCCATGAATTCCCATTAATTCAGCTGCATCTGTGATTCCGCATACTCCCACATAAGTTCAGCATGTGTTTCTTCTCCAACTCTCTGGTCATTAGAATATTTAAACCAATATGTCTATGCCTACCAATTCTGAAAACCATCGATAGGAACAACAGTAGACACCATCGAAACTCATAACTGAAGTGGTGTTAATGGGTCTACAGTTATCCCTTACTAAACACATTGGTTTTGATGAGAAACAAAAACACCACCTTATTAAGTACATTTACTCCATCCTAGAACTGTCACAAGACAGAAAACTATGGTTTTTGAGCAACTTTAAGTGTACAGTTTGAATACTTTTTTGCCCAGTTTGATACTTAACATTGAAACAGGCAACCAGTGGCTCTAGGCTCAGCTAAATCCTGCCTCAAGTGTTGACCCATCTTTAAACCTGATTTCCGTAAAGAACCATGTATTTCACCTGAACTAATTCTCATCTACAAGAGTGATATTACTATGCTTTCAATTACATCCATCTGCATTCAAGCTCCTGCAAAAAATAATTCCACCAGAACAGCAAACTGCAAGGACATTCCCTGGACATAAACTTAACATGAATTAATGCCACCCCCCTCCCCGTTTTTGAAAATTGTTCAGAATTGTACCCTCATTACTTCAGTTTTTCTACCTTATTTTTGTATCCTTGTGCATGCCTATGGTTTGAAAACTCGTTTCCCAGGACATTGAGTGTTTGAATAAACTATCCTTTCTTTTTATTAAAAAAATCATTTTAAAAAAAGCTGGACTTTACAAGCAGAGGGTTTGAAGGAAATATATTCACAATCTATTTCGAAAGGAAAGAGAAATGAAAACAAAACAAGAAAAATAATATTCACTCCTGTTATGGATAGAAGTGGAAGAACATAAGATATTTTAGTTCACCGCTCACTCTGATCTATGATACCAATACATCTGTGACATAGACACTGTTTTCCCTTCCTCATCATGGTCTGTTTGTATATAGCAACACTGTAAAGGCATGCAGTCTCTGTTGTAGAGGGTCCCACTTTATTCACCTCCTGCATCTCAGGAAGCACCTGCTGTTCCTAATTGAATGCTAAATGCAGAGACTGTCGGTCTATTGTCTGTTTACCATAAAATTAAGCTGGTGGAAGCACTGCAGCACTAAATGGAGTTGGAATCTGAAAATATTGCTGCCTCTGGAATATTTTCATTTTTCAGAAAATTCAGTCCATTAACTTGAACAGGGAAGACTACAGAATCACAAACATGTTATAGTTCTGAAGAAGGCCACTCAGCTCCTCAAATGACAATCATTACTTAGTGGCAGTTGCCTGCTTTTTCTTTATATCCTTGCACACAATTTCAATCCAAATAATCATCCAGTGCCATCTTGTGTATCTTAGTTGACCATACCTCCAACACAGTTCTAGGCAGTGCATTCTATATCCTAACTGCTTTCTGTGTGAAAAGGTTTATTTTCATCACATTTGCTCATTTTACAAATCACTCTAAACCTACGCCCAATCATTCTTGTTTCTCATACAATGGGAAACAGTTTCTCTCTGTTCATTCATCCAACCAGTTCATGATTTTTGAAACCGCTAACAAATCTCATCTTAGCTTTCTTTTTTCCAAACAGAACAGTCTGAAACTCCTTCAATCTATCCACCTAATTGGAGTTCCTCATCACTGGAAATTGCTTCTGCAGTTTCTCCAATAAGTTCACATCTTGCTATGATGTGGTACGTAGAACTATACACAAAAATCCATTGAGGCCTAACAATGTATTAACCAATTCAATGTTACCTCTTTGCTACTATACTGTTAATGATTGTTCCAATTAATAGAGCCCAGGATACAGCATGCTTTATTCACTGTGTTTTTCGCCTGTCCAACAATGTTCAAGAGTCATTACATATATACAGCCAAGTCTTCTGCTTGTGCATTCTCCCAGAGAATCGTACCTCCATCTTATATTGTCTTTCAATGTTCCTTCTATCACAAACATCACCACACACTTCTTTTCATTGAAATTTCTGTGCCACCTGCCTACCCACTTCACCAACTTATCTATGTCCTTTTGGAGGTCTACACTGATCTCCTCATTTTACAATTTTTCCAAGTTTTCTGTCATCTGCAGGCTTTGAAATTGTTTCCTGTGCACCAAGATCTGGATCATTATTATAGTAAGGAAAGCATGTGTCCTAATAGAGAACCCAGGGGAACTCGTCTACAAACCGCCCTGGAGCCTGAAAAAAATCCATTGACTTTGTTTGTAGACCATGTTTGCAGACACTCCTGTATTCTTTGTCAAAGGTCCTTTATAAATGCAAATTGTTGCGACTCACTCTTGTCCTTCACTTTTCAAACTTTCCCCATTAACGCAGGCATTACAGGGTTCAGTCCATCTCTGATCATCTGCAAACAAGTGAAAGTATCTGGAGAAGGAAATCCAATGAGCATCATTGTAATCAGCAAGAATCCTCTCAGCAGATCCTGTGATCAGCAATGAACTGAATTGCTTCTCCAGTCTTTCCTTCTGTCCATATCACCATTTTTTGCTCATTGCATATGCGTGTGCATGTGCGCGAGTGTGTACGTGTGTGTACGTGTGTGTGTGTGTGTGTGTGTGGGGGGGGGGGGGGGCGCACGGTAGTCACCACTCTTTGGATGAAAAAATGTCTCCTCGTCTCCGTCCTAAATCGTCAATCCCGAATCCTCATATTGTGAGCCCTGATTCTAGACACACCCACCGTCAGGAACATCCTCCCTGCATCTACCCTGTCCAGTCCTGTTAGAGTTTTATAAGTCTCTATGAGATCCACCCCTCCTCACTCATCTGAACTGTAGTGAAAACAAACCCAACCTAGTGATGAGACCTGCCATCCCCGGAATCAGCCTGGTAAACTTTCACTGCACTCCCTCAAGAGAAAGATCATTCTTCCTCAGAAAAGGAGTCCAAAAGTGCACACCATATTCCAGGTGTGGTCTCACCAAGGTCCTGTATAACTGCAACAATACATCCCTGCTTCTGTACTCAAGGCCTCTCACAATGAAGGCCAACATACCATTTGTCTTCTTTACCACCTGCTGCACTTGCATGTTTACCTTCAGCGACTGGTGTAGAAGGATGCTCAGGTCCCACTGCACACTCCCCTCTCCCAATTTACAGCTATTCAGGTAGTAATCTTCCTTCTTGTTTTTGATTCCAAAGTGAATAACCTCATATTTATCCAAATTATACTGCATCTGCCATTGATTTGCCCACTCACCCAACCAGTCAAGATCATACTGAAGGTTCTCTGCATCTTCATCACAATTCACCCTCCCACCCAACGTGCATCATCTGCAAACTCGGAGATGTTACATTTTGTTCTCTCATCCAAATCATTAATATATATTGTGAATAGCTGGGGTCCCAGCACCAATCCCTGTGGCACCACACCAGTTACTGCATGCCACTTTGAGAAGGACCCATTACTTCCTATTCTTTGTTTCCTCTCAGCCAACCAGTTTCCTATCCATCTCATTATACTTTCCCCCATTCCCATGTACTTTAATCTTGCACATTAATGTCTTTTGAAGGATATGGACCAAATGCTGGCAAAAGGAATTAATTTAGATTGGAATGTCTGGTAGCTGTGGATGAGTTAAACCGAAGTTTCCGTGCCGTACAACTCTATGATTCTATGACTATTATTCTCTCTTTTATTGCTTTGCCAGTCTTTTATCCATGTTGCTACAGCCCCTCTTATTTCAATCCTAATAATTTTTTGCAAAAGTCTATTCTGTGGCATTTTATCTGATACTTTCTGGGCTTCCATATGCCCTGCATTAACAGTGTTATCCTCATTGAATCTTTTAGTTACTTTCTCAAAAAGCTGCAACAAGTTAGTTAAGCATGATTTCCCCTTCAGAAATCCATGATGACTCTACCAAAACAACCTCCTTTTCAAATGTGACTACAAATTCTATCTCAAGTAATTGTTTGTAGAAGATTCCCCACCACTGACTTTAAAGTGACTGGTCTGCATTTGCTGTGATTATCTTTACAACTATCTTGAAAATGGCTGTAATGTTTGCAGTTCTCTGGTCTTGTGGCAGCTTTCTGAGTGAATGAATGAACAAATGAATGCTTTTATTGTCACTTGTATTTTACAGTAAGAATACAATAAAATACAGTGAAATGCTTTCATTTGTTGCCAAGATTCAGTACCATTTTCCATAATTTTTGAATAAGGGAAAAAAACAGATAGAGCTTAAAGGGAGTCTATCAGTTCTAGGGAAGATTAAAATTTCTGAAATTTCTAAAATTTCTGGCCCTGAAATTTCTATCCTCATTTCCTTCAATATCCTTGGATGGATATTCTTAAAAGGTTCACTAGAATTTACCATTGCATTGTTTTAGAGTTTGAGAGTCTATTCACTCCAATTTAGTAGAATGAGAGGTGATCTCATTGAAACACATCAGATTGTTTGGGGGCTTGACAGGATAAATGCTGAGACGATGTTTCCCCTCATGGGAGCATCTAGGACCAGAAGGCATAGTCCCAGAATAAAGGGGTGCTAATTTAAACCTGAGATGAGGAAGATTGTGAGTCTTTGGAACTCCTTGCCACAGAGACATGTTGGGGTAGACTCCTTTTGTATGTATAAGGTTAAGGTGGATAGATTCTTGATCAGTAGCGGATTCATGGGCTACAGGGAAAGGGCAGGAAAGCGGATTTTGTATCAGCAATGGTTCTATTGAATGGCAGATGAGACTTGAAGGACCAAATGTATCACTCCTGTTCCTGTTTATTATGGTCTTATGGTTGTAATCAACTTTAAGTATCGGAGGTCTTTCCAGCATTTCTTCTTTATCAATTATAAAACCATTCTAGCAGCAAAGTTTCTTCCTCTTTCACTTGGCCTAAGCATCATCTAATTCCTTGGTAAAGATACACAAGGCATTCATTTAACACCTCAGCTATACTTCCTACCTCCATGTGTAAAACGCCCTTTTTATCACCAATCACTCTATTCCTTCTTGAATCACTCTTTTGCTATTCATACACCTTCAGAAGACTTTGGGTTGGCTGCTGACATGTTAGCTGCAGTTTTTTTCTCATAATTCCTCTTTCCTTCTCTTATTTACATTTTTACCTCACCTCTCTATCCCTTTTGGTTCTCAGTTGCATTATCTACCTGCCACCTGTCATTGGCATGCATCTTCTTTATCCTACTGGTATTTTATTTTCATGCTGGGTAAGAAACTGGACAACGCAATGCTTTTGTTTCTTACTTCTTCCAATCTGCGTTATCGATGGATTAATAAAATTAGCCTCAGCACCAGTGCATTGCTTAACAATACTCATTAGCATACATCCACTAATGTTTTCTGTCTGTTACAATTGTTCTGTTCAAAAGGCATGAACAGAATATGTGAACTTTGGCTTGGAACAGCGTTAGCATGGGTGTAAAAAGAAGAAAAGAAGACTTGCATGTGTATATCACATTTCACAAGCTCTAAATACACCAGAGTAATTTTTGAAAGATTTAAAACAAAATACAGTTACCAGTGTTATATAAAAAATACAACCACAGTTAAAGACAACTTTAGGATAAGATTCACCAATGTCCTTTAGGGAAGGAAACAGTCATCCTTACTTGGTCTAGCGTACATGTGACTCCAGACCCATAGCAATGTGGTTGACTCTTAACTGCCCTCTGGGAAATTAGGGATGGGCAACAAATGCTGCCTGGCCAGTGATGCCCTCATCCCGTGAATGAATAAAGAAAAGAAAGGAGGGGCTGGTGAGGGATTATAGCAGGGGCTACTGGAAAAGAAAATGTTCTATTTTACTTTTGTCTTATATTTATAGTAGTATACTTGATTATAATTTGTATTCTCCAAAATTTGCAGGTAATAATCAAACTCACTACTTGTCAGATCCCAGTGCAATGATGAAAACAATTGAGAAAATGTTTATTCCATTTCTTTGTGAGTGCTATTTTCTGACATTTTACATAAGTAATGTTCTAATGTATAAATGTAAGTGTTTTCTTTGAGAATTGTGAGAATGATCCCTCTGCGTTGTAGTGTTTATTGGACAGAAACTGAAGAAAAATAAACGTGAAACAAATCGAATGAAGTATTCCATGGAAAGAGAAAATAATGTTTTTTTTCAGACATTAGCTGAATAATGCCCTGAATGTTTGTTAAAACATAAAACAAAAGTGGATTTTTCTTTTGCGCTGCATTAAAGAGGATGGAATTGCCAGCAATTGAGCAGACATAAAAGGATCAATATCTGCAACAGTCTCACCTTTAACTGAATAGAATTGAATTGAATAGCCTTTATTGTCACATGCAGTGAAAAGTTTGTAACATTGCAGTTTTGGCACCATCTTGTGTACAGGGTACCTAGGTACAGCTACTTTAAGTATTTGTTACAGAATTGAAAGAGTTAAAAGAAAGTCTAGCATAGGAATACAAAGTTTTAAAAGGTACTCAAATTATTCAAAGTCCAGTATAAGAATAAAAATTATCTTTAAAAAGTACTCACATTATAGTCCTTTCCAGTGAGTTCTTGTCTGCTGGGATTAAGAACACGAGGCATCGCTACCTCCACTGGCAGGACTGTGGCCTGGGACCTGCCTCCGGGACTTCCCTCAGGACTCCTCCCAGGTCAACCTCAGCTCAGACTGCCTCCCACTCGAGGCTCCGGCCCGTGACCCACCTCTGGGACTTGCCTCCTGTGCTGGCCTGGTCTCCGACTCATTTCCCACAGCGGACTGGACTCAGACTTGCCTACATTCTCCATTCCCTCGGGGTAAGTTTAAGAAGTTAAAAGTTGGGGTGGGTGGTGGGGTGTAGGAAAAACTGTAGAAAAGAGAAGAAAAAATAAAGAAAAAAGAAAGGGAACTGTGAAGCAGAGGAGCTCTGGCTGGAGCATCCTACTCTGCTGCCATCATACTTGAAGCTAATTATACCCCTGACAAATGAACATAGCGGCCTCGATTTTCATTCCAGGGTAAGGTAGGCAGAGATGGGAGCAATACCATCTCCATGAACCTGTCCTTTGACAATGGCTGCCCATGTTCCCAGTTTTCAATGGGGGTGCTGGCTGGATTAGGAGTCAGACTGGCCAATGGCAGCAGCCTTAAAGGTTGTCATTTCATGAGTTAGGCTGCGCTGAAAGCCTGCCTTTGGGCTCTAGCACTGTGGTCACAATTTGGAAATAAAGATTGAAGCGTATCTCCTTGGAAAGATTGTATTGTTTACTTTTCTGTTTTTTGATTGTGTACTGAATTTAGAAAATGAATATTTTAAACACTGTGCATTTTAAAACCAGCCTATCAACACTTACTTCAAGTGTTGTTTATTCAAACAATGGGGGATTTTTTAAATTCATTCATGGGATGAGGGCATCACTGGCTAGGCAGCATTCATTGTCCATCCCTAATTGCCCAGAGGGGAGGTAAGTGTCAACCACAGTGCTGTTGGTCAGGAGTCACATGTAGGCCAGACCAGGTAAGGATGGCAGTTTCCTTCTCTAAAGAGCATTAGTGAACCAGATGGGCTTTTCCCCTCAACAACGGATTCACAGTCATCAGTAGACTCTTAATTCCAGATATTTATTGAATTCAAATTCCACCATCTGCCATGGTGGGATTTGAACCCAGGTCCCTAGAATGTTATCTGGGTCTCTGACTCAGCAGTACAACAATAATACCACTAAGCCATCACTCCCCATTTATTTCTAGGCGAGTTGGAACCAGAGGGTGTATAAAGGGAGAATCAGCAAGCAATTAAAAAGCTGATTGGTTGATGAAATGGTAACCAATTGTCAAAGATAAAAACCTTGTTCTGCCAACAATTATGTGATTAATTCCGAGATAGCTGAACAGTTTTATGAGTGTGAACGCTATAACCAGAAACCTACAGATCTCCCTATCTTTGTCGCGAAAATATACCTAAAGCCTGAAGAAACCCAATTTATTTTACCTCTCCAATTGCTGTAGCTAATGTTCTTAGTAAATAAGTCAGAGACTTTATGTGCTGGGACCAATTACTCTGTGTCTCCTGCCAGCAAGTGAAAGTATCTGAAGAAGTGGCATGGTGGCTCAGTGGTTAGCACTACTGCCTCAAAGCACCAGGGACCTGGATTCAATTCCACCCTTGGGCAACTATGTGGAGTTTTTATGTTCTCCCTGTGATGGTATTGGTTTCCTTTGGGTGCTCTGGTTTCCTCCCACTGTCGAAAGATGTGCAGGCTAGGTGGATTGGCCATGCTAAATTTCCCATGGTCAGGGACATGTAGATTAGGTGGGTTATAGGGGGACGGGTCTGGGTGGGATGCTCTGAGGGGCAGTGTGCCTTGTTGGGCCAAATGGCGTGTTTCCACACTGTAGGGATTCTATGAAGAGAGTTTGAGAAGCAGCAAACCAAATATACAATTCATGTATCCTGGCACAGGGACCCTTGAACTTCTTTCCAAGTATTTTTTTCCCTCTACCTATGACACCATTTTTTTTTTGCATCCATCTCTTTACATATATTGTAGGAATTAAAGAAAGAGGTTAGAGTTTTAACTAGTAAAGTTATGTATTGAGATTTTGTAGTTGTTTATCTATAGCTAGAATCTATTTATTTGTAATGAATAGTAATTCTTATTAAGTACAGAAATCTGGTCCATTCCTTCTGTTGGCCTGTCTTAAATGATAGGTAAATTGGAGAACTTAGTGGACTTTTATAAAACCTTTTAACTTTTGTGATGACTCATGATATATTGGGGCTTGATTTTTAATGTGTTACTCTAATGAGGTGTTGCATCATCCACCTTAACCTTACACCCTCCCAACCCATTCCACCCTATGCCCATTTACTCTTTATTCATTACCATGACCCACATTCTTCCGTGCCACCATCTGCACATCTCCTACAGTGTTTTTACAGTCCCTTTGCTGCCACATGCCATCCATCCCTCTTGCCCCATCAGATCTCTTGAGAAACTTTATGCCTTCAATTATCCTTCATAGCCTTTGGCCCTTTGTGCCTTTGGCCAATTTATGCAAACTCATGCCCCTCTCCCAACTACCCTTTGTCTTTCTCTCTTTATGTCAACTCAACTAGTATGTCCACCATGAGTCAACCTTAAGGGTCATGCTGATATTGTCTATTGATGGTGGCACTATTGGAATGAAATAATTTTATTAACAACAAAAATAGGTAAATAAAATCAAACTTCTTCACTGAATTCCTTTTAAAACCAAAATTTCACTTAAGTGTTTTATCTCTAACAATAAGACATATTTCTATTCAATCAGCTGTTGAAGGTGCCCATCAGAATATTTAATAGACAGGTGTCCCATTGTTAAAATTATACTTTAGAAAGTCAGTAACAGAGCACAAATCATACAATGATATTTTCATGAACAAGCACTCTGAAATGCCAATGTTTAAAAATTCAATTCTACAATTTGTTTTGCTTTTGGTCAGCTCCTTGTTAACTTTGCCAGTCCCATATATTTATGCTTTTTTTTGCTTTAAGTGTGCCTTTCACAATCCCAAAGTTGTCTTACTTCTACCAAAAATGTCTTATCTTGCGCAAAGGGAATCTAGCCTTTACCACAAGTGCCAAGAATAGATACAAAGGAATACCTTATCTTTTCAAATGAGGAGAAGTATTCCTCAATTTATTATCCCTAATATCCCCAAATTTCCTTTAAGTTCATGACCCATATTCCAAACCGTGCAGCCTAATGCCTTTTACTGATCCCCCATGACCCCTCATACCCGATACTAACTTAGCACCTCATTACACCTCCTCCAACGTATTGAGTATTCACAAGTGTCCATGCAGATATGAGACAAATGTACAATTCTATTATGTAAAGTCCTACATTGCAGGTTACAGTCTATTGAGAAGGGCAATTTCCTTTAATAAAGCAAATTTTGACGCATGTTAACATATCTTGACAGGTTGACACTTGTTTACAGTTCTTGAAAGATCTTGACACTTATTAGCAGGTTAACAATTGTTGACATTTATAGGCACTTCTTGATGATTTCTGACATAGTGGACAGTTTTCAAGGAGTTAGTGCATTTTATATGTGCAATTTTCTCCACGTGTAGCAGTCCTAATTGCACCTGCATTTCCCCCCGAAAGGATCACTGTCATCCCCAAAGGATACCTGTCACTTCTCCAGCTCAAGAAAGGATCCCTGACCTTCACCACCTTGGTGTCCTGACAGTATCTGTCAGAGTTCCTCAGCTCTCTGTAGGTGTACCCTACTTATACAAATAGGAAATACAAAGAGAATATGCGTTCTGTAACTTGGTATGATAAGTGCCCAGCCATACTTTTTAGGAGCAAGGCCAAATCAGAAATTGGGCCTTTTTATGTTTGATTTATCCCTAGTTCATTCATATGTCCCAAGGAGATAGTTTCCCTCATTTTTGCCTGGCTGATGCATCTATTTATCATTAGATGAATCTAGAATTTAGAAGGTTGCGGGATGATCTGATAGAATTCTTCAAGATATTAACAGGAAAAGACAGGGTAGATAAAGATAAGCTATTTTCGCTGGTTGGGGAACTAGGGGGCATTGTCAGATAATTAGGGCCAGACCATTTAGGAAAGATGTAAGGAAGCACTTCTGCATATATAGGGTGATAGATATTTTGAACTCTCATCCACAGTTGGCAGTAGATCTGTTGTTAATTTCAAATCTGAGATAGATAACATTTTTGCTAAGCAAAGGTAGCAAAGGATATAGGTCAAAGGCAAGTATATGGATCTCATTGAATGGCAGAACAGGCTCAAGGGGCTGAATGGCTGATTCCTGTTCATATGTTCCTAGTGTTGGAGAAGCAGGGTTGGGGAAGTAATACCTTGTGAATCTTTGGATATTTGTCCATCTATTTTAAAAGAAAACTTTTCTTGATGTTTCTTCTGAGAGTTCAAATTTCAGGACAAACGTCTTGCTGAACATTAGGGACAGCAGGGAATTTCGTGCTTGTAATGTATAAGGATAATGTGTTATACATGTTAGCACAATGATGAAACAAATAAAAGTGAATTAGAAAGACAAGTAAAGATAGTTTGAAACAGAGGAGAAAAGAAATATATATTCAGATGCCTGGTAGCACAGAAAAAATGAGGGGCCAAACACAAGGCGACAACAAAGTTTGAAGATTATGAACCAATTGAAGATCATTTTAACTTCACCACCATGGCAGCAGAATTCAGGTTTACACATATAATCTGAATTTTCTCCTCACCTCCACTAAACTTGGTGATGTAAAGTGAAATTTCGCTTTTATAATTGATTGGTGGCAAGCAATAAATCAGTTCAAAATCACAGTTATGTTTGGAAATATTTATTTGAGAACGTTGAAGAAAGGATTTTAAGAAAGTATGCTGATGTTTTTGTGTGAAAAGTGGGGAAAGTGAATCAGAATCTGAAAAATCTCAGCAAAAAGAAAATGCTGTTAAACCCTTGTATTATGTAATCCTCAAACACCTTCATGGAAGAGAATTGTCTGTTTTTATCACATTGATTTAGTTTGATAATAAGCTGTATAAATGAGTATTAATAGTTGTGTTATAATTCATAATCAGAATGTCAATATACCTTTAAGAAACATGCTCATGATATAATCACTGTATAAAGCATGTGTCCTGATGGTATAAAGCTCCATCAAAATTAGAACCACTTGAAACATGACACATTAATGGAGACTTACTACAATTTGTGAACAAATAATTTCATGGATGTGCCTGTCAATGTATATATTAGTGTATATATTTGTTTACATTAGTTAACAGTAATAAATACCTGCTGGTTCTTTCTATTCCACATTACCCATATCTAAAGTTTCTATTGTAATGAGAGATAACATAATTATTGAAATGTCAGTTAAAGATGCCTTGCTGGAGGCAAAATGCACATCATCAATGTAACAGCTTACTGATGAAGCTTTAACTAAATGTTGTGGTCATTTCATGTTTATATAATTCATTTAAATGGCTTAAAACAGTATTGATACTGATTGTATTATGCTACCTGTTGAGAGATGACACGATGGCTGAAGTCAAATGATGCAGAGGTGCCAATGTTGGACTGGGGCGGACAAAGTCAGAAGTCACACGACACCAGGTTATAATCCAACAGGTTTATTAGAAATCACAAGCTTTTGAAGCCCTGCTCCTTTATCAGGTGAAGAGACATTGTTGAAGTAGCAGTGGTCCACAAGCTTGTGGTTTCTATTAAATCTGTTGGACTCCAACATGGTGTCGTGTGACTTCTGACCGAAATCAAATGGATTATCAGATATTAATTAAATTTTCTTCCTGGTGCAGACAAACTGCTAGCGTAATTGACTCCAAAACATATGGAATTTTTTCCATTTTGAGGGAAGAATGGTAATAATACGGACCTTAGCTGCTTTATGTGTTAACTGAGTTGTTGAAATACCTGTCTAAACACTATTATTTGTTTTCCAGTCCATTCATTGTTGATCAGTGCTGCCAAGAAATGCATTTCTTTGTATGCAAATAAATACCAGAGATGAAAAAGACTAGTTTAAGCAAACACATTAAAGGCTACTGCATTTTAGGCTGTGCTGTTATAATGATAATACAGATGTGTCCTCAGTGAGTCTGTCATTAGATCCTGCATTAAGCACATACTCAGAGAAATCAGAATAAGACAAGTTGATCCCTGCTGATTGATTCTGTGTATTCAATTATCCTATCCATTCTGCACTACATTATTATGGCCAATAACTTGTTAGAATGCTCCAACCATGCTTAAGCTGCGCCTAATGAATGTCGACCAAGGCTATGAAAGCATACTTGCATATGCAGAATATATTACCATTCCAGAAGTATTGGCCAATATTAAAACTAATCACAGGACCACATATTGTTCATTGGTCTATTGCAGATTTTACAAGTAATTTTCATGGATAATAACATATTCAAGACTATGGTTAGCATGCAAAAATAGTTTCAGAATGCAATTGGCTTTGAATAGATCAATTAATTGTTAAAATCTATCAAAAAATAAATATTCTTAAATATTAACTTCCAAAATCTACTTATCTATTTCCTTAATGTTCTTTGAGTTCATATCTGCTTCTGATTATTCTAAATGAATTCAAAAATTTGTTTATGATACCACTAAATACTTCATTTGCAGCTATTATTAAATGTCTCACTGCTTGATAGTGTGTCAGCTGTAGCTAATTATACAACACTGATGCCTGAGTTAGAAAGTTGTACAGGTTCAAGTTTCACTTCAAAAATCTTTGAGTGCAACACATCTAGGCTGACTTTGCATGACAGTTAAATGCAGAATGTGTTTTCTTTCAGCTGAAATGAAAAATCAATGACTTGACAGCTGGTTGAGACAGACACTTCGGTATAATTTCAAGGTTGAGTTACCTCCATTGTCCTAGTCAGTATTTATCCTTTAATCACCAACATTAAAGCAGTTCATCCGGTCATGATTGAATTGCTGTTTGTGGGAGTTTGTTGGGTATACATTGGTTGCTGTATTTTTACATCATATCTGTGACTAAACTACAAAAAATATTTCACCATCTGCAAAATACATTGAATTACTCTAGGTTGTGAACTGTGCAAGAGAAATGTACATCCTTTCTTTTCTTATATATAATTTGCAACATCATTCTGGAATATTTACGAAGAAGCTTTATTGTGGTTCATCGTATGAAGTAAACTTCAAACCCCCACTGTTGCACTTAAAATGGTAAATGATGAATGATAAATAACTATCAGAGGAATAACAAGTCGCTCATAGACTCATTAGATTGCAACCTACATCTTTTTGGCAGTGTTGAGTTTTATGGAGGGATTTTTTGCTGCAAGGCCTCAGGCGATTTGTTGCCATATCATATCAAATGCACCTCACTAACACCTCACTAACTCTTACCCTATAGCATTCCTCAGGTCCAACTCTAGCCACATCACACCAAATTTATTGCTCCCTGTATAACACATTTAATGGATACTCACCAAAAGACTAGTATCCCTTGTGCCCATGCCATCTTTGAGACACTGCTGTGCACACAGACAAATATTGGAAATCTGGCATTCTTCCTCACTATAGTTTTGAGTCATAGAGATGTATAGCACAGAAAAAGGCCCTTCAACCCATCGCTTCTACGTTGACCAGAAATAACCAGCTAACTATTCTAATCTCATTTTAACACACTTGGCCTTTAGCCTTGTATGCCTTGGTATCGCAAATACACATCTCAATACCTTTAAAATGTTATGAGTGTTTCTGCTTTAAACACCTTACAGAAGTTCCAGCTTCCCACCACCCTCTGTGTGAAAAAAGGTTTTCCTCACATCTCCTTGAAACTTCTGCCCCCTATCATAAATCCATGCCCTCTGGACATTAAACTGTCCATCAAGAGAGAAAAAGCTTTCCTGTCCACCCTATCTATGCCCCTCATAATTTTATACATCTCAATCACATTTCCTTTCAATCTTCACTGCTCCAAGGAAAACAACCACAGTCTGTCCAATCTCTCTACATAATTGAAACTCTCCAGCCCAAGCAGCATCCTAGTAAGATCATAAGACCATAACAAATAGGAATACGAGTAGGTCATTCAGTCATTCAAACCAGCTCTGCCATTCAATGTGATCATAGCTGATCCAACATTCCTCACATTCACTTTCCTGCCCCTTCACTATAACCCTTGATTCCCCTCCTGATCAAGATACCCCTCTGCACCCTCTGCAGTGTAATCACATTACTCCCATAGTGTGGATTACAGAACTGCACATAATATTCTAGCTGTGGCCTATCTAGGCCTTGACTATTAAAGGCAACTATACCTATCCCTTCTTAACCATGTTATCCATTTGTTCTGGTACGTTAAGGGACTCGTGGACATGTAAATCAAGGTTCTTTTGATCCTTGGTTGTTCCCAGGGACCTACCATTTATCATGTATTCACTTGCCTTGTTTGTCCTGATCAAGTGCATCACCTCACATTTATCTGGATTGAATTCCATTTGCCACTGAGCAGCCTATCTGACCAGCCTATCTATATCCTCTTGTAGTCTGAAGCTATTCTCTTTATTATTTATCACCTAATCAAGTTCTGTATCATTTGCGAACTTGCTGATCAAGTCTAAATCATTTATATAAACATATAAAATATTTATATTTATATAAACGTATTTACATAAACATGAGCTCCGCCTCACAAAACTATGTTCTTGACTCATCCCTGCACCTCCAAATGATGATTAATTCTGTCCCTCGGAATCGCATCTAATAGCTTCCCTACCTCTTAGGTTAGACCGTCCAGTTTCTGGTTTCCTGGTTTATCACTTTGCTCCCTTCTTGAAAATGTTGGGCTGTCTCCCAGCCCTCCAGCACCTCTTCCGCGATCAGAGAAGAATTAGAAGTCTTCCTGTTATTTCGTCTCTTGTCTCATGCAAAATCCTTAGATGCTTTTTCTCCAGTCCTGGAGATACAGCTACTTTTAAGCCCATTAGACTATTCAGAATCTCCTCCCTAACTGCTAATTTCTTAGTTGTATCATAGATTTTCACGCTGATTTCAATACCAATATCATTCCTGTCACCGGCGAACACCGACCCAAAGTATTCATTTAGAGCCCTACCTACATCCTCTGGCTCCACACATAAATTACTCCTTGGTCTTTAATGGGCCCTACTCATTCCCTTGTTATCATTTTACACACAATATATCTGTAAACCACATTGGATTTTCCTTTAATTTACCTGCTACTATCCCTTCATTTCCCCTTTTAGCTCTCCTAATATCCCTTTTAAGATCCCTCTTTCATGTTCTGTACTCCTCTAGGGCTTCTGCTGTTTTGTAGCATAACAGCAGACACAAAGACACACTGCCCAAGGCAAATTGCCAGCATGATTGACACTACCTCGCACACACAAGCCCAGTCTCTCAGCCAAGTCACTGTTTGATCACCAGGCCACAGAGTTTATTTATCCTTAGAAACATCCTATGTGAACAATCACTTAGAGTCACTGTTCCTTTATCCTCCAATACCTAGTGGCCATCTAAACCTTGTCATTATCCATAAGGGACTTCACATACAGGCAAGCATTCACACAAGTCTAACTATGATCTGTTGATGACAGTCAGCAAAAGGGAACACAAAGAAAATGAATACAGTTGACAGTCACAATGCAAACTAAATGCTGGCACTGTGACCAAAACAGTTCACGATGGTCTACTGCACCCAAATAGTATCCAATGGAATCAAGACCTGTTTTGCTTGCAGTACACTGAGAAGCTGGATTGAGTCATCCACAAGGAAAGCTTCCTTCACGTCCATGTCCTCACCCTCCTGCTCCTCCTTGACCCTTTACCTCGCACTATTCTGACAGCCCATTCCACCCCAATGTGGAAATCCACCAAAATGAATCTCATCACCAAATCTCTTCAGTGCCAACTGAAACCCAACATTACGATTTAACGATGGCTATCCTGGTCTTCTATGCTCTTTTGTGGAGGTTATGGTATGGTCACTGCTAATAACCCTCCTCCCATAGCCTACAAATCCCTTTGATGCTGTTCTGCAAAACCTCATACACGTTGAGTCTCCCCCTAGTGTTCCCACCTCCACAAATACTTCTGCTTCCCACTCACACAGCCTGGACTCCCACACCTCTTTTGACAATTGTCTCCCTCACTACTTAAGCGGTTCTTATGCACAGTCCTAATGATTGATGGACGGACTCCCCAGACTGTCTTCACTGCAGTTATTTGATCCACTTTGGCGAACCTCCTTCAGACATGACTGAGCAGAGCTCGGTCACTATCTTTCAGCTCCCTGATTGATGACATGCGACTCCCGTGACTGCAAGCGGGAAACTTACTGAACTGATCGTTGCAAACTCCACGGACTGCAGTCAGACAGATATCCTGAAAGTGAGCTGATGGTTGTCCGTGGCAATGCCCCTGGAATGTGTAAGGACTGTCCTCTGATCATAGCACATTCCTACTTGATAAGCAGCCTATCTGCGTGACTGAACTAAAGGGCACGTTAACTTGAAAATGCAGATAACCCTTGTCTCTAGCTGAAGATCAAATATGAAAACTGCCATGTCATGGCATGGCATGACAAGGCACGGATGCTGCAAGCATGCAAGTAGGCATTAAGTGAGTGAGCACGAAGAGAGCCACCCTGAGTTGCAGTTGGTCCAATATGTGAGCTGGGTGCCTGTCTCTGCGTGCAATGTGTCTCTGTTGCATCCGTTCAATGATAGTTGTCAGTGCAACCTGGAATGCAGGTCTGTGCTCCCTAAATGGATGAGACAGGTAATATGTTGGAGTTGTGAGGGTTTAACAAGCCCTTTGGGCAAGGTGAGAATGTAGCTGGTACCCACAGATTGTGGGATACTGTTTGATGCTGATCAACATGGAAATTCCTCGTAACCGGCAGTGTGCTGAAATGGACAGGTACATTAACATCGACCTTGTTTAGTGCATTTGGTAGGATAGGAAGATGAATATTAATGAGGTGAGTTGGACCATTGACAAGGTATTTATCAAATAATGATCTCCCTTAATTGACAACCTGTTGCTGCCTATGGATAAATGTGACTCAACACTGGGCAAAAGCAAAAAATGATTTAAAGATATGCTCCTAAAGTCGAGATAAGCTTCATCAGACTTCCCATTCACTTCTGTCACAAATCCTGCCACAGCCACATTACTCACTTCCCTATAAGATCCCACCTGTAGAATTATACATGGAAGAAATAATATGTCTACACTATATACATTTTGAGGAGGTTGCAGAAGGCAAGCAATGGATAACTTCTGAAAATTTTGCCGCAACATTGATCTGCTATCGTTTTATAAAAATAACACAAAGTTAGTCATTAGAAAGAATATTTGGGAAAGATTTTGAAGGGTTTTTGCCAATTGGGATCAAAATGGCAGTGCCCTGGGAATCAAACTGTAGTAATAATATTTTGATCTCATTATCTCTTCCAAATTATCAACCATAATTTTCTTTAGGATCTTGGTCAAATTATCAGAGGCACTCAGCTATTCAGGCATAAGCCTGTTTGTAATATGTTAATCAAAGTTTCATGTGTATATAGGAACCAATGTAATTTTCCATTGTCAATTGATGACAGCATGGGTTCATGAAGACAGTATGTTTAATTTATTTATTGGAATTCTTTGAGGACATTATGAGCGTGGTGGACCATGGGGAACCAATGGATGTTGGTGGATCTGGATTTCCAGATGATATTCGACAAGGCACCGCATGACAAATTACTGTATAAGATAAAAGTGCATGGCATTATGGGTTATGCATTGGCACCGATAGAAGATTGGTTAACTAAGAGAAAGCAAAGAGTGGGGATAAATGGTTTTTTTTCAGTGACTAGTGGTATGTCTCAGGGATCAGTGTTGGTACTGCAATTGTTTACAACTTACGTAGATGATTTAGAATTGAGGACTAAATGTAGTGTGTCAAAGTTCACAGACGACACTAAAATGAGTAGTAGAGCAAGGTGTGCAGAGGACACTGAATGTCTGCAGAGGGATATAGATAGATTAAGTGAGTGGGCAAGGGTCTTGCAGAAGAAGTACGATGTTGGTAAATGTGAGGCCATCCATTTTCCTAGGAATAACAGTAAAATGGACTATTATTTAAATGGTGAAAAATTGCAGCCTGCTGCTGTGCAGAGGGACCCAGGCACTCTTATGCATGAATCAAGTACTGCTGGTAATTAAGAAGGCAAATGGCATATTGTCCTTCATTGCTAGAGGGATGGAGTTTAAAAATAGGGAGGTTATGCAGCAGCTGAGTAGGGTGCTGGTGAGACCACACCTGGAGTACTGTGTACAGTTTTGGGCTCCTTATTGAGAAAGGATGTACTGGCACTGGAAAGGTGCAGTGGAGATTCACTGAGATGATTCTGGGATTGAGAGGATTGCCTTATGAGGAAAACTTGAGTAGGCTGGGCCTATACTCATTGGAATTTAAAAGTATGAGGGGGTATCTTATAGAAGTATATTGAATTATGAAGGGAATAGAATAGATAAGACTGGCAGGTGAAACTAGAACTAGGGGGTATAGTCTGAAAATAAATGTGAGCAAATTTAGGACTGAGTTCTGAAAACTTCTACATCCAAAGGGTGTGAATCTGTGGAATTCTCTGCCCAGTGAAGCAGTCCCGGCTACCTCGTTGAATGTTTTAAGGCAAAGAAAGATAGATTTTTGTAAAGTAGAGGAATTAAGGGTTATGGTGAATGGGCGGATAAGTGGAGCTGAGTCCAAAAAATGGTCAGCTATGCTCTTATTGAATGGCAGAGCAGGCTCGATGGACCAGATAGCCTACTCCTACTCTTATTTTTTTTAAGTTCTTATGTTTTTAATGTGCCCGTAGCCAGCCATGTGTGCCACCAGGATTAGTCCTAGGGCCTAAACTATAACTATCAATATTAATAAATTAGAGGATGGACAAGAGCAGATCCTACTTTATGTATTTGTAATTTCATATATTGGTCTGTCTAGGCCTTCCACTCCGTGATTGATTTTCACCCTTAACTTGGTTTAATCGGCTCTTTGAAAAGATTTTTACTAACTCCTAAACAACATCCAGCCTGACCTCCAACCCTGGCATGACGTGCCCCTCCTTCCAACCCTTCTAGGCAGTAAGTACTCTATCACTTGCAAGAAAATGAGACCCATATTTGCTATGAAATACATCTAACCGTGAATGCAATCTTATCAAATCACATTCTCACATGGTGAAAATGGTAACTTCTTTTCCTTTGGAGGCTAATGTCACTTGTTTAACTGAATTGAGACAATGATTCCCATTTTCAAAAAAGCAGAAGGATAAGATGAATCATGTCCAATGATTAAAGTTGTAAGCCTGTTCAAATAAACTAAGGAAATGGGAGATAATTGATGTTTGCGATGACAAGCTGGGAGCTCAAAGAGTTCACTGTTCCACAGAACATTGCTACAGCCTGGGAATTTTTCAAAGGACAAATGCATGATTTCCCTTGAGTATTTGACTGATTCTCCTTCTGTTATAACTAACATTTAAATATCTTGGTCTGATATGAACTGCAGGGGCTCCATTTGACTGGCCATTTTATTAGCTGTGATATAATGAATTAGCAATAACAGGTACTGCCAGCACGCAAAGTCAAGTTTCATGTGTTTATGAATAAATATGCTCCTGGAGAGAAGTTAAGCCAGTGAAAAAAAATAGAATTGATCTTAATTCCCACTGCCATTCTATTGAGAGGAAATAAATCAATATCCTAGTCAGCTTTCGCTTAACTTCTGATCTCTGTCCTTAGCATTATGGTACCAACAGCATAAAACTGGAAAATTATTCTTTGTAAATTAACTGTATCAACAAAGCCTAGAATTGTAAACCTGCAAATAATTAAATTTGTATCCTCTCTTACCTGTTTGCCAGTTGTAGGTCTGTGTTGACTGTATAATGAGAGAACTTTTCCCAGTCTTCCTAAGCAATCAGTTGTTTCATCATACGCGTACAAGGACTTAGAAAACCTACCCTAATATGGAAAAAATAGCTAATAGATATGTCCCCAGCTGATGGTAACACAAGTCAGGTACCAGAATGAAATCTGTCTTTTTCATTTTCTGAGTTAACGTGTGGTCTGTTACTGAAACACAGTTGCATGAGGCTGCAGTCTGTCTTTAATGACAGAACAGAAGCTTATTACACAAAACCCCAACTCTAACCTCACCATCAAACCCGCAGATAAGGGAGGCGCAGTAGTGGTATGTCGGACTGACCTTTACATCGCCGAGGCCAGGCGCCAACTCTCTGACACCTCCTCCTACCGCCCCGTTCGATCATGACCCCACCCCTGACCACCAAACCATCATTTCTCAAAACATTCATAACCACATCACCTCAGGTGACCTCCCACCCATAGCCTCCAACCTCATCGTTCCCCAACCCCACACTGCCCTTTTCTATCTCCTTCCCAAAATCCACAAACCTGACTGCCCTGACTGACCCATTGTCTCTGCCTGCCTCACTGAACTTATCTCCGCTTATCTTGACTCTGTTTTCTCCCCCCCAGTCCAGGAACTCCCCACCTATGTCCAGGACACCACCCACTCCCTCTACCTCTACCTCCTCCAAGACTTCCAATTCCCTGGCTGTCAACACCTCATCTTCACTATGGACATCCAATCCCTGTACACTTGTATCCCCCATGCGGATGGCCTAAAAGCCCTCCGTTTCTTCCTCTCTCACAGACCCGAACCAGGCCCCTCTACTGACACCCTCATCCACTTGACAGAACTTGATCTTACCATTAACAACTTCTCCTTTAACTCCTCCCACTTCCTACAGACTAAGGGTGTGGCCATGGGTACCCGCATGTGCCCAAGCTATGGCTGCCTCTTTGTAGGATACATGGAACAGTCCCTTTTCCGCTGCTATACTGGCACTATCCCCACCTCTTTCTCCACTACATTGATGACTCTATCAGTGCTTCCTCGAGGACCTTAAACAGTTCATCAATGATTCTATGATTCTAACTTTACTAACACCTTTTACCCCAACCTAAAATTCACCTGAACCATCTCTGATACCTCCGTCTCCTTCCTGGACCTCTCTGTCTCCATCTCTGGTGACCGCCTCAAAACTGACATCTATTTCAAGCCCACCAACTCCCACAGCTGGACTACACCTCCTTTCACCCACCTGACTGCAAGAATGAGATCCCCTACTCCCAATTCATCTGCCTTTGCTGCATCTGCTCCCAAGATGGAGCGATCCACTCCCAAACATCCCAGATATCCTTCTATTTCAAGGACCATAATATCCCCTGTCCGGTGATTGAAAATGCCCTCAACCGCATCTCTTGTGTTTCCCACACCTCTGCCCTCACATACCATCCCCCAGCAAAAATAAAGACAGAGGCCCCCTTGTCCTCACTATCACCCCCCCGCCAAACCTCTGCATCCAGTGTATCATTCTCCGCCACTTATAATACAACGCCACAAACAAAGATATATTTCCCTCCCCACCCCTATCTGCCTTTCGTAGGTGCTGCTCACTCTGCGACTTCTTTGTCCGCTCTACACTCCACACTAACACTACCACCCCCGCACCTTTCCCTGCAACCGCAGGAGGTGCTACACCTGCCCCGACACCTCCCCTCTCACCTCCATCCAAGGCACAACACAAACCTTCCACATTAGACAGGGGTTCACTTGCACATCCGTCAATTTGGTCTACTGTATCCGCTGCTCCCAATGTGGTCTCCTCTACATCGGTGAGACCAATCGGAGGCTCAGAGACCATTTTGTAGAACATCTGCACTCTGTATGCAACAAACAACAACACCTTCTAGTAATGATCCATTTCAACTTCCCCTCCCACTCCCTGGGTACCATGTCCATCCTGGGCCTCCTTCAGTGTCACAATGTTGACACCTGCAAACTGGAGGAGCAGCACCTTATATTCTGCCTTGGGAGCCTACAGCCCAATGGCCTAAATGTGGACTTTACCAGTTTCAAATTCTCCCCACCCCAGTCCTCATCCCTCTCTCTTATCCCTGCCTCCTTGACCTGTTACAACCTGCCCATCTTCTCTCCTACCTATCTGCCCCTCCCACCTCACTGACCAATCCCCACCTCTCCCTACTGCACTCACCTATCACCATCCCATCTACCTTCTCCAGCCCCACCCCACCTCTCTCTATTTATTTCTGAGCTTCCTTCCTCCTCCCCCACTTCTGAAGAAGGTTCCTGACCCGAAATGTCAACTTTCCTGCTCCTCTGATGCTGCCTGGCCTGCTGTGTTCCTCCAGCTCCACACTGCGTTATCTCTGATTCCAGCATCTGCAGTTCTTACTATCTACAAATATAACAAATCAAGTTTTCTAGAAACAGGATACAGTTTGAACCATCTTTTAAAAAACAGCAAAATAAAGGCCAATTTCCTGATATTGTCCATTGCCGAGTCAAAAATTACTTCTCTATATCAAGGCTTAAACCCAACTTAAACTGATTCTCCCTAGTTCTTCAAGTGAACTGCAAAGTCTTTTTACACTAACAGCCATAAAACTGAGAGTTTACACTTTCTCAACTTTTAATAGCCTGCAGATTCAAGCCAAACTCTACCAGTGTGGAAGTTGCACAAACTAAACTTTTACACCGAGGACACTGTGTCTTTCCTGAACTTCCTTATAATCCCTTCTAAGAGAAAAAAAAATTGGTTCTGACTTTCGTCATACCTCCTCCAAACTGTCTTAAAATCTTTTAATCCCTGGGGTTCCCAATTTAAAATCCTCCCTGCACCAAAATCAAGTTCATGGCTTTCATTGTTATAATCTTGCAATGTAGCACAGTATAACAATCTTTCATTCTCACTCCAGGAGTCCCTGCTTTCTGACACATATTGGATTAGATAACTGTTTCAGAAGAACAGTCTGACCTAATTTATTTAAAATCTTAAAGGAAAACCCATTAGAGAGAGAACATTGAGAGCAAGGGATCAGGAGAGGACAATCCAAAGCATGTGCATGGCAGGGAACATCAAAAGTATGTGGTGAATGAAAGGAGGAAACCCTCCCCACTGAGCGTGGTGAACTGCACATGCACAGATAAAGCCTGTTGATGTCAGCTGGTCACAACAGGACATGCTACAAGAAGCATCTAACATCACTGTAATTTTAAATGAAAAATTCACACATGGGATATGGTGTCACTGGCTGGCCAGCAGATATTGACCGTCCCAAATTGCCTTTGAGAAAGTTGTGGTAAGCTGTCTTCTTGAACCATTGCAGTCCCTGAGCTTAGGTTGTTTTCATGCATCTGCTGCCCTTATCCTTCTAAATGATTGTGGGTTTGGAAGGTGATTTCTAAGGACCTTTATTGCATTTTTTTCAGTGCATCTTTATGTTTGTGGATGTGGTACCAATGGTGTGGGTTCGATGGTGTCAAACTTCTTGACTGTTGATTCAGCAAATTCCCTGCATAGTGTTATCATCATTCTCGCATGCGCCAATGAAAATGAGACCCTAAACTGCACAGAAAGGAAGGCTGGTTGCCCTGTGCTGGGAAAGAAGAGATGACAGCATTGAGAATGAGATAGGCCTGTCCCGGGACAAGAGGGCGACTCCGCTGAGAGGACAGGGTCAGCCGGAGCCAAAGACAGGGGGAGGTCTGCACTAGGCATATGAGGAGGCATACGCTTGGAGTGAGATCGAGATCAGCCTGCACCAGATGCAGTGGGAGGAGAGGGAGGCTTGCACCAGGAATGGTTGAGTTGGGGGGAGTGGGAATTGACGTGCAGCATCTGCAAGGGATTCTGCAATGGAGCAGGAGAGTCCTTCCGCAGAAATGGGAGAGGTCTGTACTGGGAGGAGGAATGCATGCACTGGGAGAAGGGAGAAGCTGCACTGAAAGTGAGAATGGAGGAAAGCCTGCACTAGGAGCAGGAGTAGGGGAAGCCAAACTTCAGTTGGTCATTTGCAGCATTGCCTTATCTCAAAAAAATGAAAATCTGAAGAATGCCTCTTGCTGCAGAGGCATCTTTGACACTGACTGCTGATTTCTGCCACTTACTGAAGACATGGGCTTTCGCCTTGAGCACTTAGACTCTTTGTGTTACATCCAGGACTTGTCTATATGAATTAGGGTTATTTTTATAACTCATCCCTTTAAAAACACATATCAAGACATGTCTAAACTTAATTTTACTGAATAGAGCTTCAGGATAAACAAATAATAATGATGTTTCAAACATATATTGTGCTGCTCATTACATCAGATCATGTAGGATAAATGGCATAGCAATAGGTCCACTAGACCATGGCTCTCATCTAATTTTCTCATTAGGATTCTCTATTCAAATGTTTGTCTAGCTCCCTCAAAAAGGCATCCATGGTATTTCATTTAATCTGTAGCTGGTCCCAAATTCTCACCATTCTTAAGGTGAAGACATTTCTTCTGAATTCCCTGTTGTATTTCACATGTGAAAAGTGCTTGTTGTCTGTTTCTTTTTAGTTTAGTTGTTGACCCTTGGCTATTACTAATTTGTCTTAGCAAATTAGTCCACTCCTGTAATTAGTGAGGTTCCTTGCTCTCTATATTGGATATTTAGAAGTCTGCCTAGTGCCCAATAAAATCACTAACAAATATATAGTCTTTAGAATATTTAAATTGCAAAGATGTCTTCAATTAACAGTGTCAACAAGTAATGGAGATTTTGGATGACAAGACTTCAAATCGTACACCTTACAAAAAAGAAAAGTTTAATTAAAATATAAACTCAGGCAGTAACTTGTAAAATTTTTAGGAGTTTATTGCAAATATGATTATTCTAATTTGATTCCTTATCAGGTAGGTTATTCTATGTTCCATCCTATAACTCCTTAGAATAATCGTATTACTATAAACAAGAATAGCCAGGTGATATTTTTTACAATTGAATTAAGTGAACACACATCCTCAGCAGAACTTGCTCAAGGTCAAGGTTACAAAAGTTTGCATGTATATTTTTGAATCGTTATTCAAGTCTCACAGTGAAATGTTTAAAATATATTTAAGGTACCCCAGACCCATGAAATAATTTTCATTCATTCATACAAATATTGTGGGCAGCTGTGGCTGGGCCAGCATTTATTAACCATTTCTAATTGCTCTGGAGGAGTTGGTTTTGAAGTACCTTCCTGAACTGCTGCACTCCTTGAGAGTAAGAGTTCTGGAATTTTGATACAGCAGCCTGTTGTCATCTGGTTTTAAGCCAATATTTATAAGTTTGGATTTAAGATAGACTGGTAAAAATACGACAAGGTCAAGCACTGTCTTTGGACTGAAATTTCTTTATAAGAACGTTAATGCATATTAAGAATACTACAAAACATGATATTCAAAATGTACAAGACTCGATCCTTACTTTTACTTTATAGAAAGACAGTTCCATTAACTCTACTGCCTAATGCTGTTGTGTTATGTCTCCTAGCTCGTGTCCTAACCAAGGAATCAGGTCTCACTCTCCATCTTAACTGGGAATACTTGAATGGTGACATACTGATAGAAATACTCTGCTGTTTACAACCAAATAGTTCAGTATTAGCGCAGAAAGAAGGGTAACAGAACTATTGTGTTATCACGTACAATTACCTTTCTGGGGGTAGAAGCCCACATCACAGTGGCTGACCAAATGTTAATTGGCCCACATGCTTCCCTGTATGCATTTCTAATATTCACATAGCTTGACTTCTGCATTATTTTCCATTTATATCTCCCTTTCCCTCTTAACACCACCCATACTGTGCTATTGGTGTCCAGTCAGGAACAGCTCCAGAACCTCATAACAAGGTTGCTTCAGCATCCTAAAGCACTTACACAACAAATAACAGTGAAGCAACAGCAATATTTCCCAAGTCAGGAGAGTGTGTGGCTTGAGGAAAACTCACTGGTGATGTTCCTCCCACACATCTTTTCCCCTTGCCCCTTCTAGGTGACAGATGTTGCTGTTTTGGGAGATGCTGTCAAACGAGGCAAGTTGCTGTTGTGCATATAGTAAATTGCATACACTTTTGTCACTTTTAGTTCTGAAAGGAGTGAATGTTTGAGGTGGTGATTGAGGTGCCAATCATGTGGGCTGCTTGGTCCTGAATAGTTGTTAACAGGTCAATCTAAGTCTTTGGAATGGTTGCTTTGGGGATGGATAGTGGTATTGATGAATGAAGTATCATCAGAATGCAGTATAATAATAACTATTTACTGCAGTGTCACATGATGATGCACAACAACTCGAAGGGAACAGGAAATTTCCCTTGATACAATATGTAACTACTAAGCTGTAAATAAAGAGTTCAACAGAAAATAGTTTGCACACAAGAAGCAATATTGGAAGACTAAACACTGTTAGACATGTGATAAAACAGGTAAAGTGGAAGGTGAGTGATGAAATTGGACCAAAGTAATGAATCAACAGCACTTCTTTCCCCAAGGGGTATAACATTGTCTATTCATTTATTACCATCCATTTTAGGCTGCTGCCCAGGACTAATATGAGCTCCTACACCACCTTCTCCCAAAAAGTAAAGTTCTGAAGATTGTGTTTAGTTATTCCTCTCTACATAATTTACTTCATGATCTCTATTTGTATTGCCACTTGCATGATTTTAGCAGTGTTGTGAGACGCCATGTCAACGCTTAGTTCCTGGATGTTGATTTTAAATGATTTCATTGTTTTTGCTAATAGCTACTGTTCATGTTTTGTGCCTTGCTATGTGATACTCTAAGGACATGAGCATGCAGGGCTATTTTTGCTTCAGCATTTAAAAGATTGAATTTTCCCTTGTTGTCAAGACATCAGTTGCATCACATTCAACCTTATCCTGTGGTTGCTGAGGCTCTGCAAATTGCTGAGTGATTTGATGTATCATTGATTATTTGAACATGTGTTTTTAAAAGAATGACAACATAAAAATCTGTTGTCTGTTTTAGAGTTTACAACAGGGAATTGCAATCAAGATTCCGTGATTAACATCCTTTTTTTTAATACTCTTGATTATACTGAACTAAGGACAAATTGCGGCATAAAACATGACAGTTTATTGGACTGATTAATTTATTTTCCACATACAGCAATAAACATTCAAAACAATGTGAAAAGTTGGAATGTTGCAATACTGAATTATTGCTGGGCTTGGTACTTTATTCGTCATCATTACTTTAAGTTAACACACATGCCATATTTATACATTTAAAAAATTAAAGGTATCAAACAGAACTTTTTACTGAGAAACGTCTACAAAGGTGTAGAGATATTTGGTTAAAATATCAACAAAATCTTCATTTACAACATGGAGTACCTCAAAGGTAATCACCATAATACTGGCTTACTTGCTGGGAATACTTATCACTGTTATTTGGTTACATAAGCCACTCTTGTGTACTAACCCTGTGCTGCTTACATTCTTGTGTTCACATATCTTGTGTAATGTCTAACTACATGTCAACATTGTCAATACCACTTCCCCTCATTCCTGCACTGTGTGTTGCTTGTTATGGCCTACTTATAAGAGGTGTATGCATGTTTCTCTTGGGCAGCAGTGTAAGGAATGTGATGTAACCCACCTTGTAACTTGTATACATGAGCAGTCTGAACAAGGTACCTGGCAAGTAGAGAACTGTAGGTACATGCACAAACATCCTTGAATAAATGCTCATATTGTAATATTACTGATCCTGCAAGAGTAGCCAGTTCTTTGAGTATGGTAGTAGTTATTAAAGAGGTTAAGAAAACACAGCACAATCTCATAGGAATATCAACATCTCAACATTTTAAATACTCTTCCATACCTTCAAAGAGGTGTTGGCTACAAACATTGCCAATCTACAGGAATATCAAGGCCCTGTATATTGGTTCCCAACAGCAGCAGTGTAGGGAGCTGGATGAGCTGGAGCACTCTTAAGTTGTGAAGTTGGATATTACAAATTATAGCTGGACTCAATATCCACACAGATTCTGAGAATAGATTTCTTTCATCAGGAACAAAAAGGGAAGATCTGAGCATGTAGGAAAAAAAGAACACAGAGGTATTCTGTGAAATTTAAACAAATTTTCATCTTTCAAGAGTGTCAAGAGGATCAGACCTTGAGAGTGGGCTAGCAAATTAACAGCAAAAATTAACAAGCCATAGCATTAGTGCTGTCTCAATCTGATAGTTATGCTACAATTGATCATTTGAACAGTGAAAAAGGCAAGTTTCAAGAACAGCTTCCAGAGGGAATCTGTAAATGTGTGCCTGTGAAGATAAACAGCACCATTACTACCTTCTTCAGTAGACAATTTGAGATTAGTTCAACGCAGTAACATCTTACACCTGCTTGGATCTGCAACAATTTGCAACACCAGTAATATTTCCCCAGGGGACTATGAAAGCCTTACAATATTCAGGCCACAGTTTTGCTGCATGATTTCTGTCTCCCTGCACAGCAGGAGATTCGTTTTAACCTTGAATTAAGTTAAAGGCAGCGAGTCATTGCAAGAATGTTAGTATAGTCCTCTATTATTATTTGGTAAACAGTGGAACTATCAGGGTTTAGGATTTTCAAGCAAAGAATTCAGCTTTGTTTTGTTGCCTCTAACAATTGTAGCATAACCAGACAAATTGGATACAAATACACTTACTGCCATTGACATTGAGAGCTTATATTATCTTGGCCACACCAAAGAACATCAGTTAAGGGTCTCTCAAAAATGTGGTTCATATTAAAGGAACAGCATTGAGTCAATCTGAATTATTATAACCTGAGCCTTAAACTTTTGTCTGTTCACCTGCAATTGATCGTCTACCTACAATACATAAAAAACAGAAATTACTAGAAATATCCAGCCATTCTGATAGTATATAGAGGTGAAAAACAGAGTTAACATTTCAAGCTTAACATGACTCCTTATCAGAATTGGAATCTGTCATCCAGATGGTCAATCAAATTTGATCTAAAGGTCATAAGTGTAGCTTCACTTGAGGCTGAACCAGAAGATTATATCATTGAGCAGTGATCGCATTCGTGACATTGGAAGCATACCAGAGAGGCCTCATGGATGCCCAAGGAATATACAGTGGGCTACCTCATTCAAAGCTAATCTGAAAATTACTGATCAGAAATGGAAGTGAGACATGCCACGTTTTTGCTTATGTACGTTCCAATCATTTTGAAGAACATATGATTCATATAGACAAATTTCTTTTTACCAAATGCCTGCAGATAGGTTAAGGGTTGCACATTACTGCCCTCTACCTATGTGCAACTCCATTGAACTCTATGATTCCATTCCTAGTTGAGATTAGGTGCAGACATCAGATCCCTACAAATCTTCCTGGTTTTCATTGTCTCATCTTCCATGAATTCAGGGATGCTCTTTTAGAACAATGCAAATGGTGGAAAAAACATTTAATAGTCATGCTGGCCGTGAATTTCCAAATTAGCAGGCAATAGAGTAACGCACAAATCTCCAGTTTTCAACCACAACCAAGTTTGCATCAAGTTATTACTTCAGCAGGTTTTACATTGCTTTGAAAAATATGTCAAATCATAAAAGCCCAGGATTCCAGAGTAATAAAAGACTCAATTGTAAACCAGACGAGATTGAAGACAAAGTTTTGGTGGAGAATTTGGGTGGAGGTTAGAGTCCTAGAACAGTTAACCTGTTTTGGTTAGTTTTTTTTCTATGTGTGTGTATCTTTTATTGCTGTTGTTGAATTATGAAGTTTACTTTCATCTATTTGTCGGGAAAATCTTTCTATTGGGAAAGAAAGGGGCAATATAGTAACAGACTTTAAAAGCTGCAGTATTGTTTACAATGTACATCAGTGTAAGGTTTGTGATCTAACACACTATGTGAATTCTGTACAGTAACAGTTTGAAGATAGTACCTGTACAGTTAAAACTTGTGTGCACATGCAAAACCATCCTTGAATACGAATCTGCTTGGAATGAATAGCAATGCCAGCGTGTTTTTGATGCAATTGCTGTAACTATGGTGTATGTATCCATAGAGTTAGGCCTACAATAATTTTCCCTCAAGAATTCTGACTACCCCGGATTCTCTGGATGCTGGAAGACTTTACTGTATCCTTTAGCCTCATTTATCTTGCTATTCAGCTTCGGCTGGGAGTTACCTCAGAATAACACCCCCTTCACTCTCAGTTAGTCTTGTACACTCATTATGTATACTTTAGTATGCATCATGCCAAACTCAGTTCTGTACTGCAGTGTTACGATTGTTCTTTTCTTTGACTCTTAATGGCAAGTCTGAACTAAATCACTTTCCATTTTATTACATCTCCACTTCAGTTTCAGGACTTATTGGTTACAAAATTCCAGCAATTTATTTTAACTATTTACATTATCACTGCCTCCCCCACCACCACCATCACGCCCCCACCCTTCCCACCCGCCGCGCCCCCCCCCACCCCCTCCACTCAAAGTCTGAACATCTGAGGTCACGATATAAGGAATTCTTACTGCTCACCCTAATTTAGTTTGCTTGATTGCTAAACAAAGGCAATATCCTTCCACCATCCCCAGAACTGTAATACTACTTTATGAAGTGATTGATAGAGTTCTGTTGTCGCTGGCTTACCTTCTGTGTTAATGATAATTAGTCATCTTCTTGGCTGGAGTAAGATCAATGACTGCCAGTTTGAATGCTGTATCCTTATTCAGGAAAGGTACAAAGTACAGGACAAAGAATTATAATTTGGTCAGTTTTCCCTCAGTGAGGGTAAATTATTGAAGTCAATATTGAAAGGTAGGATTCCTGTTAATTGGGAAGGTATGAGCTAATCAGGATTAACCGTCAAGGTTTTGTTAAGGAAAGGTCATGACTTCCTAAATAATTATTTTTTTGGAGAAACAACAAGAAAGATTTATGAGGGTATTGCAGTAGATGCTGCCTACATGAACTTTAGCAAGACATTTGACAAAATCCTACATGACAGTCTGTTAGAAAAATTATAATCTATGGGATAAGGAGAATTTGGTGAGTTGGATGCAAAATTGATTCAGTGACTGAAAGCATTATTTTTGTGAATAGAATATAGTATACTACACTAAGTTTCACTGGAAGATTGAGAGAAACAGAGAGGCCAGAGTGTTAGCAGAATGAAACATAAATCTGCATTGACTGAATCCAATCATATTGTCTAAAGTAACTTTTTACATTTTTCTCTGTAGCTGAATTTGCTTGCCAACTTTTAATTCATGGGGACAATTCTAGATTCAAGGGAAAACGAAACCCAAATTAGTAATAAATAAAATCATGAATATCAAGTGCGACAAGAAGGACCTAACTTTGAACTGGGAAGACTGATTCAATTCACTTCCACACTGAGTGTTGAAGTGCAGAATCTTGAAATATTTCCAGAAGCAATTGGATATTGTGTTGCCTGGAAATGCAAGAACATTCCTTGATAAGAACATAAGAACATAAGAACTAGGAGCAGGAATAGGCCATCTGGCCCCTCGAGCCTGCCCCGCCATTTAATAAGATCATGGCTGATCTGTTTGAGACTCAGCTCCACTTACCCGCCCACTCACCATAACCCTTAATTCCTTTACTGTTCAAAAATTTATCTCGCCTTACCTTAAAAACATTTAGCGAGGTAGCTTCAACCGCTTCACTGGGCAGGGAATTCCACAGATTCACAACCCTTTGGGTGAAGAAGTTCCTCCTGAA
>NC_063337.1:74761510-74833755 GCF_021869965.1 Rhincodon typus
AGCGAGGTAGCTTCAACCGCTTCACTGGGCAGGGAATTCCACAGATTCACAACCCTTTGGGTGAAGAAGTTCCTCCTGACCTCAGTCCTATATCTGCTTTCCTTTATTTTGAGGCAATGCCCTCTAGTCCTAGTTTCACCTGCTAGTGGAAACAACCTCCCTGCCTCCACCTTATCTATTCCCTTCATAATCTTATATGTTTCGATAAGATCTCCCCTCATTCTTCTGAATTCCAATCAGTATAATCCCAGTCTACTCCGTCTCTCCTCATAATCCAACACTCTCAACTCTGGAATCAACCGAGTGAATCTCCTCTGCACTTCCTCCAGTGCTAGTATATCCCTTCTCAAGTAAGGAGACCAAAACTGCACACAGTACTCCAGGTGTGGCCTCACCAGGACCCTATACAGATGCAGCATAACCTCCCTGTTTTTAAACTCCATCCCTCTAGCAATGGCAGACAAAATTCCATTTGCCTTTTTAATTACCTACTGCACCTGCAATCCTACTTTTAGCGATTCATGCACAAGGACACCCAAGTCCCTCTGCACAGCAGCGTGCTGCAATTTTTTACCATTTAAAACATAGTCCATTTTGCTGTTATTCCTTCCAAAATGGATGACCTCACACTTATAGAAGTGCCAAAATGGCAGTTGATTTCCTCAGTGCATTTCTCTTGTGAAGATGAAAGCCCAATTAAAAATTAAATACATTTGACAAATTATTTCTCATTCTGCACTATTTGATATAATTCACTGAGTTCCGAAGAGCCAATTGTAGGTTCATCTAAAAACTTCAGAATGATCTGATATGTTGGATTGAGAACAATAAATCATAAAACAAAATCATACGCTGCCTTCTGAGCTTTTCTTTTGAAAAGATAAATTAACCCATGTGTGTACGCCTGCAGAATTTTTGTGCCTATTCTTTATCACAGTGTTTTGTACTTCACCAAAATAAGAATTATTGTTGTAGTCTGGAAAAAGAAATGTATTTCTTAAAAAAAATTAATACATTAGCTTTTATCCTACACAGAACATTTATTGCTCAATATCATCTTTTGCTTCAGATAGCGAAAACACAGAAGAGGGAATAGGATGTTTCGGTATTATAAGGCATGTGCAAGCAGTTAACATACAGCATCACTCTGACTATTTATAGCAGGGCAACAGATATGTGAAATACAGCAGAATTCTTTAGAACATTTAGGCTTTGAGGATCAACCATAGTGAAAACCATTTTGTGTATAGCAGCTTCTCACTGCAATAATAAGAATTTTTGGCTTAATGTAATTCTACTCAGATGCAAGTGAATGCACAGCATGCAGCTAAAGTCCCTTTAGGTTTTGGAAAAGTAAGATGATAAGAGGATTGGTTTGATGTGGAGAGACAGATTAGGATTCTTCGTTATATTTCTGCACGTAAAGTTTTTGTTCCAGCTGCTACCTTTTGTTTATGACTGCCTGCTCAAGCACACATTAAACATTTATTCTTTCAATTTTGCCTCCTTGTGACTAAGTATGAAAAAGTATCTGTAGCCAACTGGCCAGAAATCTGTTCAGCAAACACCAAATTAAAAATGCAGCTGTTACATATGGTCAAAATTAATGCTATCTAGTTTCTTTCTTTAAATTTCTATTAATGGACAATTTTAATGTGCACAAAGAAGCAGATTACATAGATGGAAAATAAAAATAATGTTAATAAAGCAAGAACACTAATTAATAAATAGTTTTCATTTCAGTTCAGACGCATAGAAAAATGAGAGCAGAGAAAAAGCTCATTCAGTCCATCATGTCCTTGCCAGGTGAAAAAAATACTTGCCACCAACCCAATTCTTACTTTTCAGCATCTGGTCCATAGGTTTGCAGTTTCCAGCACTTCAGGAGCAAATCCGGATTTAAGAATTATAGTCCTGATTCAAACTCTGCCGTGGTGGTAATGGGATAGAAAAGGTATAAATTTGGTAACCAGTTGCTACCCACAATGCTCGCACTGAGTTAGCAGGCATACTAATTTCAGGCATTCTGAGGCTACTTTCTGGCTATAGGCAGGGTCTTCATTAATTTTGGGTCAATACAATAAAAGTCAAAGATTTAAACAATTTCCACACTTGTCTTCGATCCACATGTCAAACTTTGTGGCAAAGAATGGTAAGAGCTAGAAGAACCGAAGAAAACTGGAATATTACATATTATCAGGACTTTCCTTGGGGCAGGAGGACCAGGAGCATTCCACCCTGCCCCATAAGCATCCTTGAGCCTCCACTTTCTTCAATTTTCTCATGTTCCTCCCCAGCACCCACTGCAAATCTCTCTTGATCTCCTCCATTCCCCTTCAGCCCATCTATCAACTTCCAGGAATACCGAGAAACTATTTTGTCCTGTAATCACAACTGCCTTTTGTTGTCTGAAATCTGATTCCTGTCCACTGGCCTTCATGTCATTACCACTTACTTTGGATAAAGCTACCCTTGTAAAATTGAAATGAGGTCTGAGAGTAAATCATCCAACCTCAAGAACCACGTTCCTCAAGCGCTCCATCATGACTGTAATGTAAAGTACACTTCAAACCCAGTGGCATTGTGAAATGGAAACATCCTTTTACAGTCACATGAGGATTATGTTTGCATTTTGTGAGCATTAAAAGTGTGCAGTTTCATTTTACTAAACTCACACAAAAAATTCAGACCATCGCTTGGGTCCATTTTTTAAAATTCTCTCTTTCTTAATCTAAACTTTCTATCCCTTTCTTCATGACGCTTTGCAAATCTAATTTTACAGAAATTCACCCCTTTCTCAGTCCGTGCTCTGCTTCTTTGTTAATCTTTAAATCTCAGTGTTGAAGGGTGATAAACTGTTGTTCCAAGATACTCCATTGCCTTCACTGGGCCGTTTACAACTAATTCTTCCATCATGTTATGGTGCAAAATTGTGTCAAACTGAGGACTACAGCTAAATATCAAAGACCATAGCAAGTAAGTGCTAGAGTAATCAATGTGGCTTTTCAAACCCATTCTGCTCTCTAAACAAAATCATGAAGAATCGTTTTTCATAAGTCACCTCCCTACAACATGTCCATAGCCCTTATTACCCAAAAATATATTGGTTCCGTCTTCGATATGCACCCTAACTAAGCGTGTACTTTTCTAAGAGGGTATACACTGGTAATTAGCTATGGGTATCAAATCATAACTCTAAAATAATGTTAGTGTAATTATATAAATGTTATCAATCTCATCTTAGTCTGTGAATTAGTGTTGAGAAATGTAGGAATTATTAGGCCTGAAAAGACAAACAATTCTGAATTTATTTTCTATTATAAATTGGGACCCATTATCAGATGGTCATCTCCTCTCACACAAGTTTAATTAATTGGGTTTTTTTTTCAGTCAACCAGCAAGTACTTTACTACTGGAACCTCCAGGTGATCTGCTTTAGTTAATTACTAACCTATATTTTCTGTTAGCATAGTTGTTTTTCTTTCTCACTGTTTTAATTACTATATGTGTTAATAATCATCAAATATCTCACAAACTTTTTTAAACAGCCGATTACACATGACTCAATTATGACAATGCTCAGTTTGTAAATTAACTATTAATACTCATTAGGGCAGGAAAATTAATGCATTTTTAATTGTCGCTCCCTCCCTTTAATGCTGGACTCTCTGTTTTCACTTCATCTTTGATTGTCTCCCAACTATTCTCTCACTAGCTATTACTGTCCTATGTCTGGCAATTTGGACTGGTGCTCACTTTCCTTTTCTCTCAATTTCAGCTTGATCTCTCTTACTCAATTCTGTATCTCACACTTCTCTTCCCCTGTGATGCTTGTCATCTGTCAATTCATGGTACAGGCTTTTTCAGATGGCAAGCTACTTCACACCATCTGATCTACCTGATTTCTTCCATACATTTAATTTATTTTTGCACTATTTCATCATTACTCTATCCTGTCAGCATCTTCAAACAGGAAATGCGGTTTCTTGATTAGATCTGCTCCTCTTCCCCAACCACACAGTTTCTTCAGATGCTGCTACTTTGAGTGGCACTGTGTAAGTGACAGCAATATCTCTCACTGCAATGAGAGCAGAGAGTTGTTGCCATTGTTGGCTACAGACTGATGCCTGTCACATAGTCCCAAACCAAAAACTGTCATGTCTAAAATTTTAGGATGAGTTTTTGGGAGCCATATACCAGATGGAATATTAAGGTTTTGCAGCTGCTTTTTTACTTCAGGCTTTCAGGATCCTGAAGCAACCTCGTTATGATGTCATGGAATTGCTCCTTACTGTCCAGAAGGAAAACAAATTGTAAAAAAGTCATAATCTGCACTCCATGTTGGTCGTATTGGAGCTTCATTGAAAACTATTCAAGATAAATTGGGCTATTATATGTAATTCACAGTTTCAATTTTTTTTCTTCTGGATAGGAGTATATAGTCTGCTATGGGTGGATTTAAGGATAAAATGAAGAAAAGAATATGTGGAAAGCTAAGTAGGAGCCTAATTTCTGATCATGTGACTGTTAAAAACATCAGTAAAGCATGTGTAGCGGGCTTAAACATGATAGAGTTCATGAAGGGGTCTTTCAATAACATAACCGTAAGATTTTAGCCTGGTATATCTCTGAACACCAGATATCGTAACACTTGGTCTTAATATGTTATAAAGAGTGTTATAAAGAAGCTAAGCCTAAAGGCTGTTCTTGACCTTGCCTTTAATTCACCAGTATGTCGTGAAACCAAATTCTTGGATGTGGGCATAAAGCCAGGTGACAAAGATTGGTAAAGTGTAATCAGCAGAGCTGGTGTGTCCGCTAAGGGACCAGGTAGTCATCTAGGGTGACAAAAATTGGTGAGCAATGGTGGCCCTGATCTTAAATCAGATTATTCAAGACATTATGTTCAAAAGACATTTCTACTTTCAAATTTGGTCATTTCTATTGTGTGGAATTACATCATCCCTGAGATCAAACTGTGATACACCAATGGTCAGAGCACATCATAATTAATTCATTCATTTTTACTATATTACCTTGCCTGTTAGAGAGAGACACTCAGTCCCAGAATATTCAGAGTCACCCAGTCAATAAACTTACAACTTTCTTTTAACATTGCTCTTCAATTTTTACTAGAAACACAGGTCTGCCTCTCCATAAGCTCCTCCAAATAGTTGTTACATTTGGAGATTTTTTTATAGCCCCAAAGGCATCTGAACTCTTCCTGTTTCTGGTATTTTATAGCTCTGAAGTCTCTCTGCTGCTGTTTTTTTTATACCTGCAAAGTTCGCCAAATTCTTCTCTTTCTCACTCGTTATTTTTAGTCCCAACATCTTCAGATCATTTCCTCTCTTTGTTTCTGTCCAGTTCTTTTGTAGCCTCACATCCTTTGATCTCTCTCTATCTCTCCGAGTCCTTCAAAAGTTCACTCTACCAACTGGTACCAGCTATTCTAGGTCCTTTTCTCACTCAGGTGTAGTTTTAAATTTATGAGACATAAACTAATACAAGAACAAAATACTACAGATGCCAGAAATCTGAAATAAAAGCAGAAATTAATGAAAATACTCAGCAGGTCACATACCTGACCAGCTATGTACTTGCAGTATTTACTGGCTGTTAATTTGAATTTGTAACAATTGCTTCAGTTGATAATGAATTTTGTGAAGGGAATCTGAATTCAACAAATATGTGAAAGGAAAAAGATATCAGTAAAGACAACTGTAGGTGCCTTCCAGGCAGAAGCTGGGAAATTGTAATGGGGAACAAAGAAATGGGATAAAGCTAGAGTAACCTGGAAAGCTGAGGATATTAATGAGAAAATGAGGAAGTAAAAGGAGGCAGATGAGATTTATGTAGTTTGTTCTTTGTTGGTTGGCATAGACATAGTGGGCCAAAAGGCTTGTTTATATGCTGTATGACTGTGGCTCTTAAAAAAAGATCAGATATGTGTTTATGGACTTGCTTTACCATGCTAAGCAAGCCACAAAACTCCAGGTGTGCAATGAACTCCCTTTGACATGTAGACATGATAACGAGGTAAGAATTGTGTGGTGTGAAGCAATGTCATTTTCCTTAACGCTACCATCAGCTGGCAGTGATGATTCATAATTTCTTAATGTGAAGGCCTGCTGCAATGTGGTTGACTCTTAAGTGCCCTCTGGGCCATTAGGAATGGACAATAAATGTTGGTATAGCTGGCAACATCTGCATCTCATGAACAAGTTAAAAAGAAAATTCAATTTGCATTGTCACAATAACAAAGAAATTTAGAAGGCAACAGGTTCATAGAATCCCTACAGTGTGGAAACAGGCCCTTTGGCCCAACAAGTTCACACCAACCCTCAGAGCCTCCCACCCAGACCCATCCTCCTATAACTCACCTAATCTACACATCCCTGAACACTACAGGCAATTTAGCATAGCCAATCCACCTAGCCTGCACATCTTTGGACTGTGGGAGGGAACTAGAGCACACAGGGGAAACCCAAGCAGATACAGGGAGAATGTGCAAACTCCACACAGACAGTCCCCAAGGGTGGAATTGAACATAAGTCCCTTGTGCTGTGATGCAGCAACACTAACCACTGAGCCACCATGCTGCCTATGTTGGAGTGATCAAGAACAAATGACTATGAAGGGGAATGTCATGGACCAAACTTAAAAAAAAATGGAAGTGGCTGGAGTTTGAAGCAGTAACTACAGCAAATGATTCAAATGCCTACTAACTGTCGTAGCATTCACCAAGATTCTCCTAGAATTATCAAGTGGTCTTATACACATCTGTCACATTTGGTGATTACATGATTTTCTGCTGTTAATGTATAAAATGAGATTCTCTAAATTTTACATATTTTACAATAGCCATATAAAGACCATAAAGCAGTTCAATGAAAAATCTGGCACAATGACGATAGTTTTCAAGGGTGAAACAATGCAGTCCCTGATATAAATTATACTATTGTTATTGATATGATTTACCAGCTAACATGGACAGCTCATATTCACGAACAGCTGATGGTTTGATTTGGAACCCTTGTGTTAAAACATTGAGACATTTGGATAAAACATAGAACAATGTGTTGTGACAGAAGCAAATTACATCTTTGATGTTGCTGGAAAATGTCACTGTTTCAATCAATCAATATTTTGAAGTTCAGTGTATACATGAATCAACAAGGATTCCCAAATTTAATGTACTTTTTTTCTGGCATAGCCTACGTTTGTAGCATTTATTTGGCCATGTAATTTATCCTTATATCTTTGCCTGGAGATTCAGCCACTCATCTGTCACATAAGATCAAATCAACAAATAGTGCACATGATATAAATTTCTCATAAATTAGTTTAAGTAACCATCTTTGAGAAGGAGATCCTGAAGGAAGTTTAGGAATGGGCAAATCGCCTCACCATAGACTTCAATCATTAAAATTGAAGTTGCTGAGGATTCACGTTTTCAAGTCTTTCCAGAGAACTTTAATTTTACACAAATTTAAAAGCCAAACAGGAGATTAAAGACATGGTGGAGAGAAAAGTGACTCCTGAGGTCAATTCTACAACTGAGTAGCTCTATATTGTAGGAAGGATTACAGACTTTAATTGTCATTCAAAAGGTTTTTTTTCCCCTTTAAACTAATTGGGAATGGCTGAGATCTTTCAATCACTGGAAGAACAGTCTGCAGAACTCTGATTCACTGATGCATTGGGAATTGCCTGGGAGGTTTTACGTTCTGATGGGCAATTCCCTTTCGTAATAGCATTCTCCAAGAAAAGCCTTCAACTCAGAGACTTCGGACAGTCTGACTTTCTGACTTTGTTAATAACCCAGGAAATTTTGGATGGAAATATCCTAGTCAAGCTCCTGGGTAAATTTATATTGAGTGCACCCCCAATTTTCTCCTTGATTCTGGACTTCCCCCCGACCTTCCAACTCCATCCTGACCCGCAATTTCCCCCAGCCATTCCAGTTCCAATCTGTGCACCCAACTAGTGCTGAACTCTCAACTTCATTCAAACCTCTGAATACCCTCAAACCTTCAGTTTCCCTCCTGAACACCCAGCTCTCTCTGGGACCTGCCATGACCTGACTACCTCTCACCAGCTAACTATGCCCTGATTCTCAAGCTCACGCTAAGCCATTGACTCATATCTAACCATCTACTCCTTCATGACTCTTCAACAACCCGAACCCCAGACTCCTTCCCATGCTGATTCCATTCCAAAAACAGACTGTGTCTTGAGTTCTGCACCGACTCTCCGGCTCTCCCGCTCCCAAATTCCCAATTTGCCACAACGTGTCCTGACCAGCCCTGGCCTGACAAGCCCTCCTGACAACCCTAACCCTGCCACACATACTTCACCTATTTTGACCCTTATCCTCCTGCCACCCTGTCTCTCTAACCACTTGCCATCCTTCCCACATACAATAATACCTACCTGCCACAGTAACACTTGCCCAATTACCTCACCCACTTACCTCTACTTATATACCAAGACATTCACCTATTCACTCTTACACTTACTCAGTAACATACTGAAAAACATATTGATTCCGAACATATGTAACTGTTCAAACGTTTGTCAGCAAGTTAATGTAAGATCTTACTAGAATACAGCAGCCACTATCATAAAAAAGGAGCATGAAATGTCTTTCACTGTCAATCCAACACAAAGAGGAATTATTCCAATTTTGGGTACACTTTACATTTCTGAATAGGCCAAGATCAAAAGCCCCAGCTAGAAATTAAGAGCTCTGGCAGGGCAGAAATATGATGGAGAGGGAGCACAATCCAACAGTAATTGCCAATTCTGGAAGATCTAAACCATAATTTGTAAGTTTCTCTTTTGTCATTTCTTCTGCACAGGCCCAATGACCCCATCCTTGATGGCATTTTGATAAATCTATCCCTTTTCCAGTACCATTCGTAACAATAGCATTGGCCGGTGGGTTACTTAAGAATATACAGATACCCTCATGATACTTGACCATTGTGGGCCTTCTTTAAGGGGTAGGTTTGATTGTAATAATGATCCAGGCATTTTTTTTTTAAATGCCTGGAGTAATTCCAACAGTCAATATACCTCTTGCAGGAGTCACTGCATCAGTCGATTTTCACATTAGTGTGACCCCAATGAACCATAATTTTACTGTGGACATTATTACCCGACGGTCACTCGATAAACTGAACCTACAAACTGACTAATGATTTTCCCTTCTGGGATAGCTAACAATGCCACCTCTAGAATTTTGTTACAGGAGAACCATACCCCTGTACCTCTCCAGGATACCTAAGGCTTTTACCCATGCACGCCAAACCATCCACTCCCGCATAATACAACCTTGAGTCATCTACTTCCCCTTCGTTGGTCTGGATTATCTTGACCTTTTGAGTGAAGTTGTTTTTGATCATGGAGTATTCTTCAAGTGTGGACACTGCTACAAGTATGCTCCGCTGTAATTGTTCTAGAGCGAGTCTGACCGTAACCCCAGTCATGGTTAACCCAGTCACAATGAGAAGTATTACTCCCTTCAGCTTGGGCTAGGCCTGTAATACACAAGTATAACTTCTCCTTTAGTTTCCAGCTCCTTTCTTACAATATTTCTTACAATATTTTAAGTTCAAATTCTCCGTTTCTCCAAACTGCATCATTCAGGTCCCGACCCCAATTTTCTTTGGACTCTCACCGTCCATCTCATCTTCCTCAATTTTGCCTGCTGGTAGGATAGGGGAATGGCCTGTTTCTTTGGCATCTTTTATTTTGCTTCCTGTACAGATGAAGAGCCATCAACAGAAATTTTTAAAAGTGATTTTTCATTTTCTGTGTTCTCTTTACCAGTACGCCCTCCTTTTCGTTTTGAATCAAGTGGTCCCTTCAGATCATTTGTAATCACCACTTGACATTCACGGGGTGTCCTCTGCTAAATTAAATTATCTGCTGACATGGTGGTACTTTTAATTCTTTTTACCTCTATGTTTCTCCCTTGAATTGGCAACGTCTATCGAGCAATCCTATTCTGGCTCACTGTGCCATCGTTAATATATCCATCCAGCAGCTTCTAAATGAGTACATGTTTTGTCAAAATTGTCAATGGGTTCAGCCTTAGAATGTAGGTAAAATGTTGTACCACCCAGAACACTGCCAACAAATGTCTCTCACATGCCGTCTACCCCTGCTGTGATGGCATGAGCACAAGTGAGGCTTAGGCTACTGTTCTCAACTGACCATGCAACTCTTGCCGTAAGACCACTGATATTGTGGAGTCTGTTGCAGACCTTCTAAAGAGAATGGTTCTGCTGGGTTTGGGGTTTTTAGGACAGGATCGTTCGCCAAGCCCTGTTTCAAAGCTACTATTGCTTGCCTTATTCCATTCCCATGAGGCATTATCGTTTAATAAAGTCATTAATGGTGCTGCCTTTGTGGCAAAACCAGCAATATTGTCTCTACAATATCCAATTAAGACAAAAAAAATTTTAATCTCTTCACATCTGCGGAGTTGGAAAGTCTAGCTGCGGTTTCAATTCGTTGTTTGTCTATCCTCTTTTCCTTGGTGTTAACCTCACTCCTAAATAACTGCCTCATTATCTGAGTTAGCAAGGTCCTGACCCGAAATGTCAGCTTTCTGTTCCTCTGATGCTGCCTGGCCTGCTGTGTTCCTCCAGCTCCACACTGTGTTATCTCTGCCTCATTACCCGAACCTTTTTTGGGTTCACTTTTAACTCAAGCTCCTTTAATAATTGCAACAATTCATTCAGGAGCTGGTATTACTCCCGTTCGGGTTCCTGTTTGTAAAAGCAAGTCATCAACATATTGTATCAGACAGTCAAGCCTAGAAAATTCCCATAACTTTGCTTAACCTTTGATGAAATATTGTTGGGGCAGTGTGGAATCCCTGCGATAAAGTTGTCCACATATACCGCTATCCATTAAAGGTAAATGCAAATTTATACTGACACCCCTTAGTCAAAGGGATTGACCAAAATCCATTGTTGATGTCTAATACTGTAACTATTGTGCTAACTCACATTGTTTAATCATAATTTCAGGGCTAGTAGCCACCGTAAGAACTGCCATGGGTGTGAATGTATTTAGTTTTCGGCAGTCAATGGTTAATTGCCAGCTCTGGTTTGACTTTTTAACTGGCCAAATTGGAGAAATATTAATAGAGATGATAGGTCGTAGTACTCCCTGAATTTCTGTGACTCCAGGTCTGGTCCTCGGATGCAAATGTCCCCCTGCATCCCCCCCAACTGTGTCTGTTATTGGCAAAAGCATTTTGGTTCCTTTGTTAGTATGGCCTAGAACGTCGGATCCAGGCTCATATCTGTAAGGTTTAGCCACATTTCTCCCACCATGCAATCTCGCTCAGTGGTGGACTGTTCCTCGCTTATCCCTGGCATTTGCCAGTTTACTGGGTCAAAACAAAGACCGGCTCAGACCTTGTAATCAGTTCCAAAGATACTGTGACCTGTCCTACTTGTGAATGTCCTGTAACCCAAGTTAGAATAATTTCTGCGAGTGGGAGAATGGGAAGCTGCTCATTCATGAGGTGAGATTAAGTAATAATGAGACATTAATACATGTTAATACATTCGTATAGGCCGCTTTCCTCTCAGTAGTGAGAATTATGTCTCTTTGTTCAAAACTAAATTGGAAAATGGGTCTTTTTGCTCTCAACACTGAGAAATGCTTTGCTGGTTATCTCATGCAATTTTCCAAACTTTCTTGTCATTGTCCACATTATTCAGGGGGCTGGAAAAATTTCAGACTGAATCTATATTGTGCTTTTTATTTAGAAGAACATAGCTCTAAGCAGCTCCTGCTGCTTGTAGCTACTCCAATCGGTTGATCTCTTGTCACAGTATGCCTTACATGTCTGTCTCACACTGTGAGGCAGGGGCAGATAAATATACTGTTGCCGAGGAGCTAAGCTATCAGAAAATTATATGAAACCAATTACAACTTTTGAAGGAAAATCTTGTTTTGAAAAGTCCTAACCACAAGAGTAACGTTTTACACAATGGCAACTGCAATGATGCAGCTATACAAACTGCAAGCTGAAAATCAGGATTAGAAAGAACTATTTGTCAGGCAAAAGCAACTGACCATCAAGGACAAATCCTGGGTTGCTATGTGATCAGCAGTACAACTTGTACTGCCTGAGATGTGATCCTGGCAAACTTACATAAGATCATATGAGATAGAATTAGTAGGCTATTCAGCCTTGACTTACATTTCCTGCCTAGCACGTACAACCTTTGACTCCTTTGTCAATCAAAAGACACTTAAGTCAGTTCACTGAGGAAGCCCACTAACTTCTGTGTAACCATTGGAATGGAACTGCCTGAAGGAATACATCATTGGATTCTTAAAATGAAAGTCATGAAAGTCATGAAAGAAGTGAAAGCACTAGGCACTTATGGGGGTATCTTGTGGTGCAGGTCTAGTGTCTCTACCTCTGAGCCAGGACACCTGGGTTCACATCCCACCTGCTCCAGAAGTGTGTCACAACATGTCTGAACAGGTTGATTGGAAAACATCTTTCTTAAATTCCAAAGAATTTAAGATTCTTTGCAAAAGATTTATTGTTCTGCATGCAAATGTAGGAAGCATAAATTAATACCGGACTGTTAGAAGCAGGGGCTACAATAGAGGGATACCATATTGTTGCTTTTTGAGAGATGTCATCTACATTTGTGCATAGCTGGGAACCTAATAGCCCAGATATACATCAAAAGGTTTCTTTCCATTTGCACAGAGAAACACATGACTTAGGCTCAGATCAACCATTAAAAAACTTAAAAGATTGCAAAATGTTGACTGTTAATTGCAACCATCATCAAATCTTAGTCCGCATGTATCCTTGTTCACAAACCTGGCCAGGCACTCAACTCTCAAAGGTAAGTATCAACAGTTGCATTTGTTCATAGACGCTCGACACAAAGCATCAAGATTTTAAAGCACACCAAACAAAGGAAATCTTTTGTACTTTTTTCTAACAATCTTTGGTGATATAAAAAGTAATTATCCTCACTGAGAAGCGCTATATGTATTTTGCTGCCTTTGAAGCATTGTACCAAAATTTGTACAGTTGGCTTAATTGAAGGTTCTAATCACTGTTGTGTAAAATGGCCTGAAATAAATAAAATTACAATGTATATGCTCAATATTTAGCTGTATGGCTATGATTTTGTTGGTTATGCTGGAAGACATGAATGGATTAAGTTCAATTGGCTACTACTGAATTTGCTAACGACTTTTGTGGGAAGACAGAGGTTAAGGAAGTAAAAAATAGTGAAGTTCATGAGCAAGCAGGCATTCTTAAGCTAGGGTAAAATAGTAAAATGGTTTAGAAAACTAAAATTGTAAGGAGCTGTGAAGTGTGTTAATGGTACTTGTAATTACCCAAAACAATGAGATGATGGACATTGGTAGAGAACTCTTTAAACTACTTCTTACTTGATTATGTTCAAAGAGTGATTTTGAAACATGGTCTTAGATAAGCCTGTCTGAGACTCATCACTGTGTAAATTTTGCAGTGGGTCTTGAAATAATCAGAAGGGGCATTTTGAAACAATTCTAAGGGACTCAGCCTTTTGATGAGGGGTGACATCACTGAAGTGGCCAAGCAGTGTATCACCAACACATCACAAGGTATGTCTTTTCCCCTCTGTCAGCACCTCAGGGGTGAATAGGGACCAGGAACAACCAACTGTGCTGGTGTGGGCATTGTTCAGGGGCCAAGTACACTTTAATCTCTTGATCAAGTTAAAGCAGAGAGCTGGAGGGTAGATGTCAGTGTTTCTGGGTTAAAGTGAAAACATGAGGGGCAAGACTACGGACTCTGTGGTTAATTGAGTTTTGTAGATATCATCCAGATAACCGGATGTGTAAACCTCAGACTATACAGTTTAAAGTAAGCTAGGGAATTGACTTGCAGTTTTAATGGGAGAGCATGAACTGGATTCACTATAAAATCATAAAATAAGAAATAGAAGTAGGTCATTCAGCCCATCGGGTCTGCTCTGCCTTTCAATGAGATCATGGTTGATTTGATGCTCAAATCCAATTTTCTGCCTTTTCTCTTTCAACTTTTGATTCCTTTACAGATTAAAAATCTATCTATCTCAGCCTTGAATATACTTAATGACCCAACCTTTGCAATTAACTATGGTAAAGAAATCCACAGATTCACTACCCAATGAAAGAAAAAAAATCTCCTCGTCCCTGTCTTAAATCGGCAACTCCTTATTTTGAAATTATGCCCTCCGGTGCTAGACACTGTAACAGGGAGAGACAACCTACTGAATCTACCCTGCAAAGTCTCCTAAAAATCTTGTCACTCTCATTTTTCTAAACTCCAATGAGTACAGTTCCAGCCTACTCAACCTTCATCAGACATGGTTCCTCCATACCTAGGATCAACCAAGTGAACATTCTTTGAATTGTCTCTAATACTTGTATATCTTTATCTTAATAAGGTTCTAAAATTGTTCACAATATTCTATATATAGTCTTACTGGTGCATTGGGCAGTTTTAGCAAGTTTTCCCTACTTTAAAACTCCACTGCCTTTGAACAAAGGCCAACAACCCATTTATCTTCCCTATTACCCGCTGAACTTGGATACTAGCTTTTGCATAATTCATGCATGAGAATCCCAAATCACTATGTTTTGTAATTTTCTGTAGTCTTTCTCCATTTAAAAAATATTCAGCTTTTCAATTGTTCAAATCTCACATTTTACCACAGTTTATTCCATCTGCCAATATGTCCATTTGGTTAACTCATGTATATCTCTCCTCAGACTCACCACTTGTCTTCCCACTTATTTTTGTGTCTTTGGCAAACTTGGTTATGGTACATTCATTTTTCTCATCCAAGTCATTAGTATATGAGACAAATAATTGTGATTGGGGAGGATTTGATTACTGTGGGATATTTAGAAAATGAAAACATTTAATTTATTTAAAATAATTGGGAGGATACTTAGCTATAATGCAATATGAGCAAAATGGGTGCAATGTTTTCTGGTTTTTTTTGTTTCTAACATCTAGTTCATACCAAGAGAGGAAATGTCAGGCCATAATATTTTCAAACAGATAGAGAGGAAAAGAAATGTGTGGCATGATGTTACTTGGATAGAACATTCAATTGATAATCTCAACTTAAAACTGAAAAAGGAAACTTAGTACATCCTAGCACACCGTGAATAATGTTTTATGCTTACATTGTAAGATTTGCACCTGATTATTTGACGTCCAATGTGGCCCAAGGCAATGCTATTTGAGTCTGTAGAGCTCTCTCAATGTTCATTTTGATTACTGTTGCTTGCCCTTTCACAGCACGTCAGGAATTTCCTCTTTTAGAGAGTCTAAACTTTGGGCTGAATCTTATCATCGTTTGGCCAAGTGTCATTTTAGTCAATTTCCATGGTGGGTTTTACTCTGTCAGGGCAGGGCAATGTGCCATGACAGTTCAGTAAGGCTGGCAGATGTCAGTGTCTGTAGATGAGGCATGCATGCTGCTGATGCCTGTGAAGAGTGCCCCATGACGTTGGTGTCCAGGATGTAGGTCCAGAGGAACCAGCAGAGAGATGAAGTCGTCAGGCACAATCTGATTTACAGGTTGAAACTCCCAGCCTCAAATTTCTATCTGCCAGGTGGTAGAAGGGGAGTCTGCATAATAATGAGGTGAGATTTAGTAATAGTTAGGGGCATAACGAGCAGTATTTCCAGTAGAGGACACTCGTCACTCACAAGAGAGAATTATGGACTGATATTTTTCGTTGGAATTTTTTTTAATATTCATTCATGGGATATGGGCAATGCCAGAATTTATTGCCCATCCTTGATTGCCAAGATGGTTGTGAAGAGTCAATCACATTGCTGTGGGTCTAGAGCCAGATGTAGACCAGACCAGGCAAGGAATGCAGATTTTCTTCCTAAAAGGTCACCAGTGAAACAGATGGGTTTTTACGACATTGACAGTGATTTAGAGCAGCACAGTGGCTCAGTGGTTAGCACTGCTACCTCACAGCACAAGGGACCTTGGTTCAATTCCACCCTTGGGTGACTGTGTGGAGTTTGCACATTTTCCCTATATCTGTGTGGATTTCCTCTGGGTGCTCTATTTTCCTCCCACAGTCCAAAGATGTGCAGGTTAGGTGGATTGACCATGCTATATTGTCCATAGTATCTAAGGATTTGCAGGCCAGGTTGGCTAGCCATGGGAAATGCAGGGATGTGGTGTGTCTGGGTGGAATGTTCTTCGGAGGGTCAGTGTGGACTTGATGGGCTGAATGGCCTGCTTCCATGCTGTAGTGATTCTATGATTACATAGTTGCCATTAGGCAGGCTCTATTTTCCAGATTTACTAAATTTAAATGTCACTATCCATCATGGTGAGATTTGAACAGTTATTGTCAAGATGCTAGCCTAGGGTTCTAGATTAGAAGTCCATGAAATTATGCCTTGCTTCCCCTTGCTGTTCCTGACATCGAGAAAGATCTTGTTTCTCATGCTGCTTTCCCAATTTTATTGCTATAGACCACGTCATCAGAATCTGGGAAGATTTCCCTTTTGAAATTTTTGTTGCCTGATTCTGCTTCTTTTGATTTAAGCTACTTCCACGTCAGTCATAGCCATAATTTACAAATAGCCTTCAGAAGTACAGACTGTTAACTGAAGGTAGATTATTAGGTTAAATTTAAAGAATATCAAAAACCTGAACATATAGGCCTCTGGGTTGAATCTTATAATTTTTCACTAAGTATGAGTTACGTCAATTTTTTGAGGGTTTGGCATTGTGTGAACTAATAAGTTTTCTCACCCTATTTAAACAAACCTGCCTCATTAACTACTTATCACACACCTACGGTGTGTCTCACATCCAATTTCTGCCCCATTTTACCACATGTCATTTCCAGAACAACTTGCCATTCAATGAATAAACCCAGAATTCACCAGCATCCCTTCTACCTGTGCCATCTTTAAACACTCGTTGTGCACTGGGACAAGGACTGTCAGTCTGGAGCTGCCCTGCATGGTTCTTGACATTTGCCCTGGACAGAGCAGATAGGGGGAAGCTGGCTCCTGGCTTAGTGGATAGGGATCTGAATGTCCTGCTTGATAGGGTGGTGCTGATATGGAACCGCCTCCTTCCCCAGAACCAGCAAAGAAGACTGCAACATCAGAACATGTCAGTCTGGTCCGAAGTTGCCATCTAGATTAGTGTACTGTCGGAAGAAGGTCAATGTCCGTCTGCATTTCGCCACTGTCAATACCACAATCTTCTCTCGGATACTTCACACTCACTATCTCTGCTACTGTACCAACCTTCCACCAGGGGTCTTAATCTACCACTCTTACTATTGCCTGTAGTACCTCACTCTCACCAAGCCCAAATCCATGACACCATGAACCATGCCTGCCATCTGCACTGCCTACTCACTCAGGGCAGCTTTCCACCTGTGCTCAAAGGAACAGCTGTGCTGCCACTTTCATCTCCCTTAATACTTGCGTTTTTTCCCATTCCATGTGGAAAACAGTAGGGCAGAAAGAGTCAAGACAGGTTCTGTACAACCTGTCATTCATTTCCTTACCTCGTATATGGAGCGGATCCTGGCTGTGACCACCTCAAGCAGAGCTTGGTATGGTATCATGTGATTTACTGTGCCAGAAGCCCCTGAGTAATGGTATTTCCTGTGGCTTGATTAGGGATTGCAGTACTGAGGATTGCCTGGTATTGCTGACTGAGGGGGCAAACCACAAATAAAAGGCAAGGATGCTGTGAGCATCCATGTAGGTCGAGAGTGAGTGAGCACTATGACAGCAAAGGAGGAGCCCACTATGCAGCAACATATAGGCCATGAACTGGGTGCATGTTTCTGAGCACACAGTGACCTGGCTGCAGCATTAGAATCATACCTGAAGTGCAGAAGAGTCCTGCAATTTGATTGGAGATGTACTATGAAGGTTCTTAGAAGTTGGCACATGTCAGACACTGATATCTGTGGAAGTGCAGCAACGCCAATAGAGCATGCCCTGAGATATCAGTGCCCAGTTACCAACATGGAGATTGTTCTGAGCAAGCAGCGAGCTGAATCTGCAAGGTGCTCGTGCTGGTTTGCTTGTCCAGTTTTCTTGCCATTGTGCTTGCTTGGCAAGTTTGGTAAGGTACGAAGCTGAACATAACTGTGAGTGAGTGATGTGAGTTGAGCTGTTAGTAAGACAATTAACAAGTAATAATCACCAGAAGAGAGTCTCTTGTGAAAAGCATAAAAGATGGAGCAAGGTGAGATGGCTCTAACCACACTCCACCTATTGTTTCAATTCTCAAAATAACTTTATAATGTTTCTCTTTAGTACGTAGTCAGGTTTTAAAACATATGGGCTTTGATTACAAAGATTTCTATGTCTTTAATGCAAATAGTGTTATTTTGTAAAATTCTTGCTGACTAGCTTTGGGCCCATGATGCCTACCCAACAAGGAAATCAATGTTGCAGCCCATTTTCTGTGCAAACAAAAGCCATTTAGTTTATTGTGTGGTTCAAAACTACCTGGTTTAACTCAGAAGATCTCTCTTAATTTATCCGAAAGATTATTCGGGTAGCGCCCTGTTTTTGACAGGGCAGTTGAGCTTTAGTTTGTGAATTATTCTTGGGCAATCTGTTTCATAAGGTCACTGTCATGGAGTACACCATAAAGTGGATTTAAAGCAGTACTAAGAACTGTGTGTGTGAAGGCACCTCTAAGCCTTTACAGATCCATTAAAACAATATGCACTTGTTAAGAATGGATGCACCAAGCTAGCATTGACTTAAAATCAGCATCTATTCTGATTTAAATCAAACCTAGCAGAGACAACAGCAAAATGTAGTAGTATATATTCCAATGACACTTGTGTATTCAATTGTTCCACATGCTCAAGTTGAGAACCCACAATATGCTGTGTTTTCTTTGGGACAGCACTGAAATATGAAAAATGTAATTCAATTCAGCTATCATCTATCAGCTCTCATCACAACATGTGTCCATCTGCTCCCATTGTGTTACTCCTAATGTGCTGAGACAGAATGGCATACGGTAAAGATGTCAAACCAAACATAAGGAAACATTACTAAGCTACCTTTTATATCATATTAGTGAAATTTCTAATTGTTCTCAAGCCTCCATTATGGTTGACAGAAACCTCTGTAATTAAGTCTACATAGAATACCGAAAAGTTTGTCTGATGTTCAAACAGGCTGATTAAAGTTTTGAGTGATGGATTGTGTTGAGGATGGAAGGTGAAGCATGCTCATGCACCTTCATCAATATGGTGCTCTTAACTAATAGTAATAGTTTGCAAGAGTTAATCAATGCCATTGCTGTACTGTGGCTGTGATTAAACTTGAAGACCCACACTTAAAATTTAAATTAATTAAAATATGTAACACATTTTTCAAGTGAATCACAAACATCATTTTAACAAGAGGAAATGTCTGGGCATTAAATCAGCCAGGATTCCCAATTACTCATTGTTATATAGCAAGTCAAAATGTGTTTTAAAATGATAGCAGGGGTGTGCTTGTTTGTCATTTGAGTGAATGTAACGAGCCCAGCCAGCTGGACCTCATAGAATATAAACTCCTTGATTGGGGCTGTTAACTGGTCAAATCAGGGAGCCTAGGCTGACAGATATAAACAGGAGCATCAGAGGTTCTGTTCACTCTGACAGCTAGCTCTGAGGAAGTCAGACTAGTGTCAAGTACTATGTACGTATAAATGAACAGTGACTTAGTGATGTGAAACCGGCTTCTGTGGTGTTACATACACTGAGGTTTGGAACTCTCCATTGGTCATGCATTCAACTCTGATGTCCAGAAACGGAAGCTGATTGTTATTCTCTTCTTTTCTGTGAATTAAATCCCTGTGAATACGTTGTTGATGAAGTGGTGAGTCTCTTCAAGTTGTTGCATTTACTAATTACAAATGTGTTGTCCACGTACTGGATCTACAGGTTAGGTTGAATGCGGGGGAGGGAGCCAAAGAAACACTGGCCACATTATTGGAGGAAGCAGGAACACAGACCAGCAGCTCCATCAGCAATGACAACATAATTAAGCTACTAGACCTGTGCCTCACCACACACTTTGTCTTTAATGGTCAAGTATACAAGCAGATCAATGGCGCACCTATGGGGTCATCCATCTCAGGACTCATCGCAGAGCCAGTCTTGCAAAGAGTAGAACACACTACCTTCCCCCGCATTCAACCTTATCTGTGGATCCAGTACATGGATGACACAATTATAATTATTAAACGCAACATACTAGAAGAGACTCACCACCTCATCAACAATGTATTCATGAAGATTAAATTCACAAGAGAAGAAGAAAACAGCAATCTACTTCATTTCTGGACATCAGAGTTGAACTGTATGAACGTTGTGAATGGTGGTGAACAATTAAACAACTCACTGGAGGAGGAGGCATCTGGACACCTTTCTGGTCACCACTGACAATATCTGACTGTGGACTCAAAAAGATCCCGTCCTGGCAAAACTAAAACATCTGGTGGTGATGGGGGATGCAAAAGGGCCATCATAACCAGAATTGAAACCTTTCTGGACCCAGCGAGACCAAATCACCATAGAGATTGACATTTTATTATAGATACCAAGAGTGATTGAACTGAGCATGTATCACCACCAGATGTTGGCTGAAATCCACCATGTTCATCCAGAGGTGCCCAAAATGAAGATGTTGATGAGATGTTATGTCTGACGGCCAGGACTGGATGCAGACATAGCAGTAATGGTGGAGGAGTGCCCAGAGTGCCAACAGGACAAAAATTACTGCCAGCAGCTCCCCACATTCATGGGAATAGCCAGATAAACCCTGGACTAGGTTACACATCGACTACTCCATCTCATTCATGGACTCAACATTCTTATTTATTGTAGACACACACTCAGGTGGTTGGACGCACATAGAGCCCATTCATCATACACAGGGACTATGATAGAAAAGCTGCGGGATCTTTTACAATACATGGGCTCCCTGGAAGGGTGGTCACAGAAAAATGGGCTATCATTTACCAGCCAGAATTTGAGTCTTTGGTAAAATCGAATGGCATTCTGTGTATCAGGACAGCTCCATACCATCAATCATCCAATAGTCTGGCAGAAAGAGCAGTCCAAACTTTGAAGGGAGGCTTAAAGAAGCAGCCTACAGCTTCAATCAATACCAAACTGTCCTAGTTACTATTTGATTATCAGACCACCTCTCATGTAACTACAGGGATAGCTCCTACAGAGTTACTAATCAGGAGAAAATTCTGTACCTGGATCTGGCAGGAAGTGTGAAAAAATGTCAAGAATGCCAATACCGGACACAAGACTCCTCTGAGCAAGAGAGACAGTTTACCTGAGGGGATGACGTTTGGTGGAGAAACCACGGGAATGCCGTTGCACTGATAAGAGGCATGGTTGACATGAGGTCAGGTCCTGTGACTACAAAGTTCGGGTAAGTGAGGCGGTCCCAAACAATTACGTGAACCACATGAAAGCTGCAAACACGCAAACAGGGTGGGAGCAAAACATACTCAGCCTCTCCGAACAGTCAGAAAGGCTATCAAAATCCATGGGTTCTTGCTGTCTGTCTAGTGTCAAAGAAACCTCAGAGTCTGATATGGACATGGTGCATGTCACAGCTGCAACACCTTTACTGCCTGAAGAAAAGGATGAATTTCTTCCAAGACGCTCCGGGTGCAAGAAGCATGCAACCATCTGGTACATACCACCCATATCTGAGGCTAAGTCGGAGAAGCCAGACATGGTGCAAAAATGCCCCAGGAGAAGTTACAGGAAAAAGAACAGGCCTACACCCCAGGACTTAGAGTGGGGCGGATGTAGTGATTGCAATAAGGTCAGCCAGGTGGACCTCAAAGAATATGAGCTCCCTGATTGGGGAAGTTAACCTGATCCAATCAGGGACCCCTGGCTGGCAGATATAAATAGGAATGTCCGAGGTTCTGTTCACCATGAGAACTGGCTCTGAGGAAGCTGGACCAGTGTCAAGTACTCTGCAAGTGTAAATAAAGGGTGATTTGGTGACAGGACACTGGTCTCTGTGGAGTTATTTCAGTCATCCTGTCCTGTTTTTAAAGACAACTAAAATCAACCGCCTCAATAAAGTGGTGAATAATAGGTCCACATTTTATTAAGGACTTAATGGCACAGAATTTGTAATCAGTACTGAAGGACTATGTGGAGAGCTTCTACAGAGTTTGTTTGGTCATTCTGGCTTTTGAGGAAAGATTTGTTATAATTCCATACCTGTTCAAGCACAATTAATTCTACAGGATGTCTACAGTATCTGTGAACAGAGAAAAGATATGTAAGGCACTTCAGTCAATCAGATTGAAGAATCAACATTAAGCTGAATTGTGTCTAAACCAAGAAATATAAATTCATATGTATATTAATCCACAAGGCCCTGTTCTTTGCAAACACAAATAAGGCATTCAGACACTGTGCCATTTCAACTCAACAAAGTAGATGACAGATGCTCTCTGGTTCATGTTACAGGGCAATGCCTCAGCCAATTCGAGTCAACCTGCCTGTTTCAACATTAAACAAAGCCTGGCTATTACCGACCAACCTCATCCCGCCCCCTTGACCTGTCCGTCCTCCCTGGACTGACCTATCCCCTTCCTAACTCCCTACCTACACTCACCTTTCCTGGCCCCATCCCCGCCTCTTCGACCTGTTTGTTTCTTCTCCACCTATCCTCTCCTCCATCCCTCTTCTATCCGCCTCCCACTCTCTCCCTATTTATTTCAAAACCCCCTTCCCCTCCCCCTTTTCTGATGAAGGGTCTAGGCCCGAAACGTCAGCCTCTCTGCTCCTATGATGCTGCTTGGCCTGCTGTGTTCATCCAGCCTTGCACCTTGTTGTCTCGGATTCTCCAGCATCTGCAGTTCCTACTATCTCTGGCTATTAACTGTCAGTCATCGTTAACTGATGAATTCTCCATGGTAATGCCTCAATCAATCAGAGTCCACTTGCCAACTAATCAGCACTGTCCTCTCATACTGTCTAAATATTGTTAACCCTTTACATTAGTATTTTTATGAAGTCTCCTACTGAGTGCAAGAAATCAACTTTGACAACCTGTATCTTTTTTTCACAGAGATATCCAAGTTTTGTACTATCAATTGACTATGAGCATAAATTACATTTAAATCCTGCACAGGGGGCAAAGTAAAGTTTGGGAAAGAAGGATGGGATTAAGAAAGGGATAAAAGAGGTAGAAAAAGAAAGTTAAAAACATTATAGTTTTTAGGAATTGGAATTTACAGTTCTCAATACCCACATCCAAGTCTAAAATGTCAGCGAGGTATCCTGTCCACAATTTCAATGTCTATCCTGCAACAATTTAAAGTTTGGAGTTACATTAATTTTTTTAAGGTAAAACTTCCTGTCTTTGGAAGAAGTCATGCCTTACAGAGTTGTCAGTCAATTGAATGGCTGGTAGCTATGAAGTCTCAAAAATGTAACCAAGAGCGGTAGCTATTGGAAGTACCACTGGCAGTCCCACAATGGTGGGGATCCCAGGCTGGTCTGGGCTTGGAAACCTCAGTGTTCAACCTTAATGCACTAGCCATATCTTGTTATCTTCAGAAGGAAATTGATGGACAATGGTTGGATTTTAGGGAGAATTGGTGGTGTAGTAATAATGGAACTAGATTAATAATCCAGAAGGCCAAACTAAAGTTATGGGGGCTTGAGTTCAAATCCCCCCATGGTGGCTGGTGGAATTAGGATTCAATTCATAAAATCTGGAATTCATAAAAGCTAGTGTCAGGAATGATGACCATGAAACTGTCAATAATTGATTGTAAAATCCATCTGGTTCACTGATGTTTTTTAGGAAGGGAGACCTGTCAGCCTGGTTTGGTTTGGCCTTTTGTGTAACTCTGGACCCAAAACAATGTGCGTGATTCTTAACTACCCTTGTGAATGGCTGAGCAAGACACTCAGATGAAAGGCAGTTATGAATGGTCAACCAATACTGGCCCTGTCAGCGATGCCCACAATCCATATAAGTATAAGGAAAAAAAATCACTGCACCATCATGTTATTACATTGATTTCGGTTGCGAATCTCTCGGTGAGGTTTTGTTATTGAGCAGCCTCTAGGAGAGGGAGTTATCTCTGATAGAAACTCACAGGTTTTCTGCTGAAATAAACTTTTGCTACCTGGTTCACTTCATAATAATAATGAGTGCTGATAGCCTCACTTCTTAGTCAATGTGAAACTCAAATCATTATCTTAAGCTGAGTAAGAAAGAGGAGGGGAAAGATAATGATGGGACTAAAAGCATTGATGACATAGAAAAGGGTCTAGGCCCGAAACGTCAGCCTGAATGCTCCTATGATGCTGCTTGGCCTGCTGTGTTCATCCAGCCCTGCACCTTGTTGTCTCGGATTCTCCAGCATCTGCAGTTCCTACTATCTCCAGAAAATATAAATGTCTTTTTTTTTTCTCTTTTAACATGCCAATTAAGGATTTGCTTGGAACTGGATAAACTTAATTTTCTTAAAGCATTAAGCGCTCTTGAAAGAAAGAATGCTGCTTCCAGTTTCCAAATCTGTTTTCAACTGCTTCCAAAGAAAGGATTAAGAGACATATTGCTGCGAATGATGACAGAAACTGATATGTTGTGCAATTGTGCCCTCTAGCCTCAGAACAAGAGTTTTGCCGAATGTAGACTGAACTATACATGGCACCTGAGAGTGGGGAAACAGCCCATGAATTAGGGTTCTGCCATCACCTCATGCTCATTGGTGGATAACTCGACAGGAGGTGGGCTGGGGTCTCTGTGTCCCAACTGAGCTACTTAAGTGAAAAACTGATGTCTAGTTAAAGCCCTTATCCCAATTAGGCTCTGATATGATAACTGGTGAGAGAGGCCTGTGCCAAATACACAATGTTGCAAGTTTAACACTGTCGGCTGCTGGTCAGTGAGAGGTATGATTTGGGGTGGAGGGATGGTGACTGCTTCCTTCCCAGGTCCTCTGTGTTGGCTGGAGGCTCACCACTCACAACTTAACCACACTTTTGCCTCCTGTCTTTTTTTCACACCCCCATCCCCACCATTATCTTGTTCAATATGCCACCAGAATACCCAGTGTCCCTTCACTTGGCCTATCAATCCAATGGCCAAGTGCATCACTGAATAGCACCCACTGTCCTAAATGCAGCACCAATAGTGCCTAGTGCTATATGGCTTCTGACTGACCACAAACTATGTGAGGTGCGACATTCTCCTCAAAATAGATCCCAGACCCACCTTGATGGTGTGAATCAGCTAACCAGATATAGGCTCACCCACTATATTTACTGTGAGGTGTAGAAAGTTTGCACATAATGTACAAACCACTGGTTCAAAATTAAAGGATAAGCTAACACCATGACCAAATTTGTTCAGATGGAGTGTTGATATGGAGATATATGCAATGAGGAAATTCCATATTTAGCTAGCAATAAAACTTAATATTACTACCATAGAACCTGAAATCTTTCTGAGGTGTTTCAATATAATCAATAAGGTGCACATTGTATTTTGTTTTTAACATGAATTACTGCATGAGCAAATTAACTTTTCTGTTGAAATATAACATTTGCAACAATATAAAAACAAATCAGAAGCATCTTGTTTATATGCACACATTTTCAAATAAAAACAATCATTTTATGTCTTCAAAACACATGTTCATGCAGTGAAATTAGTGTTTAAGGGAACAGAGATACCTGTTATTTGAAGTAAGCTGAACTGCGAGGTTTCCAGGTGGCAAAATTTTAAAGACCATTTTTGCACCACCTATGTGTCATCAAAGATTATGCCCTGACATTTCCAGTGACACGTTACATCCTTCATTCTGTAATTACAGAGATGTGTGTTCTACTTCTAAGCGCACAAGTGGAATCTAACATATTGTAGGTTCTGAACACTCGTTGATTGATTTTATGTCACACCGCTTCCCCTTGGGAATAAACGAGATCTGTACAAAATGATGAAAAAGAAAATCCTACATAAGTCACAAGATAAATGGAAAGAATATTGTAAGCAGACATAAATAAAATTCAATTTGTTATAAGAAAATAAAGACTGTTGCTAAAATTGGAGGAAAGTCTTAATTGTTCAATCAAGACAGCAACACAGTGTTGAGCTGGAGGAACACAGCAGGCCAGGCAGCATCAGAGGAGCAGGAATGTTGATGTTTTGGATCGGGACCCTTTGTCAGATTTCTGAATTGTCAACTTTCCTGCTCCTCTGATGCTACCGGGCCTGCAGTGTTCTTCCAGCTCCACACTGTATTGTTTCTGACTCCAGCATCTGCAGTTCTTGCTATCTCCAAGCAACAATATCAAATTATTTTTAAACTGGCAACAGTATTGCACTATATGTTTTACTGTTCTTCAAATTCATGAGATGACAGAAATATATTGTAAATATCATGCTACAGGAATGAATTAGGAATTTCTTTTGAAATAGTACTATAAATTGAGGTTAAATTGACTATATTATTTGGAATGCTGTTATCACTGTAGAAGCTAATAGCCACTAGAGGGTATTATATGATTAATAAATGCTAGGAAATGCAGAAAAGATGGAGAAATAGAATACAGAGAGAGAGAGAGAGAGGCACGTCGTTCATGTTGAGATAATGAATAAAACAATGGTAGGAATCTTCCCAGCCCTGAAAGATATGGGCAATGGCAAATCAGTTGGGGAAATATGGCGAGACTGGCAGAAATGGGAATCTCAACGATAAGAAAAATTGAATCTGTTCTGCAACCATATTTTGAATGGATGGACAAGAATCTCACTAGTGAGCAACGAAAGGCCTTTTACATGCATTTGCATGTTATTAATACTTAATCTCATCCCTTTGTTATGCAATTTTCCATTTTTGCACACACTGGATAGAAAGCAGATGGCAACAATTCTCAACATGAAAACCAGGGCAGGACCCTAGAGTGCATCTGCTCCTTTCATTGTAATGCTTATGGCTAACACATTGACGACAGAAACAGGTACCTGTCTCATTCTTTTAATACTTGCTCATGAGACATTGGCATCATTGGCTGGACCAGCATTTATTGTCTTTCCTTCGAAATTTAGAAATTGTCTTGGATTGGACCAGGCTGCATCTCAGGGTTCTTCACTTGCTCTCTTAGCGCTCACCACTTTGCACCTACTTGGAAGCTCACGGCTCCCTGCCTTGCCTTGCCTTGCCTTAAGGTAACTACAAAGAAATGAGGGAGGAGCTGGCCAGAGTTGATTGAAAGTAGAGCCATCAGGGAAGATATTAGAGCAACAATGGAATGGGGTTTCTGGGGGTAATTCAGAGGCACAGCAGAAATTCATCCCAAGGATGAAGAAACATACAAAGGGGAGGATGAGGCAACCATAGTGACAAGGGAAATCAGGAACAGCATAAAAGCTAAAGAAAAAGAATACAATGTGGTGAAGGTTACTGGGAAGTCAGAGGATTGAGAAGACTTTAAAAATCAGCAGAAGATAATTTAAAAAGCAAGAATGGGGTGAAGATGAAATATGAGGGTAAGCTAGCTTGTAATATAAAAAAGTTTGCAAGAATGTTTTTTAGAGATCTAAAAGGTAAGAGAGAGGCAAAATAAACTTTGCACCTTTGAAAAATGAGGCTGGAGAAATAGTAATGGGGAACAAAGAAATGACAGAGGAATTAACTTAGGTACTTCGCATTAGGTTTCATGAAAGAAGACACCAGCAGCTTTCCAGAACTTCAAGAGAGTCAGGAGACAGAGGTGAGTGCAGTGGCCATCACTAAGGAGAAGGTGCTGGGGAAACTGAAAAGGCTGGACCAGATGGACCACATGCCAGAGATCTGAAGGAGGTAGCTGAGGAGATTGTAGAGGCATTGTATAGTGATCATTTGGGAATCACTGGAGTCAGGGAGGATTCCAGAGGACTGGAAAACAGCTGATGTAACACCACTGTTTAAGAAGAGAGGGAGGCAGAAGACAGGAAACTATAGGCCAGTTAGCTTGACCAGAATCGTTCATAAGATTTAGAATCCATTATTAAGGATGAAAATGTGGAGTATTTGGAAGTGCATGACAAAATAGGGCTGAGTCAGCATGGCTTCATCAAGGAGAGGTCATGCCTGACAAATCAGTTAGAATTCATTATGGAGGTAACAAGCAAGTTAGAATTAGTGGATAGAATCATCATAGAATTCCTACAGTGTGGAAGCAGGCCATTCAGCCCATCAAATCCACACTAACCCTCTGGACAGCATCCCACCCAATCCTATCCCTGCATATCCCACTCTAGTTCAGCATGGCCATCCACCTAACCTGCACATCTTTGGACTGTGGGAAGAAACTGGAGCACCTAGAGGAAACCCACACAGACATAGAGAGAATGTGCAAACTCCACACAGACAGTCGCCTGAGAGTGGAATCAAACCCTGGTCCTTAGTGCTGCGAGGCAGCAGTGCTAACCACTGTGCCACCATGTCACCCTAATGATTTATGTGGATTTCCAGGAGGCCTTTGAAAAGGTGCAGTATAGGGGCTGCTAAATATTATAAGAGCTTATGGTGTTAGGGGCAAGGTACTGACATAGATAGAAGATTGGCTGACTGGCAGGAGGTGGAGAGCATAAATAAAGGGATCTTTTTTCAGGATGGCAGCCAGTGACCCCTCAGGGGTCTGTGCTGGGATCACAACTATTCACGGTATACATTAACGAGTTGGACAAAGGAACTGAGGAATTATTGCTAATTTTGAAGATGACACACAGATAGGTGGAGGGGTAGGCAGTATTGAGGAAGTGGGAAGGCTGCAGAAGGATTTGGACAGGCTAGAAGAGTGGGTAAAGAAATGGTGGATGGAATACAGTATAGAAAGTGTGAGGTTATGCACATTGATTGGAACAATAGAGGCATAGACTGTTTTCTAAATGGGGAAAGGCTTTGGAAATCTGAACCACAAATGGACTAGGAAGTCCTAGTTCAGGAAAATCATAAGTTTAACATGGAGATTCAGTTGGCAGTTAAGAAGGTAAATGCAATTTGAGCATCAATTTCAAGTGGGCTAAAATACAAGAGCAGCAAGGTACTGCTGACAGCTTCATAAGGCTCTGTCAGATCTGCATTTGCAATATTGTGGTCAGTTTTGGGCCCCATAACCAAGAAAGGATGTGCTGGCACTGGAGAGAGTCCCAAGGAGGTTTACAAGAATGATCCCAAGTATGAAGGGCTTGTTATATGAGGAGTGTTTGAGGAGTCTGTGTCTATGCCTGGAGTTTAGATGGACTGGGGAGGGAAATCTCATTGAGCCTTGCAGAATACTGAGAGGCCTGGATAGAGTGGATGTAAAGAAGATGTTTCCACTGGTAGGAGAGACTAGGATCCAAAGGCAAAGCCTTAGAGTGAAGGGATGACCCATTAGAACTGACCTGAGGAGGAATTTCTTCACCCAGAGGATAGTTAATCTGTGGGACTCTTGCTGCAGAAGGCTGTGAAGGTCAAATCATGGAGTGTATTGAAGACAGAGATAGATATGTCTTGATTGGTAAGGGGATCAAGGGTTACAGGGAGTAGGCAGGAAGGTGGTGCTTGATTACCAGACTGAGCCAACTAACTCTGTCAAGTGTGACCCGCTTTGCCTTCCATCCTCATGAATCGAAGAACTGAGTGGCCTATTTTTGTTTGTTTGTACGTTAGTAAGCACACCATATGTTTGTGTGGCTTGCACCTATTTTCTATTTTCGGTGTGATGTTACTTTCTTTAAAATAAGAAAATCTGCATCTCCATTAAAAGAGAGGTTAAAATATAAATGCCACCCAAATGCATTAGTGTTTGCTTACAAAAATCATAAAGAGTAAATTGTATGACTTGACATTTTATTTCTTGGCACTTGTGCAATCCCAGCACAGGGTTCTGTTCAAAATGTTAACCTGTTCTTGCCTTTGAAATGCTAATTGACCTGATTTGTATTACCACACTTAAGAGATTCTCAACTTTTTTTTTGTATGTTCTCTCAGTAATAGCTGCATTCTTCAGTTTCTTAAATAAAATGCTTGAATTGCAACCACTAACTGCAGCTACTACAGTGCCTGATAATGAGTTGGTAATGTTCCACAGCCATAAAGAAATTCAAACATTTAATACTTTAGCATGAAAATAACTCACATTCATACAGGATGCTACTCATTTCTTTTGAAATATTTTGAAAATCATTCTTATAGAGCCATTCTCATAGAACCAAATAGAACAGAAACAGACCCTTTCATCCAACTCGTCTGCACTGACCAGATATCCCAATCTGATCTAGTCTCATTTGCCAGCATTTGGTCCATATCCCTCTAACCTCTTCCTATTCATATATCTATTCAGATGCCTTTTAAATGTTATAATTGTATCAGTCTACACCACTTCCTATCGCAGCTCATTCCAAACACGCAGTACCAACTGCATGAAAAAGTTGCTCCTAAAGCCCTTTTAAATCTTTCCCCTCTCACCTTAAACCTATGACCTTTAATTTTGGACTCCCCACGCCAACCAACCATCCCAATCTGACCTACTCTATTTGCCTGTATTTGTCCCATATCCCTTGAAACCCTTCCTATTCATATGCCCATCCAGATGCCTTTTAAATGTTGTAATTGTACCCACCTCCACCACTTCCTCTGGTAGCTCGTTCTATACACACATCACCCTCTGCCTGAAAAAGTTACCTTTCAAGTCCTGCTTAACCCTTTCCCCTCTCATCTTAAAACTATGCCTTCTAGTTTTTGACTCCCCCACCCTAGGAAAAAGACCTTGGCTATTCACCTTATGCATGCCCCTCATGATTTTATAAACTTCTATAAGATTACCCATCAGTCTGTGATGCTCGAGGGAAAAATGCCCCAGCCTATTCAGCCTCTCCCTATAATTCAAACCTCCCAGTCCTTGCAACATCCTTGTAAATCTTTTCTGCACCCTCTTAAGTTTAACAACACCCTTCCTATAGAAGGGTGACCAGAATTAGAGTTATAGAGTCACAGAGTCATACAGCACAGAAACAGACCCTACAGTCCAAACAGCCCATGTCTACCATAATCCCAAAATAAACTAGTCCCCCTGCGTGCGCTTAGCCTATATCTCTCTAAACATTTTTTATTCATGTACTTATCCAAATGTCTTTTAAATGTTGTAACTGTACCTGTATCCACCACTTCCTCTGGAAGTTCATTCCACAAACGAATCATTCCCTGTGTAAAAAAATTGCCCCTGTGTTTTTTTTAAATCTTTCTCCTCTCACCTTAAAAATATGCCTCCTAGTCTTCAAATCTCCGACTCTAAGAAAAAGACACCTGCTATTCACCTTGTCTTTGCTCCTCATGATTTTATAAATCTCTATATGGTCACCACTCAACCTCCTATACTCCAGTGATAAACATCCCAGCCTATCCAAAAACAGGAACAAAAACAAAGTTGCTGGAAAAGCTCAGTAGGTCTGGCAGCATCTGTGAAGATAAAAACAGAGTTAATGTTTCGGGTCCAGTGACCCTTTCTCAGAACTCAGCCTATCCAACCTCTCCTTATAACTTGACCACAGCTGTACAAGACATCGATGAGGCCAATTTTAGAATGACATCCCAGCTCCTGTACTCAATGTAAATATTTACTTAATTATTGGTGCCTCAGAATAGTCATGTTGATGTATCAAAATTTTTCTGAAATAAAATCTTGCTTTTTACAACTTAGAGTGAAAAGAAACCATTTCAAGGCTGTTTGCAATTTGTCTGAATCTGTAGCAAGAATAAATAGCTTCTCACTACATATATTTTGAGTTTAAAATGAATAAGAAGCCAATTAACATGCAAATTAGATTCTTTATTAATATAATTAATCATTTTAATGATCAACATATTCGCAACACCGATACAAATTCCCTAATTAGATAGAAGATGAAGACTTTCATCTACATTTACACACTGTAAAATTTCATTTTCATTCAAATTTCTGGGGTTAAAAATATCAGTTGGGATTTTCTCATTTGAGGCTACAGTATGGTGAGCAAATTTCATTTCTGCCACTGCCTGGAGCAATCACGCACTTCTTACTTCATGAGTTACCACATTACTCAGTGAATTGCATGGGTGAATGAGATGAAAATGTTTGCCACGACAGGACCTTTGAGCTCTCAAAGCTCTATCAATATATTTAAAGCTCAGCTGGAGACCACCTCAGATGCTGCAAGCCACAAACTACCACTCATACTGTGGCACTGGTCTCTAAACTCTGACCAGATGATAAATCAGCTAGCTTCATATTTCACACAGAAATCTCTCGAGATGGTGGTAAATGGGATGACTGTAAGAACGTCAGTTCTCAGACAACATTTGGACAACACCTGACCAAACCCAGCCAGTCTGGGTACAGATATCAGCATGTGTTAATGCTGTCTCCACTATGAAAAGGGGCATCCAATAGACCTACAAGTAAGACAATGATTATATACTGCAAAGATAAGTGGCAGAATCTTCTCTCTTCTACCTTACACCCCAGGGTAAGCACTAACGCTGTAAATGAATCACATCAAGGGTGAGGGACTACAACCCACAGCACCACAATATCACACCCACTCAAGGGCTCACAACCACCTCAAATCCTACACCTATTAACCCTCCTGCCCTCTGATCTTCCTACTCACTGACTAGATATATCTCACCACCTCCTGTGCTCCTGCATGACAACTAATGCTTCTCCCAGCCACTTCAAGCATGCTCAAACCCTCCCTTTGTGTCACTGCAGGAAAGACAAGCCCACCACCAGACCAAAAGGTTGATGACATGTATTAGGCCCCTATGAGTGCAAAATAGTGTAGCTAGCTGGGGAAGCCAGGACTGCTCATGAGGTGATGGGCAGACACCAAAATACACTCAACCCATTAAGCTCTATTGGACTATGCCCCTCTCTCATAACCATTAATGAAATCTCATTATTATTCCACATAAATCTTTATCCACCTTCTCCAAAAACTTACTTCTTTTATGCAGTCACTAGTCGCACATAGAATACGTCTAGAAGGAAGAGACCATAGCCTGAAGCCCTCAGGAAAAGCAGCACCATCTCTGAGAGGAAAGCCACGATCCTTCAGAGGAGACACAGCATGGCATTCACTGACAGCCTCCACTAGCTCGTAGACTTCCATCTCACTGATACTCTATCGATATTAGACTCTGTCATGCAATCTGGTGAGCACATCACTGACAGGTCTCCACAGCCAGTTAGGGAAGAAATGATTGAGACCCCTGGAACTGAGAGGACTGCTGGCGACCAGGCACCTGCTCAGCCCCATGCAGAAACCGTGCCCCTTTTCTTGGTCATGAGTGACTTGCTGAACCAGCAGAGACAGGCACAGGAACATCAGGCAAGTATGGCAGAAGCCCACAAAAAACTGGAACAAAGATAGAAAAGTCCTTCAACATTTTCACTATGATGATAACTCTGACCTGGGACTATCTTGCATACTCCATGGAAAGGCAGGTTCAGCAAACGTTCTGTGACTATCAACTATGCTTTCAGACCTGACTCTAGCCATAAGTGCTCAGTATCACTATAAATGAGGAATCTTAACTTCACTCCAGGTGTTTCAGCCTCTCAGGGAACCAGTACGGTACCAGCCCATCCCCGCAGCAAGAGGAATGGTCACAAAGGCACCCGAGAAGCTTCTTCTCAGGACTATCCAGAGGTGCTTGGCTCCCTGACAGCCTGTCTGCATGTAATACTAAAGCCGGTTACACTGTGGACCTGCTCAATGTGTGAGCATCATTCTACCTTCATTTTATGTTTTTGTGTGTTTTTTACAAGTATTAAGAGCCAGATTTGGTGAGAGAAGAGAGATTTATAAAAAATATGACAGTCAATTTTTTAATGCAGAGAGTGGTTCACATGTGGAATAAACTTCCTGAGGAAGTAGTGGATGTGGGTACAATTACAACATTTAAAAGACATGTAGATAAGTACATGAATAGGAAAGGAATGGAGGGATATGGGCCAGGAGCAGGCAGGTAGGATTAGTTTAGTTTGTGACTGTGTTCAGCATGGACTAGTTGGACCGAAGGGTCTGTCTCTGTGCTGTATGACTCTATGCTGCCAGACCTACTGAATTTCTCCAACAATTTCTGTTTTTGTAGCTTATTCATCTTGCTTTGCATGCTGTCCCAGTCATTTATGTTTAGCAAATCCTTGAACAAACATGAAGAGATTCCAACTCTAGCTTTTGAATTAACAAAGAGTCATATTAAACTCAATTCATAAACTCTTTCTCTCTCCATAGATGCTGCCAGAGCTGCTGAGTTTCTCCAACACTTTTGTTTTTATTCTGTAACATTATTTGTGTGCTAGTGCACATGGCTATTAACTATGCTAAAATCAGCTGTGCATTTCCTCCACAGGCATAGTTGCATGGTTGAAGCTTTATTTCCCATTTTCTTGTCAAGCACTTGTCCCCTCAGCAATACTTCAATTTAAGATTGCAATCTGCTTTCAACTGGAACTCAACTCCCTTAGTTATGAAAGCTTTGCTAATGCAGTTCTAACTCACCTGGACTGTATACAAGAAGCTTGTTTGGCAGGTAACCTTTCTTTCATCTCTAGCCTCCAACATTTCTCATCTCTTTTTGCATAGTGTTATTACTCCCTTTAAAATTTGTTTTAATTACACACATGACTGTCTCCCAATATCCTCGCCATCATGAAAATCAGGCCTCATTGCATCATCTCCTACTCTAATGCTCTTTTGGAACCATCAACACCCTTAAGCTTCTCATCTCTGTCAGCCTCCAGTAGTCAGCCTGTGAGCTTTTAAGACTCAACATTTCATGCATTTCATTTTTTCTATGTACATTTAAACCTTGGTAGTGCATTGCACGAAGAAATTTGGACTTTCACCAAGATCTTTTACTGAAAATGTGAACATACACATGAGGCTGGAGTGGGCCATACTCTCATTATTGACCTGTCTAAAGCTTTATATCTTAATTTAGTAGCCAGCGCTTTTTGTTCCTTCATTTTCAGATTACCTCTGTTTATCAAGATTGATTGAATGCCTTTAGTTTGGATCTTTTGTAGGTTGATTGTCCATATCAAAACATATGTATTCTGCATTCAAAGAGTACTGATAACATATATAAAAATGCTTCAAAATTTTTTACAAAGAATTTTTGTTTTAAATTATCCCAAGTCAAAGAAAGGAATTTTTACGAGGGAAGACCAAATGTTTTTGGAAAGATGTCAAATTTGAAAATGGTCTTAAAGAAAGTGAGGGAAAGCCTTGTGAATGGATTACAGGGGGATCTCCTAGAATGCCTGTTCCAGCAACACGAACTGGCTATAACGTGATTGATGAATGGGGGAATGATATTTGTAAAACATGAACTTGTGTTGGCTATAACGCAATTCCAACAAGAATGGATTGTATGACATAAACCTCAAATACAGTATTACACAGAGAACAACCATCTTATTAGGAAAACATGTGAAGTCTTAGTTTGAAGAGTTTAGGCTGAACAATTAAACGCATCAGCATTATTTAAAAATGCAGTTCATTTAAACAGTAGAATGAACTCCAATGCTAAATTGTTGGTACAAGTAAAAAATGAAATATATTTTAAAATAATATGAGTGTTGTTGAAACATGCACCTTTGTGTGTAGTATTTTTGCCTAGCTTTTGTTACATACTTAATATGTAAGAATTTTTGAACTTGCTCATGTAAATCATTTCCACCAAAAGTTGTCTGTGATACAACCTGCTCTTTTCCAGCACTATTTTGAATGCAATGTTAGTCAGGTTTACAACACATTTTAATCCTGCAATTAACTTAAATGCCAATGGGCTACATAGGAAAGAAAGGTCAGATTCCTCTGCTTCACTTATCTGAAAATCTATCCAGAAGTCTGTGCCGATGGAATGTCAGGTCAGATCAGCATTCAAATGGAGGAGGGAATTTTACTAAAAATTGCCGACGTGTCAATTTTAGGGTAGTTTCATGGAGGGTTGCTGGCTTTGAGCTCTATCTCACACAATTTTGCACTGTTCACCTCTTTGGATCATGCTCGCACTATCATGCAGTACTGACAATTTCTGGGATTTCCAGTGGCAAAAGTCTATTTAAAACCTAACTATCACTTCATTGCAAATAAAGGTCAGATTCGTAAATGTATTGCCTCTCTGCAGCATCACCTATCTGATAAACTGTCATAACTGCAGCTATAAGAATGAAGTTGCACAGGTGAGGAAGAATTTTGGAAAATATAGTTGTTATGTCTTTTGTGCCCCTCGCCCCACTTTTCCTATTGGCCCCATTATTTCTATAGTGCAATTTTCTACAACACAATGTTGCGCTGAAACGTAACTAATGCATTATAACAGAACCCTCTGAAGTGGATTACAGGATAAAAGGATGGGGAATGCACAACAGGTGAACATCAAAGAAATAAAACGTTTAGGAACAAAGTTGGAATGGTGGAGTGTGAAAACATGAAAATAAGAGTTATACATTTATAGCACTGTGCTGGTGCAGATCAGTGTAGATTGAATTGATGGCTGGGTCAGATGAAATCAGTCACAATGTTATGAAGTTTCTTATGGAGGTCACAGATGATTGCTTTAGTATTCCCAATCTTTAGCTGAAGGAAATTACAGCTTATCCAAGACTAAATGGTGGACACAATGTCTAAAAGCACAATGCCAATCCAATAGAGAGTTTAAATCAGCCAGTGGATAAGGAGAGTTATATATCATTGATTAAGGTCTTCACTGGAGATATTGTTTGTAAATGTCAAACAATTTATGAAAACATCAGAACTGAATAGTATTTGTAAGGCCAGCTGTGACACTTATTCTACATGACAGCAAGATATAGCTCCCTTATGATTGCAATGATTGTAATGAGGTCAGCCAGCTGGACCTTATAGAATATGTGTTCCCTAAGTGGGGCGGTTAATCTGGTCCAACTAGGGAGCCCTGGCTGACAGATAAAAAGGGGAGTGTCAGAAATACTGCCGCTCTATAAACTGACTCTGAAGAAGCAGTACTAAAATCAAGGACTATTCATGTGTAAATAAAGGGTGGATTCATGACAGGATATCAGCCTCTGTGAAGTTACTTCAATGGTCATCACATTTTAGCTATTTTGGAGCAGGAAAGAAACTGATTATAAGTTCATATGAACTTTAGAGCAACATATAGATAAAGAATGTAAGGTGAGTGATATACCATCCAAACAATCAAAGAACTGTGGGGGATGCTAGAAATCTGAAACAAAAGCAGAAATTGCTGGAGAAACTCAGCAAGTCTGGCAGTATCTGTGGAGAGAAAGCGGAACAGTGATATGACATTCATTGTGCTTTAATTTTACTTTGAAACATTTCAGTACCTGAAGCAATGGAACTAACTTCTCCTTCATACAATTATTGACGTGTATTAACACAGAGAAGAAGACCATCCCATCAAAGTGAAAATGGCAGCATAATCCCAAACCCAGAAGCCTCATCCCTGAACTTGCTACATACTAATCTCTTGAGTGTAGGTGATGAGGGTGCCTTCTAATGTGCACCTCCTTGGTCCATAGCAGCATCTGCAAATGTTAATTGTTCTGCTGCCCCAGGTAGGTGAGACTTTCATTGGTGCAAATTCCAAAATAAGAATCGTGCAGTTTGTACTGGTGGGAGAAGGCACAAAACTGTTAGGTCTATTTGAAAAAGTAGGGTACCCTCTTGAATTTAATCCCAGGATGTCTTGGCGAGAGGAAAGGCTCCCTTTGGGAGAGGTCAAATATCCTTTGCAATTGTTAAAAAAAAAGACATGAATATGTGTATAAAAGTGCACAAATGAATTGGCCCTGTCAAAGTTATCTGTTAAGAGAAATGTCAAAATAGCTGCCAAGAGGAACTGTCAAGATGGCTTTTAAAGAAAGTTTTCATAGGAATATGTCAAATTATCAAGGTTTTAAAACATTTGACATATATTTAAATAAAATTGTCTGCAGTCTTAAAAAAAATCAATGCCTACTACATCTGTTGATGTAAGCCCAAGAGCTATGATTGCAGAATTAGGATGGTTGACGGATTTCACAACCTTTCATTATCACAATGGATTACCTGCCAATTCACAGTTTAATTGACATGGTTACAAATCTGTTGAAGTGGGACTATGCATTCAAATGCTTATTTTTATCAGGCATAAAAGAAAGTTAAGTTTAAAGAATGTCTTTTTTTAATCAAAGAGATTCTTTTTAAATAGTGAATAGTAAATAGTAAGATATATCAATAACTTCATTTAATCTCAGTATGGATGCTGAAGTCTGCTCATGTTGGATACTGGATAAATGAGCGTGGTAAGGGTAAGGACAAGGGGTGGTGTACAAGTTCACGGGTTTGCCTGACGGTTATAAAGGACCATGGAATAGTAAGAGGGGTATAGTTTGACATGAAACGTGTAAGGGGCCACGGAGATTGGTAGAGGGGTATCATTTGACAAGAGTGGAATGATGAGCCATTTTAAGGTTGGTAAAGGAACAAGGGGCATTTGATTTTGTTCATTCAAGAGATATGTGTGTCACTGGATATGCCAGCATTCATTGCCCATCGCTGCTTGCCCAGAGAGCAATTAAGAGTCAATCACATTACTGTGAGTGTGGAGTCACATGGAGGTCAGACCAGATAAGAATGGCAGATTTCCTGAAGCAGATGAGTTTGTCCAATAATTGGCAATGAATATTTGGTCACTTTTTTTTCTTAAAAGTCAGATTTTATTGATTTCGAATTTTTACCATCTGCCATAGTGGGACAGGTACCCATGTCCCCAGGTTATTAGCCTGAGCATCTGAATTATTAGCCTAGTGACATTACCACTACACCAATCCCTATCCTGCATGGCATGCATGAGTAGCTATAGGATGATGGTGTTGGGATAACTTGGCATGGTTGGTGAATGGGGAGTATGTGGAGGAGTTGTGATGCTCGAGGGATGAGGCCTGGAGTGTTATATTTTGCTTTATTGCATGTTTCTTTGGCTTTAACAAAGGTAGATCTTATATCCAATGCACCTCCACTTTTAGTAGCTTCCGATTTCTTTCCCAGACCACTGGCCACAGCTCCCATTTTCAACCACACAATCCCAGAACCAAAATTTGATCTTCTAGGGCATTTTTTCCAGAATTAGGTTTTGCAGAGCTGGGATTTGTCAGGATACAAAATTTGGGACAATGCGCCTATTTCCAAGTTCACCAAAGGGGTAATAAAAGCAAGGATCTGTTACAACAAGTTTCAATCTTCCCTTCATTCTTCTGGGAACATCCTCCAATAGAATAGCACATTAACAGGGATGGAATGTTTTCAATATGTCTCCTTGTCTTGGCCTTCTGTCTGATGGAGGCCAGGAGGCAGAATGATCATTGCTATTTGACAGTTGCATTTATTTTTCATCAGAATCATCAGATTACAAGATCAGAAAAATAATGCCACAATCCATGTCACTCTTCAATAGTTTTTTTTTTAGTTAAGTCAAACAGCACCAGCAAGGAAGGAGGTCTTCTGGCCGGTAACTTGGGACATGAAGTGGAAGACACTGCTGCCAACAATTACGACCTTTCATTGCTGTAGCATCGATTCACTTCCCACAGCTGCACAAAGTGTATTCCCACACTAAAGGAGTTTGGATCAATGACAACTGTCAAGCAATGGTACACACTCTTTTCAAACTTCACTTCCAGTCTCCATCCCTCCCTTAACAATTTACTGCTAAAATCCTCAGGCACAACTATGTCACCTCAGGCTTGACTCCTCCAGTGGACTTTTGGCTGTACACTCTCTCCCACCTCCAAAAACACAAACTCAAGCAAAATTCTCCAGTCCATATATTGCCTCATTCCAAATCTCACTCCTCTATTATTCTGGAGTTTACCCACTTGCATCGGAAAATATATTTGTCTTGAGCAAATGGGTAAATTTGGCTGTTATTGTGCACCATTACTATCTGTTTTTTTAATCAATTCTTGTCATCTCAATGGTTTGGAGTCAAATCCTGCTTATATTAGCATGTCAGTTAAATTTCAATCCCAATATCTTCAGCCTTAAACTGGAATGTTTAATAACATCAAATAAAAATGTCTATTATTTAAGAAGGAACAAAAACAGTGCACTTAAGCAGAGAAGAAAAAAGTCATTCGGTCATTTCAAGAGCATGAGAGATATTATTCTTCTTGACAGTTTTTAATGTAAAATAATGCTTTATTCCCGATGGACAAGGTCATTGCATCATTATGTAAACCAACTGATAGTGCACCTAATCCAAATAGCTAAAATCATTCAGCATTGAAAGTGACTAATAGCAAACGTTGCAGCAACAACACAAGCTGAAACAAAATGTTCCTGGATACGAAATGGATGGAGTTTAAATCAGTCAGTCAAGGGAGAAAAAAATTATTTTGGGTTTAAAAGAATTTCTGCATTAAAATAGTGACTACACTTCCAAATTACCTTATAGACAGTAAAGATTTTTAGGATGTTCAATGTTTTTTCTTTTCTTTCTGTTTGAGGTATCTTGATGAGGTCAAACAAACATGTGCCTACCATTGGATATTATAAACTGACCCATGGTCAGAGAAATTGGGACTGACAGAAAAATTCCACAAACTAAATTGACTAAATTAAACAGCAGCTTGAGGGTACACAGAACAGCGAAACCAAGATACAAAAAGCTGGAGAGTTGTGTATTGGAAAAGTGATGATCAGACATTCTAGTGCCTTGACTGTCTGAGCTTATGCACATTACACTCCCAGCATGGCAGTGTAGGATGTTGACATGATCCCATTGGATGATTTGAACAGGTTCATGATCCTATTGGCCAAATGCCACAGAACATTCTGGAAGGTCTCAGCTTAGGAGTTTGGGGGGGAAAGGAACATACACCTGGGAGTCTCCCACTCAATGAGGACTCAGTGAATACTTGACCTGTATCAGCAGCGGAGCTCTAACCACCTCGAAAGAGAGAGCAAGAAAGATCAATCCTGAACTGCGAGACTCACCTTCAAGGTAGAGAGCCAGCCCTACCTTGAAGGGGATGGAGATTCCAATGGCCCAGCTCAAACACATGTATCACTGTGGGTAGTATCCTTTCTCAGATGAATAGACTAGATAGAGAGTAAATATTGTGGGAATTTGGGAAATGTTTGTGTTGTGTTTTTAATAATAGACATCTTGTTAACACAATCAAGTTGAATGGCAAAGCAAATTTTGTGTCCCTTTGTCTGCCTCACCAATAAGAGTGCTTGGTTAAAGTGTTGTTAATACATGTACTGATCAAAGAGTCCAAAGCATTGACAACATTGGCGTCCCTGGAATGTCTTCAATAAGAACTGCTTGTATAATCTTTATAGTCGAATACCACCAATTCTGAACTCTCGGACATCCAACCTGAGCCTGGATTAAGAAGATAGCTGTCCCACTTGACGGCTAGAAAGAGGATGAAGATTTCTGACCAGTGATTGGGCCACAAACAAAGTGCTTGCAACATCAGGAGGACAAACAGCCAAGTTAGTACAGGGCCAGGGACCCACAATAAAGGAATTCTAGCATAGGCTCTTACAAGGTCGGGGACTCACAGAAAACAGAGGGAAGGAAGCCGGATACATGTTAGAGGATTTGTGAGGTGGCGAGAAAACAGATATTGGAGTCAGGGACCTACGAGAATATGAAGATGCAGGAGTAGGGTTTGGGACCTATGAGATAATAGTTAGTGAAAGAGATTAGGGACATAGATTTGCAGACGCGATAAAGCAGTGATATTGTGTCAGGGACCGAGGAGGGAGAAAGAAAGAGACAGAGAAAGAGAAAATAATAAATTAGAAAGAAATGAAAGGAGAAATGGCATAGCACTCTGAGTGGGAGGAGGCACTATGAAAGTATCTAAATAAAAGTGGCCAGGGGTCGACCATTTCAGTGAGCACATATCAGATCTGGGACCCGCACTGGAAACAGTGCAGAAAGCTGAAACAAAACATGCTTTAAACCTCAGCAAGGCTGTAGTGATAGTCAACTGCATGGAGTAACTTACAGGTAATGAATGGGAGAAGATAAAGCTAAGTAAGGAGCTGGATAAAGTGAAGCAGGAACTGGAGAAAGTAAGAGGCCGCTTACCACCCTGTAAAGAGGGATTTAAGTATAACTTAGTTATCAGGGATATTTCCAGGAAATGGGTAGATGTGATCCCTGTGATAATATTATGGCTTTAACAGATGTATTTTGTCCTTTTTTTTAAAGACAGTTTTTAAGGCAGAGGTATTGAGCAATCTACGCAGACCCAGTAGGGTAAACAATTTGTAAGGCCTTGGGTTTTTTTGAAAAAGTGGAAACAATGGAAGTAGCCTGAATGGGTAGGGTCAAACTCCAACAAAACCAGGATATTTTGTTTCAGTAGCAGTTGCTGCTGAAGTCTTGAAGATATGGAAGCTGTTTTTTGCCTCTGTCAGTCACAGCTAAAAGCTAGACGTTCTCTTCCTGCTGCTGGATTTGCATGTGGACAATCTATTTTTTTCTGAATTTGCCTTTTTAAAGAAGGGTTTAATGAGATGTTACTACATTTGAATAGTTAATTAGTAACAGTTAATATATCTATTATTTGGTTAAGCATTTCAGTACGGTTATAATTAAGCCAATTCTTTTTTTGATTCTTTCTTTCTCTTTTGCCATTGCCTCTAATTCAAGCTGCTTCATTTGCAATTGATTTTAAGCTATTTCCAAAGATTTCAATGACAATCTGGGCAATTATAAATGCTATGAGAATGCCACAATTACCTCCCCTTTCACGGAAACAGGCTACCCCGACTCCAGGTTGTTTGCCAATTCTGAAAGCTTTACCTTGTTCACTTTCTGTAAAACTCTGAAGTGACTACTTCTATCCCAGGAAACTCTTAGTGACCGAAATTGCCACTACTACACAATGCACACCCTGTTTATACCAACTGAATTCAATACCCGAAACGAAAAACACTAGTACGTACCACTTCAAGTCCAATAATCCTAAACCAAACCTGAAATTAGAGATTTTGATCGTGACAAGAGCCCCCAGTTAGTTATGAACCAGACTAAACACCCTCAAAATATATTAAGAAGATAGCCTCGACCCTAACTTTTTCTTATTTTAAAGATAAGTGCAATCTGTTGCATTCCAGATGCAATTTAATTGACCAAACTATCAGATTTGAAGCAAAACACACTTCATTCCTAAGCTGCAGTTAAAATACAGCAAAAGAAAGAATAAAGAAAAAATATATATCTGTACATATATAGTTATATTTAGACTTGTACTGAATTTATATTTTTATTTGACGCATTGGCTATTAGGACAGAAGAAGGAATTGACATGAGGGAGGCCAGACCTGGGCCAGCATGATGTAGTAAAAGAGGTGTGTTGAATGATTTGGCAACAGCTTATGGAGCAGGAGAGCCCACGGTCAATACCCTTGATTTGACTAATTTGGATAATAAACTCAAAGTTTCCACCGAGCAAGTCAAACAGGCCTTAATGAATCTGGACAGTTAGCAAGATGCCAAGAGGGACTAAAAGGAAATCAGGCAGACCACCACCTGGAAATAGAGTTAGAAGGGTATGCCAAGACCATAAACGAGATCATCAGGGGAAAGATAGATGATGACAGTAGGCAGCAGACAATATCCCGTGCAGCATCTATGGATGATTGAACAGCTGAGGGAGAACCTAGTCTGAAAACTAAAAATGCTGAAGATCACAGTAGGTCAGGCAGCATCCATGGAGGAAAAGCAAGCTAACATTTTGAGTCCAGGTGACTCTTCATCAGACCTGACGTAAGTGTGCAATAGTTATGCAATAGTTTGGGGGTTGGGGGCAGGGAGAACCTAAAGCAGGCTAAGAAAGGTCACATTCTGTTTTGGTTCAGTAACAAGTAAAGTGCATGTTCCACGGGAAGAGACATCCCAATATTTCAAATTGTCATTTTCGGCAACTGACCAAGAGGTCATTTAATTATGATTGTAAGGGTCCCCATGATATGCCGCAGGGGATCATACTGCCAAATCAAAATGGGTTACAAATCTTCAAGATGGAGATGGACAATTATCCGAGAGGGAGTATGGTTAGAATATGACAGCACCCTTCCATATGCTGTTGAGAAAGAGGGAAGATTCCTAGGTACCAGACTGGATAAATGTCAAACAAAAGAAGTAATTGTGTGCTCCTACCCTACATATTCAAGTAAACATGCCTTGTGTGGTGTGCAGACAAACACCACTCGAATTTGAACTGTGGCAATCTGAAGCTCTCAAACTGCTCTTTTCAAACCATGAACAATCTGAAACGGCTATTTCAAAAGGTACATTCTTGGTCTAAATCTGCAATCTCATTGACTATGGCTGAAAAAATGGCAGGTGGATTTCAATCTGGATAAGTGTGAGGTACAATTAATGGTAGGGCCTTGGGTAGTGTGTAGGAGAGAGGGACCCAGGGTTTCAGGTACAGAATTTGTCGAAGTTTACGTCGCATAGAGACATGATGGTTAAAAAGGCATTTGGCACACTTGCTTTCAGTGCTCAGTCCCTTGAGTATAAGAGTTGGGACGTCATGTTGAGCTTGTACCAGACATTAGTGAGGCCTCTTCTGGAATGTTGTGTCCAGTTCTGGTCCCCCAGTTGTAGAAAGGATATTATTAAGCTAGAGAGGGTTCAGAAGAGATTTACTTGGATTTTGCCAGGTGTAGAAGGTTTGAGTTATAGAGAAAAGTTGGATAGGCTCGGACTTTTTTCACTGGAGCATAGGAGGTTGAGAGGAGACCTTATAGAAGTTTATAATGAGAGGTATAGATAGAGTTAATGATAGTTGTCTTTTCCCTTAGGTGGGGGATTTCAAGATTAGGAGGCATATTTTTAAGGTGAAGGAAAGAGATTTTTAAAAAATGAGGGGCAAGTGTTTTACACAGAGGGTGATTCGCATGTGGAATGAATCTCCTGAGGAAGTGGTGGAATAGGGTACAATTACAACGTTTAAAAGACATTTGGATAAGTAGATGAATAGGAAAGATTTGGAGGGATATGGACCAGGAGAAGGCATGAGGAATTATTTTAGTTTGAGATTATGTTCGGCATGGACTGGTTGGAACAAAGGGTCTGTTTCCATGCCAAATGACTCCACGACTATGTGAATTAATTTCAGCTTTAAATATGTCTTTTTTATTAAATTAAGTCTGTGTTCCTGTTTACAGGCGACATTCTTAATTGCAAACATGTATTGTACCTGAACTTTATTGTGATTAGGATTTTTTATTTTCAATGATTTTCCTCCTTTTTTTTGTAGTTTTATTGATAATTGCTACAACTTAATCCTTTTGAGCTATTTAAGGTGAATTGATAATGCTGAGACACTCACTCCAGTATCCAGTTTAAACTCCATGATGTGCCCATTCACTTCCAGTTTAACACTCCTTGTATTCATTCCCAGAATTAATTTCTCCCAGAAACATTATTCTTTTTTATGATTTTATGATCTTTTATCTTCTTGAATCTGTTATGTTTCACTGAATTCTCTGATTGAATCTGATTGTTTAAAAATGCCTTGCTCTCCTGCAGTTGTGACAATGTTATCACTGCTAGGCAACCTTCCTAGTTGTGTGGCTTGAATCCCCCCAAATCATGGGCACTTTAGGAAAGATGGCTTGTTTGTGTCCATTTTGGTAGATTGTCCATGTCATGCACTTTCTTCCCTGCGGCCTATGTACTGAAACAACTCACTTAATTTCTTTCACAGTGCTTCATTTCCTCCTCAAACAAAGGCTCTGACCTGCCTCCAATTTCAGCTTGCCTATAGCAATCTATATTAATTTATGAGGTGTCATATCCTCCCTGCCTTGTGAAAGGTCAATAAAAGCCCTATCAAAAACTCTGACCATGAACTTGTCATGAATCAGTTCTGCCTTTGGTTCCTTTTTACACATGTATAATTTTCTGCTGGCCCACAAAGACAGATTATCAACAAACCCACGATTCCCCAGGTTTTAACATTTTTCCAATTAAATTTTGCATGCTCAATTATTACATTTCTCCTCACATTAAGTATGCATTGAGTATGCAGTATTTTTGTTGACTTGATTTGATCATTCATAATCATTCCCATTGCATACAATAAAGTACTGAACTGACCCTTTTGCCCTTAATGGTAAAGCCTGAAGCTGTTCTGCACCTCACAAATCGTTTCTTCAAAAAATCCCATTCCTGAATTTACAATGGTCAATTAATCAACTAAAATGTCCTGCTGTTTTAGGTCAGCATTTACAGACATCTGGATTCCAGTTCTCAGACTTTTGCTCTGCCCATGATGTCTCCTGATGGTGAATTTGAAAATGATTATTTTTTTTTTCACTTTCTTGACCACAAAATTCATTTCAATAGATTAATTCAACACCTGTTTGAGCTCTTTGTTTTCTTTTCTGGGGCCATTATCACTGTCAGCTTTTGGCAAGAATATGGGATCTGACTTCAATTAGTCTCCCAAATAGTGCCTCTTGAGATAAAGGTGCTTTGACACAGCTCTTCATTTACTGCTCAGTAGATATACATTTCCTTAGACATCGTGCCTCACTTCAGTTATTACTACACTATAATATATTATTTACATCTGCATTACATCATTGCAATCGTTATTGTACAATGTGTTGATGTCTGATTCCTCTACATATGGAGGTAACAATCTCGGGCAATATTCGGACAGGTCTCATTTTGCTAGCTTTTTGTAGCTCATGTTCTCCTGTTACTGCTTCTGTTTTGTCTTTGTCTGCACTCGACTGCTTATGAGTTAATGACTACCTTCTGAATGTTGGTTCTGTCACATTCAGTAAGCCCTATCTGCATTTACCTTAATTCCTGCTGATGGTGAGCTAGCCAACACTAATCTCAACCTGGCTACTCAGAGGATGCTTACCATCCTTCTCAATCAAGTTAGATTTCCACTGCTACAGTCCAATCCCCAGATCACACATCAGCAATGCAGCATCTAACAGTTTGAAGTGAAGTTTTAGATATGTAAGTCTTTAGATGCATAAGTGTAAAGATTTTTGAGCTGCAAATTTGATTCTCATTGCCTTCTTTTCCTTCTGCAGTGCTCTGCCGATAATATTGTCACTGCTGTTGGAACCTGCAATAACACTAAATCCAACACAATCACCAATCACTGAACCTTTCTAATGGCTGCTAATGGTATCCATTATTGCTATTCACACCCTCACTCTCTGCACATTCTACAACTCAAATCACAGTTGTGCTATTTTCATTGCCCTTTCCTTTTATGGTTTGATAGATTTTCCAATCTGTTTAACTTTGCTTCCACATTTATTGGCAAAATGGTCTTTGTATCCACATTCTCTGCCTTGCAAGGACAGGAGGCACCTTTTCTGTAGGACTGCATCTCACCACATCTGAAACGGTATCAGAACTCTGCTACTCACAGGTCCTGAATGCTATTGGGTCACTCGCTTACCGTCATACTTTGTGTTGCTGACGGTGAAATTGGACCAAATTTCATGCTGTGAAATTGTCCATCCATTGCTTCCAATCCAACAGGGTAAAAGTTATAAAGCAAAATAGGTAATTAGGAGCTTAGAGAAACTTTACGATGATGTCACAGAGCCACTTCCCAGTGGACATAACTAAAAATATGCAACCAGAGTTAGTCACATAGATGGAAGATGGTAGACTAATATAGCTCCGGGAACCGTCTGTTAACAAGGAAACATTAAATTCAGAACCTGCTGTATCTCAGATTTTCATATATCGTTCTATATATTATAAACATACAATAAACAGCCTCAGCTGAAGTCACTTCTTGACCTGGTCTTCTCCTTGACCAGCCTATCTTGAACCCAAACTCCTAAATAAGGTCCTGAAGCCACAAAACAAAAATGAAAATACTTTTAAATTGCAAAACTCCATAGAAACTGATTCCAAATAACTTTTTGAAGTGATGCAAATACATACTACATCGACATAAGACTGTTGTGCTGATGCATAAATTAGTTGTTAAAAGCCAGGGGTTTGTGTTAAAATTCATATTTTACTTAAAAATTTAAGCAGCCATATCTACTGAAGAAAATTTTACTCAGTTTTTAAAGTGTCCCTATTTTTCTTCTACTTCATTTAGTTTCCCTAACAACATTCTATTTCTAAGTTAAAGGCGGCTAATCAGTCAATGCTCAGTGATTAATTATTGTACAACTTAGCCACATCAGCTATCTCAATACAAATTTCAAGTATAAACTACACACCTGTTGGCTCAGTGCAGCAAGGAATAAACTTACTGAGCATTTTCCAAGATATAAATCTTGCAATTCTTCATCAATTTTTTTATTTAAATAGATGGAAAATTAGACGGGATGTATCAAGGTGTGATTCTCCCAACTGTTTTACTTCATGTGTTACAACCAAGTAATCCATATACCCATCTTCACTGATAGAATTGTTTGTTACAGATGAGGCATTTTGATTTTAAAAAGTACCAACTCACACTTTAAAAAAAAAATCAGTGCACAGACATTCTGAATTCCAGATGAGACTTCAAGAATTACTTGTTTTTGAAAGCAGTAGGAATCATATGAAGAAGTATTTTATGTGTGAAATGTCATTATTTTACTTCTGTAATGTAAATCTTGAAGCACAATGAGAAAGGATATGGTCCAATATATCACGATACAGCAGTGACATCAACAGTCATGCGATGGACAAGACAGGTAATCTGTACTCATGAGAGACGTACTTACCAAGAATTATTTTTAAAATTCATTCAGATGATGTGACTTCACTGGCTGTGTTAACCCTTTCTGCCCATCCCAAATTACCCTTGACAATACGGTGCTGAGCTGTATTCTTGAGTTTCTGCAGTCTGTGTGCTGTATGTAGATCCATACTGCCAATCTAGCAGCCTCAGGGCTGTTAAAACACAGATAGATTGCTAACTTGGCAACAAAGCAAGGGATGCTTGGTACATTGGCCAAATAAAACTCTGAAATCACAAAACCCACACACTAGGCAGCAGTCAGGTGCTAATTATATTAACATTATGTAAAAGGCAGCAGTTAGCCTGGGCAGACATACCTCCAACAACTTATCCACTAAAGAGGGTCCTGTCTGAAAGGAAACTACAAAAAGAAACTAACAGTAGCATGTAATCCACATGATCAAGTCTGTTTCAAACTATTAAGTGAGTCCCCCTGATTGGCCAGAAAACTATCTAAAGGCTTAAAAACAGGCTTCAACTGAAGACTACTCTTTTGGAATTATCTAAGGCCTTCAGAGGAGACCAGCATGGCAAGAGGCAGAGACCAGCTGACCATCCATACAGTGAGAGAGAGAGAGAAAGAGTGGAAGAGGAAGAAAGCAGCTTAGCAGACTCAGAGACAGAGCTACTGCATGAATTGACAAGAGACTCCAGAAGCATTGTAACTTTAAGGGGCCAAATAGGATCAGGGATAGTATGTTTAGTATTAAAGATGATTGTAACTGGTTTCCTAATAAAGTTGGGGCATTCTGGCATTGGTACCAGCTTGTGTTCATATTGATTTGTCTTCTTCGGCATTGTGGGACACCTGGGCAAATTAATTCATAACGTTCTGGTCGGAGTTGTCTAAATTCAGTTAAGGAGAGCCTAGACAACACCATTATGGTGAGAGTTCTAGGATTTTAACCCATCAACACTGAAGGAACTGTAATTTATATAATATAATACAGCACAGGAGGAGGTCTTTTGGCCCACCAAGCCTGCACCAATTTCTAATCCTTATGTAGATTGGCTACTTATTGCCCATATGCAATTGTCCTCTGTTCGCCTCCCGTTCATGTGTCTATCAAGATACGTCTTAAACATTGCTAATGTGCTTGCTCTCACTACCTCCACTGGCTGTGCATTCTGTGCACCCTCCACCCTCTGTGTGAAAACTTTTCCCTGCACTTCTCTTCTAAACTTTTCCCTGCTAACCTTGAGCCTGTGCCCTCTTGTAGTTGACCTTTCCACCCTGGCGAAAAGCCTTTGACTATCCACCCTATCTATGCCTCTCATAATTTTGTGGACCTCTATCTGGTCAGTCCTCAGCCTCTGTCATTCCAGTGAAAACAATCCGAGTCCATCCAACCTCTCCTCATAACTAAAACCCTCCAGACCAGGCAACATTCTGGTAAGCCTTCTCTGTACCCTCTCCAAAGCATCCACTTCCTTCTGGTAGTGTGGTGACCAGAACTGCACACAATATTCCAAATGAGGCCTAACTAAAGTTTTATACAGCTGTAACATAATTTGCCAACATTTACATCAACGCCTTGGCCAATGAAGGCACGCATGCTGTATGTCTTCTTGACTACCTTATCCACTTGTGTTGCCACTTTCAGGGATTTGTGGACCTGTGTGCCTAGATGCCTCTGTGTGTCAATGCTCCAAATGGTGCTACCATTTATTGTATGATTCTCACCTGAATTCAATCTTCCAAAATGCACCACCTCACATTTGTCAGGGTTAAACTCCATCTGCCATTTCTCTGCCCAAGTCTGCAAACTATCTATATCCCACTGTATCCTTTGACAATCCTCCTCACTAGTCAAAGAGTCAGAGTCATACAGAATGGAAACAGACCCTTCGGTCCAACCAGTCCATGCCAAACATAATCCCAAACTAAACTAGTCAAACGTGCGTGCTCCTGGCCCATATCCCTCCAAACCTTTCCTATTCATGTATCTATCCAAATGTCTTTTAAACATTGTAACTGTATCCACATTCACCACTTCCTCAGGAAGTTCATTCCACATGTGAACCACGTTCTGTGTAAAACATTTACCTCTTATAACATTTTTAAATCTATCTCCTCTCACCTTAAAAATATGTCCCCTGGTCTTGAAACCCCCATCCTAGGGAAAAGACAACTACCATCAACTCCAACTATACCTCTCATTATGTTATAACCTTCTATAAACGGATCTCAACCTTCTAATCTCTAGTTAAAAAAACATCCTAACCTATCCGGCCGTTCTTTATAGCTCAAATCTTCCATACCTGGCAACATTCTGGTAAATCTCTCCTGAACCATCTACAGCTTGATAATGTCTTCCCTATAACTGGGGACCAGAACTGGACATAATATTCCAGAAGAGGCCTTACTAATATCCTGTACCGTGACCTCACCATGATTTCCCAACTCCAATACTCAGAGGACTGAACAATGAAGGCAAGAGTGCCAAATGCTTTTTTAATCATCCTGTCTATATGTGACGCAAACTTCAAAGAATTATGTATCTGTACCCCAGGTCCCTCTGTTCTACCACACTGCTCAAAGCTCTACCATTAATTGAATAAGCCCTACCCATGTTTGCAAAATGCAACTCCTCGCATTTATCCAAATAGACCTCCATCTGCCATTTTTCAGCCCATTGACCCATTTGATCAAGATCCCTTTGTAATCTTAGAAAACCTTCTTCAATGTCTACTATGCCATTGCAATCATCCACAAACTTACTAATCAGACCACCTACATTATCCTCCTGATCATTTATATATATTACAAACAACAAATGTCCCAGCACTGATCCCTGCGGAATACCACTAGTTACTCATCTCCATTCTGGAAAGCACCCTTCCACTGCAACTCTCTGTCTTCTATGACTAAACCAGTTCTGTATCCATCTAGCCAGCACATCCCAGATCTCACGAGACTCTACATTTTGTATCAGCCTGCCATGAGATACCTTATGAAATGCCTCACTAAAGTCCATGTAGAAAACATCCACTTCCCTTCCCTCATCAATCATTCTTGTCACATCCTCAAAAAAACTTAATCAAGTTGGTGGGACATGACCTTCCCTGCACAAACCCATGCTGCCTATCACTAACAAATCTATTCGCTTCCAAATGTGAATAAATCCCATCTCTTAATAACTTCTCTAAAAGATAGTTTCAAGTTAGGATGATGAGTGGCTTGGAGGGACTTGCACATGGTGATATTTCCATATATGTGCTGTCTTTGTTCTTTAAAATGGTAATGGTAGTGCATTTCGAAGCTGCTGTCTCAGGAGTCTTGGTGAATTTCTATAGATCTTGTAGGTAGTATACACTGCTGCTATTGTGCATCATTGGTTGAGGGAATGAATGTATGTGGCTATTATGAAGATTAAGCAGGTTGTATTGTCCTGAATTGTGTCAAACTTTTTGAGTGTTATTGGAACTGCACCCATACAGGCAAATGGGGATTATTCCATTGTACTTCTGACTTGAGCCTTGGGTGGTAAGCAAGTTTTTGGGGAGTCAGGGCATGAGTTACTTGCTGCAGTATTCTAGCCTGTGATGTATTATTTTGGCCATGCATTTATGTGCTGATTCCAGTTCAGTTTCTGAAAACCCCCAGATAAAATGTGGTATAGTGGACAGCGAAGAAGATTACCTCAGGGTACAACAGGACTTTGATTAGTTGGGCCACTGGGCCGAGGAGTGGGAGATGGCATTTAATTTATAAAAATGTGAGGTTTTACATTTTGGTAAGGCAGATCAGGGCAGGACTTATATAGTTAATGGCAGGACCCTGGGCAGTGTTGCCAAACAAAGTGACCTAGGGGTGCAGGTGCATAATTCCTTGAAAGTGGAGTTGCAGATATACAGGCTAGTGAAGAAGATGTTTGGCATGCTTGCCTTCATTGGTCAGAACATTGAGCATAGGAGTTGGGACATCATGTTGCAGCCGTACAGGACATTGGTGGGGCCACTTTCAGAAAATTGTGTTCAATTCTGGTCGCATTCCTGTAGGAAGAATGTTGTTAAACTTGAGAGGGTGCAGAAAGGATTTACAACAATGTTTCTGGGACTGGAGAATTTATAGGGAGAGGCTGAATAGACTGCTTTTTTTTTTCCCTTGGAACATTTGAGGCTGAGGGGTGACCTTATACAGGTTTATAAAATCATGAGGAGCATGGATAGGGTGAATAGCCAAGGTCATTTTCCTAGGCTGGGAGAGTCCAAAACTAGAAGGTATTGGTTTAAGATGAGAGGGGAAAGGTTTGAGTAGGACCTGAAAGGTGACTTTTTCATGCAGAAGGTGGTGCATGTGTAGAACGAGCTACCAGAGGAAGTGGTGGAGGTGGGTACAATTACAACTTTTAAAAGACATCTGGATGGGCTAATGAATAGGAAGGGTTTCAAGGAATATGGGACAAATACAGGCAAACAGACTAGGTCAAATTGGGATGTCTAGTCAATGTGGACAAGTTGGACTGATAGATCTGTTTCCATGGTGTATGACTCTATGATTCTATGTTGTTAGTGGGGAATACAGTGTTGATAATCCCATTGACTGTCAATCAACATTAGTGTAAAGAAAAGAGTTTACAGAATTGTCCTAGTGTCAGGCAGAAGTCACTCATAGCTCGGGGAAACAATTGCAGTTCTCAAATTGCCAGGAAAGACCAGGACAGCCATAACTTGAAGTACAGAGTCCTGAGATGGAAAGCAATGTGATGTCTTGTGAATGAGTTTCAAATGTTAATATGCAGGCAATAATTGAGAAAGTTAATAGAATGTTATGACTTAAAGAGATCAGAATTGAAAACAATTGTGGAAGAGGTATGCTTCAATTAGAAAGGATCATAACATCTACGATCGCAAACACCATGATGTGAATAATATTAACATCAAGAAAAATGGTGACAATCCTTTAGACAATAACATTCCCATTATCCAATACCCCATCAACCAGAATCACGAGTATGCATCCCACCTCTCCCTCCACAGGTGCCACTGTCACTGTTGTGGACAAGTGACCATTGACCAAAATTTGGGCATTCTAAATTGGCCCACAGCTGGAGAAATTGGACAGACTAAATTAAACAGCAGCCAACAGCTATTGGCTACAGAGAATAGTGGAAACCAACATCAAAAAAGACACAGAGGTTCAGAGGGAACCAGTTACAACCAACCCAAAGGTGGTGCATTGGAGAAATATTGATCAGTCTTTCTGGCACCCTGACTTTCAGCCGTTGCCTGAGGATGTGCACTTTACACATCCCTGACTTGGCAACAGTGAATGGGATTGGTGCAACCCCATTATATCCTTTGAAACAAGCTCATGACCTCATTGGCCAAATGCCACAGAAAATTCAGGAATGTGCAGGGCGAGCGGGATAAGAACACACCTGGAAGCAACCCACTCAGAGCAAGACTCGTGGCAGAAGATCATGTCAACGCAAGAAGACCCAGGAGAAGATCCGTCTTGACCCATGAGGCCAACCATTGTGGAAAAAAGCCAGCTCTAGTTTGGAAAAGGAGGAGATTAAAACTGCCCAGCTTTAACATGTAGATCGCTATGGGCAATACCCTCTCTCAGATGGGTAGAGCTAGATCAAGAGTAAATATTGTGGGGATTTCAGAAATGCTTGCATGGTGTCTTTAATAAAGAATGTTTTGTTGATAAAATCAAGCTGAACAGTAGACCAGATCCTGTCCCTTTATCTGCCTCACTGACAAAAGCACTTGCGTAAAGAGTTTTTTGTACATTGACTGGTCAAAGTGTCCAAAGCATGGGTAACACTGCCTAAAATACCCTTGTTGTCCGAAGTGATTGTCATAGAACCATCTGAAGGTTGAAGTATTTTTCACTTGGTGTTTACAGGGTAAAGATTCAAAAGTGATGAAGTTCTAAGCTTCTGCAAATTGCAGTGTATATCAAGGTATTTGATTCCTATTGTTGTCATAGGCTGTAACGAGTTAACCAAGATTTTTGATTTACTGGCACCACCTGATCCTGGTGCATGCTGGATAACATGAATTTTACTGTACATATATCCAGTAACAATATAAAGTAACACATGACTGACACTGTTGTGTAGCAAGACTAAAGGACAAAGAATGGATCACTTATGACATGTACAAATTGAGAGTGAATTGCCATGAGTTGAACATATCATCTTCCAACACATTATCCCATCATATTAATAGAAATAATGGTTTGATTATCAATTTTGCACTAGCTTTCTTTCATCTCACTTTCAGCTATGAACTGCTTAATAGGAATGTCAGTGGATTATCTCTAATATTGTTCTGAAGATTATATCTAGATGTCAACTGCAATAGACTATGGTAACTTAAAACCAGGGATTTGTTTAAGGATTTTCTTAATTGGCAGAACAATGAAAGCTCTGTTAACATGGTTTCTCTATAATTTCCATTGAACATGTGCCAATAACACAGGGCCAATTGAAGAACACTACAAGAAATTCCCAAAATAAGATTTTTAATTATCCAGCAATATTTGTTCTTGTTGACCAAGAGCGCATATTAATACACTAATTCGTACACTATGCAATCGTATTCTTCTTGAGTTCATTGCCTGATGGCAGGTCCAACATACAGCACTGTGACTCCCTCCTAAAACAAGGAAGCAGCTTTCAAATTTACCCCAGCCTGAATGGGGACTTGAACCACATGCTGTTGGCACTAGTTTAAATTATAATAGCTGTTCAGGTAACTGAACTAACCGGCCCACCAAAGAGTTTGAGTTTCCAGGGCTGGTGGCATCCAAAAGGAATATGTTATAGCCTGCTGAGCGTGTTGGAGTATGTTGAGGCCAGCCAAAGGCTGGTGGCAGGGCAGGTGTGGTTCGGTTCAGGACCTACCATGGCTAAGGGAGGTGTTGCAGCTGGTTGGCAAGGAAAGTGTCCACACAATAAGGTGAATGGTATGTCCGTGGTGGACTGCAAGGGGAGGTTCAAAGCTGGCTTGTGGAGTGGGTGTCTGGTCTGGCGGCCAAGGGCTTTGGTGGGTCAGCAGGAGTTCAGCGGCTGGGCTTGTTGGGTCCAGGGATGTTAGGATTGAAATTATGTTACTGTGGGTGAGGTGTGGGTGGGGTGGGGGATCTGGTCATGAGTGGGATCATCAGGGGTCCCAGGAGGTTGTAAAAAGTCAAGGGGACGTGTATTGGGTGAGTTTGGTAAATTGGGGATTCAGTTTAACAGTTATCCAGGAAATATATTTAACCTTTACTCACCTAACTTGTCCTGAACAACAGTTTACTTGAAGGAAGCAGTACCTTCACAATTCCCCATTGGCCACACCAACCCTCTTGGCCACTGCAGGTCCAGACACAAATCCGCCCACTTCTGCCACCAGCTCCAAAACTGCACTAGCCGCCCCACAACTGCTGCTGGCCTCAACATATCCCAACCCCCTCAGCTAGCCCAAAGTGCCCCCTGGATGCTACCAGTCCCAGCGACTCAAGCTCCTTGGTGAGCTGGTTAGGTTAATTGTTTAGAGAGCGATTATGGATTAAACTGCTAACAACAACTCAGGGCTCAACTCCCCATTCTGGCTTGGATGGATTTTGAAACCTGTTTCCCTGTCTCAGAAGGGAGTCAAAGCATTCTTTCAGAAAGTTCCAGATACTGGAGAATAACCCACTGGAATCTTCAACTTCCCAGGCAATTCCCGTGGAGTCAGCTGCATTGGGGATTCTGCATTGTCCTGATGCACAACACCAAACCAACTTGCTCCAATGACTATCTGGCCATTGGAATATCCAGACTAGTGTATTAATTATGCTACCACCTGACGACTAATTGCATAGAATTCAGTAACTGTTTCTGTTGTATGTTTTGTTTCATGGTTAAATAATAAATATATTATGCAATGTTTAATATAATGGCGTGCATTGACATGACACCTGAAATTTCTCAGGCATTTCAGTGTAATTAATTATTTTGTAATAATGATGCATTATAAATACCAACCATTTTGTACACAGCAAAATGTCTCAGAGGACAGTGATCTACATGACTGCGAAGTTGTTTTCGATAACATTGAATGAGGGACATATGTTGTCAGACACTAAACAAAACTCCTTACTTTTATTTGAATAGGACTCTTTAATGCCCACATGAACAGTTAGAATATATTTAATGGCCTTTCATTTAATATCACATTATTGGCTGTAGCTTTGTCAATGCTTAAACTAAAAGCATTGTACTGGGCTATCTGTTTAGATTATGTTTTGAAAAGATGATTTAAAATATGGGCATAAAGTCTTCTAATTAGAAAATATTGTGCATAGTTAGAAATTGATTTGTTGCTGCATAGCTTATTGAAACTGAAGACAATGAATTTTACCACCAGCCATTATTATTTGTTCATGATTATTTGACCCATGCTTTACATTTGAATTATTTGTCCTCCTTTCTAGTGTATGAATGTAGGTCCAATAGAATTTCAGATCATAAAATGGGAACATAGGAATGGGAGTGGACTATTCAGCCCATTCAGCATGTTCCACCATTTAATGAGATCATGACTCAACTATGGTCTATCTCCTTATGTCCACCAATGGCTCATTTCCCTTAATATTGTTGCTAATAAAATTTTATCTCAGATTTAAAATTAACAACAGGTCTGGCATTCACTGCCATTTGTGGAACGGAGTTCTGAACCTCTACCACCCTTTGTGTGTAGAAGTTTTCTACTCTAATGAATGGTCTGACCTTCGTTGTTAGAGACTGTGCCGCATCGTACTAGAATCTGTAACCAGTGGAATTAGTTTATCTTTATCTATCCTGCCTTTTCCTGTTATTATCTTGAAGATTTTGATCATTTCATATGTTAATCTTCTAAATTCTGAAGAAAACAGATCTAATACATATAATCTCGCCTCATAATTTAAACCTTTAAGACCAGGTTTCCCTGTTGAAAACCTATGTTGCACTACCTTCAAGGCCAAAATATCCTTCCTAAGATGTGCTGTTCAAATCTGCTCAAAGCACTCCAAGTGGGGTCTAACCAGGGTTTCCGTAGCTATAGCATAAATTCTACACCTTTATACTCCAGTCCTCTTTATATAGAGGCCAGCATTCCATTAGCTTTCTTGATTATTTTCTGCACATGGTCATCACATTTTATAAATATATCTACTTCAACATTCAAGTCTCTTTGGACATCCACTGCATTTAACTTTATACTGTCTAGAAAGTATCCCATTCTTTTCTGCTCCGAAATGGATACCTCATACTTGCTTACAATGAATCACATCTGCCACAGTTTTGCCCATTCACTCAGTCCATCACTGTACCTTTGTAATTTTATGCTATCATCTAAACAGTCTACAATGCCACCTAACTTTGCGTCATCAGCAAATTTGGATATATGACTTTCTATTCTCTTTTCCAAGTCATTAATAAATACTGCCAATAATTGAGTTCCTTACACAGATGCTGGGACTCAACTAGTTACATCCTGCTAATTTGAATACCTACCCATTATTCCTATTTTCTATCACCTGCCACTGGCCCAATTTCCCAGCCATGTCAGTAATTTTCCCTCAGTTTTGTGGGCTTCTATCTTAGATAACAGTCTTTCGTATGGTCATTATTAAATGCCGCCTGGAAATTCATATAAACAGCATTGATTGACATTTCCCTGTCCAGTACCTAGAATTGCTGCTGATAAAGTTAGATTAAACAATATCTGAAAGATATTGAATCAGTGCGATATCTTGTGGTGAACTTGGCAGGACCTCGTTTAGGTGTTCAACGGTTTAATTGTTCTACCTTTGATTGATTAGTATCGTCTTTATACACCTTCTTAATTGCTTAAACTAATGAATGAAATCTGACACAGTTCACACAAAGACTTTTATTCTGAAATTTTTTGAAGTATTGTAAATTAATGTTATGACCAGTTGAGGAGCATGAATTTGTTCCCTTTATTTAAAACTCCTTAGTTGGTCACAACAAATACATTTTACTTTTGTTTAACATGTTGCTGCATTGCACTTTGGTTAATACATTGTAATATTCAGAATTAAGGAACCAATTATAAGGATTGAAGGAAAAACGTCTTATACATACTGATTCTGAAAATAAAATCTAACATCAAACATTGGTATAACGTTTAAAAAGTGCCCTGTACAAAAGAGATGATAAGAATGTGCAATTGAGAAAAATTCTTAGAGGCCTTGAGATGTTCATGGTTAACTGGATACCGCATTATTTAAGTTATTACTTATATCCTCAGGATTAGCAACACACGTAAATACTTTTAGAGTTCTCAGTAAATGAATGTTTCTCTGATTTGTTTACCATTGAGCGCACTTTCTTGAGAGAGACTAAGAGAAACATAGAGAGAGAGAGAGAGAGAGTCTTCCAATGCTGCTGTTACAAATCTGCTTTTACATCTCTGCTCTGCCACAAAATCTATTGCCTGAAATATAGCAACTTTATTCTTCCTGTGTTTGGCTTCATATTTTTAACAAGCTAAATAATGTGTAGGAGTGTTGCTCTGGGAGACTTCAACATTGACTCCAGACCCCATGAAGTCTCATGGCTTCAGGTTAAATATGGGCAAGGAAACGTCCTGCTGATTGCCATATACCGTCCTCCCTCAGCTGATGAATCGATACTCCTCCGTGTTGAATAATATTTGGAGGAAGCACTGAGGATAGCAAAGGCACAAAATGTACTCTGGGTGGGGACTGGACATCCATGAGGCACTGTGGGCCATCAACAGCAGAGGAATTGTACGCCAGCACAATTTGTAACCTCATGACCCGGCATATCCCCCACTTAACCATTACCATCAAGCCAGGGGATTAACCCTGGTTCAATGGAGACTGCAGGAGGGCATGCCAGGAGTAGCACCAGGAATACCTGAAGATGAGGTGTCAACCTGTTGAAGCCATCAAACAGGGCTACTTGGAGGCCAAACAGCAAAAGCAGCAAGTGATAGACAGAGGTAAGCGATCCCACAACCAACGGATCAGATCTAAGTTCTGCAGTCCTGCCACATCCAATCGTGAATGGTGGTGGATAATTAAACAACTCACTGGAGGATGAGGCTCCACAAATATCCCCATCCTCAATGATGGAAGAGCCCAGCATGTCTGTGCAAAAGATATGGCTGAAGCATTTGCAGCAATCTTCAGCCAGAAATGCCGAGTGGATGACCCATCTCAGCCTCCTTCAGTGGTCCCCAGCATTACAGATACCAGTCTTCGGCCAATTCGATTCACTCCACGTGATATCAAGAAACGGTTGGAGACACTGGATACTGCAATGGCTATGGGCCCTAACAACATTCCAGCAATAGTACTGAAGACTTGTGCTCCAGAACTTGCAGCTCTCCTAGCCAAGCTGTTCCAGCACAGTTCCAACACTGGTATCTACCCAGCAATATGGAAAATTGCCTAAGTATGTCCTGTACACTAAAAGCTGGACAAATCCAACCCAGCCAATTACTGCCCCATCAGTCTCCTCTCAATCATCAGTAAAGTGATGGAAAGTGTCATCAACAGTGCTATCAAGCAGCACCTGCTCAGAAATAACCTGCTCAGTGACACCCAGTTTGGGTTTCACCAGGGCCACCCAGCCCCTGATTTCATTACAGCTTTGGTTCAAACATTGTCAAAAGAACTGAATTCCAGAGGTGAGGTGAGAGTGACAGCCCTTGCTACCAAGGCTGCATTCAACTGAGTGTGGCATCAAGGAGCCCTAGCAAAACTGGAATCAATTGGTATCAGTGGCAAATTCTCCAGTGGTTGGAGTCACACTTGATAAATAGGAAGATGGTCGTGTTGTTGGAGGTCAATCATCTCAGCTCGAGGATGTCTCTGCAGGTGTTCCTCAGGGTTGTGTCCTCAGCCCAACCATCTTCAGCTACTTCATCAATGACCTTCCCTCCATCATAAGGTCAGAAGTGGGGATGTTCACCAATGATTGCACAATGTTCAGCACCATTTGCGACTCCTCGGAATCTGAAGCAGTCCATGACCAAATGCAACAAGATCTGGACAATATCCAGGCTTGAACGCACAAGTGGCATGTGACATTCGTGCCACACACATGCCAGGCAATGACCATCGCCAATAAGAGACAATCTAACCACCACCCCTTGACATTCAATGATGTTTGAATCCCTCACTATCAACATCCTGGGGGTTATCATTGACCAGAAATTCAACTGGACTCACCACATAAATACAGTGGCTACAAGATCAGGTTAGAAGCTGGGAATACTACAGCGAGTAACTCACCTCCTGACCCTCCAAAGCCTGTCCACCATCTACGAGGCACAAGTCAGGAGTGTGATGGAATACTCCCCACTTGCCTGGATGACTGCAGCTCCAACATCACTCAAGAAGCTTGACACCATCCAGGACAAAGTAGCCCGCTTGCATGGTACTACATCCACAAGCATCCATTCCCTCCATCACCAACGCTCACGAGCAGCAGTGTGTACTATCTTCAAGATGCACTGCAGAAATTCACCAAAGATTCTCAGACAGCACCTTCCAAACCCACGATCACATCCATCTAGAAGGACAAGGGCAGCAGATCTATAGGAACACCACCACCTTCAAGTTCCCCTCCAAACCACTCACCATCTTGACTTGGAATATATATTGGCGTTCCTTCCCTGTTGTTGGGTCAAAATCCTGGAATTCCCTCCCTAATGGCAATGTGGGTCAACACACAGCGTGTGGACTGCAGCGGTTCAAGAAGGCAGCTCACCACTTCCTTCTCAAGGGCAGCGAGGGATAGGTAATAAATGCTGGCCACCCCATCTCCTACCGACTAACCTCATCCCGCCCCCTTGACCTGTCCGTCCTCCCTGGACTGACCTATCCCCTCCCTAACTCCCCACCTACACTCACCTTTACTGGCTCCATCCCCGCCTCTTCGACCTGTTTGTTTCCTCTCCACCTATCCCCTCCTCTATCCATCTTCTATCCACCTCCCACTCTCTCCCTATTTATTTCAGAACCCCCTTCCCCTCCCCCTTTTCTGATGAAGGGTCTAGGCCCGAAACGTCAGCCTTTCTGCTCCTATGATGCTGCTTGGCCTGCTGTGTTCATCCAGCCCTGCACCTTGTTGTCTCGGATTCTCCAGCATCTGCAGTTCCTACTATCTCTGGCCAGACAGCGACACCCACATCCCACAAATGAGTAGAGAAATAAATCCCAATATGTGCAATTTCCAGAAAGGCATAAATCATTCAGGAAGTAAAGATTTGAGTGATTGGTTTCAGTCTTTTTGTCAGTTTTTGTCATGCTAGTTGCAGTTTTGACTGGGTCTTGTTTATTGATGGTTTCAAGGGCCAACTTAACCAAGTCATGTAACCACTGGAGCCACCTTAAGTGTTTTTTTTTCCATTTTTAAAACTTAATTTAGTACAAGAATGGCCTATTTCTATCGAACAGCACCTGCTCAGCAATAACCTGCTCAGTGTAATACTTTGTAATACCCTGTAGGTTTTTTTTTGAAATATTAAAGTGCATTACATACAGATCATTTGCAGATTCTGGTTATCCCAAACATCAAATAGTTTTTCTTTAAATATTAGTCCATGAAAGGTCTCAGTTATTAAAAACAGATGATAGAAGTTGAACAATGATTGTTTATTTTTCCCTCAATCAAAACAAGATTTAGAAGTTCAGTCATGCTCTAAGTTCAATAAGACATACAACAGCACAGCAAATCTTCTTTTAGATTGAGATTGAAAGAGATGTTGGGATGGGTTGGGGTCAGGTAGGGATAAGAGTTAAGTGGTTTAATGGCAAACATGAGCTGAAGGATCTATCTCTGCCAATGTTTCGAAACATTAAAGTAGAATAAAATATACAGATCTTTTGCAGGTTCTGGCTATCTCAATTTTTTACCCTTAATTATAAGGTGACATAATGTCAAACAATATGCTAAGCTAATGTGCAAATTATGGTGTTAATTAGTTTAACAGAAATAATTTTAAAATATACTATACTCAGCATTTGAATGACTACATTTCAGTTTGCCCAACAAATTTTGGGTTAATATCTACATGAATAATCACAGGTCACTCAATGTATTTTCTGAACCACTTAGCCTTTTTTTACACTGCTAACTTCATCTAGTGCCCTGCCAATGTAAATCTTTGTCAGCCTGAAACACATGTTTGAAAATTGTCCCTGTAAAGCTTGGGATTTTACCTTGAACTGTAAATGCACATACAAATTGCCAGTGCAGATGCAACATAATGTTATAATGACTCAGGAAGAGTTTGGTTGTAAAATGATGAGTCTGACATTTTCTAGAATATGATGTCAACAAAACGATGTTATGGTCCATAGAAATCCCTTCAAATTATGTTAAGAAGATCGTCTAGACCCCGATGTTTTCTTAATTTTAAAGGCAAGTGTAAAGTATTGTGTTCCGGATGCAATTTGATTAGTCAAACTACCAGGCTTGAAGCAAAACACACTTTATTCTTGTATTATGGTTAAAATACAAACAAAAGAATGAAGAATTAAAATAACAACTCTATTGGAAAACTTAACAGAATAATAGATTGTTTAACTACTAAACAGCAACTGTTCCAAAATAGTAATGTCCCATAAACACATCCTTGGCAAAGGCAAATTTGGTAAACTAGATGATCTCACATCTCCAGTCGAGAAGGAAAGAACATCAAGGGATAAGAAAATCCTGGTTCTCCGGGAGCTTGACCCAACCCCTTCATGCTGATTCTGTTATTCCAATTCAAAAAAAAATGTCTTCATAAGTTGTTTACCTTATTGGCTTGGAAAGACTATTCAAACCCTTTGTCTCACTCTCTCTTCATTAAAAGAATCAGGATAAAATACACCTCTAAAGCCACAGTATCATCACAAAGAGCAGTGCAATTTTTGATGGTATTTATGAGGTAACTGTTGAAATGGAGAAACAAAATGAATCCAATTGTAATTCCCTGGAGTTTTCCATATTACTGATGAACACATATTGATCATAAATTGCCTTCCATATCCATTGCACAAGCCCAGATCCTGAGTAGACATGGACACTTGATATATCCTTTTAGGATGTCTCATCCTACAAAATGTTCAAGAACAGTGTTCGGCTACTTCCTGAACAATGAAGAAACACAACAATTCTTGAGATCATCTACATTTGACCAAAATATTCTAAACCAAATTTTACAAATGGATGAAAACTTGCTGTCATCAAGAGTTTTAACCTTCATCCAACCCGCTCTCTGATTTCATTTTGAACTCCATTACAGCACATATGTAGGAGAGATACACAGCCTCACTGCAGCCTAGGATTTCATGGAGTTCTAAAAATAGCCATTAGAACCAGCTTCCAGGATTTTTGACACTGTTCTTGGTATGCCCAATTTTCACCACCATCTTAAGTGTGCAGTCAGGTATGTTATATGAGTCTGCTTCCTGTACTCCTTTCCTAGGTGGTTCCATTGTGGGTATGGGCATCATCTAGTATTCACCTAGGAGTTGGGCCTGTATTTAAAAGATATATGGTTCATGATAACTCAGATGTGCCATAAATCATTATCTGCATGAGGGACCCTTTAAAAGGTACATTCATGAAGTCAAACTTATATTCTCATGTCTAACTATGAACATCTACCCATCTCCCATGACACCTGATGTCTTCCTTTCTATGTCCCTCTGCTCACTTTTTCCATGGTCCCTCACAATTTCAAAGCCAAGCTATGACACCTCCATGGGTATTTACAACATTTCAGCACAGAAATGCTGAACCATCTAGTGTAGGCTGTGTGAAAATTTTTTTTTTAAAAGACATTCATTCATGTCGCATCACTTTCTTCTTTAAAAATAAGAATTTTTGCTACAGCCCTTTTGAAATTCCATTCAGAAACTTTGAAGTATTAATATTTGCAAAACAAAATAATATAATTGATTGCAACAAAAACAGAAATTGCTGGAAAATCTCAGCAGGTCTGGCAGCATCTGTGGAAAGAAATTAAAGTTAACATTTCTGGTCCATTGACCCTTCCTCAGACCCTTCCTTGGGTCACCTTCAATTTCTGTTTTATGTTTCTGATTTATAGAATCTTCAGTTCTTTTGGTTTTTAGTTAATATGACTGATTGGTTTTGGACAGAGTGCAGAATACACATGGAGGTGCCATAGCTTGACCTGAAGGAGTTTGCATATATGGGGTTATGTGGAGTGTGTGGGTGATGAAGGAATGTGAGGGGTGACTGTGAATGAGCTGTTTTTTTTTACTGTCTTTATTACAACTGGGGCAAAGTCTCAAAGCAGTAAGATGATCTTTGTAAAGTGTCCACCTTGATCAATGTGGCTGTCTCTAAAATCTTCCTTGGGGCAGTGGAGCAGTCAACAGCTATCAGTCACCAGCTATCAGTCACCCCACACCTGAGCACCTCCCCCACCTCCTCAACTGAACTTCCACTTCTGTTGTCAATTCCTCCTAAAACAGATAAGCTTCCAAGACAGGAAACTTTCTGAGCCATGTAACCTATTCCAAATGTGAAATTCTAGACCTTTATTTTGTTTAGCAAAAGTTTTGGGCAATAAAATAATATTTTGTCATCTTAATTACAACCTTCAAACCCCATTGGAGTGTTCAGGTGTAAATAATGATCATCAAAGAAGAGGAAAGTTTCTTGCTTTTTACCCAGATAATGGAGAGCAACTATTTTTATAAATGATACATCGAAGTAGTGCATTCCTCAAATAGTCAAGTGTTTACATCATTGGGGCTAATAAATTTGTTGAGATCAAACATATGACATCTTTCTTAAACTTTCCTTTGTCTGGTCTTGAATTGGCAGCTTGAGGTCCTTTGTTTTTGGATTTTGAGGCTTTAAGGTGATAAAAATTCAATTCAGCCATAAATTATTCTCATAGGTGTTCTGAGAGAACTGTGCAGTAACTGTGCCCTGGGCTTTTACAGCTAAATCTATGGATTGCATTTCTCTCACAGATACTTTGTTGTTGTTTGTAGTTTGTCCCTTATGAATGTATGCTTTCTTGCTTTTTTACCGATACTGTTCTGAGTCCCTACAATCCCTAGTTAGTCCTCATCCTAAACTAAGGCTCCCTCTCTTCAGTACTGTAAACTGTTTACTTACACCACAAAATACATTGTACTGAACACAGCTCTTTGCCTAAGTGTATCTCTTCTAATCCTCCTTAAGGCTCCATTGGATGTTTCCCTCGCTTTTCTCATCTGTGCTAAAGTCAGAGTGGTATCGTCAATTACCTCATCATTAGCATATTAATATTCGAATATACAACAACAAATGTCTAAATAAAACAATAATGAAAGTGAAAGCTGGAAGGCAAGAATTGAAAATTGTTAAAACCTCATTACAGAGGCTTTAGTACTGATGAAGAGAAAGATCCTGCACTTAGAAAACACTACTTTTCATAACCTGAAGAAATCCCATAAGCTTTACACTCAATAAATTACTTTGAAAAGTGTCCACACGTGTTGTGAAGGGAAACTCAGCAGCAAAGTTGCACGCAACAAGGTTTCAAATTCAGAAATGTGAAAAATGATATTATTGGTTTAATTAGCTATAGAACAGATATGCTCAAAACGCCAAGAAAATACTCCTTCAAATAGTGCCAAAGAATTTTTAATGTCTAACAATGAGGGCTGATTGTACCTCAATTTAATATCTTATTGGAATATTGGGACCTCTGACAGTGTAGAACTTAATTATGACTACACAGCACTAACCATATGAGCTCAACTGTTAAAGCACAGCTCGGATCCATGATTTTCTGACTTAAAGTCACAACTGAGACAAGACTAACACTTGTAAAGAAATGTTGATCCAAATTTTGATGCCATATAACTCCTGATTTTGGCGCAAATAGGCCACAATGCATTGGAAAGATGGCCAAATATTCTCTATGTGACCTCTACATAGTTTTTACCTTGTCCAAATTTACAACATGATTTGGGGCCAGCAAGGAAGCAAGCAATAGCTTTGTCAAATTAGGTTAAATTGAAATAAAATTCCTGGCTCAGTTTTGCTGCTAGCAAGAACACTGATGCTAAAACCCACAGATTGTCCAGAAATCTATAAGACGTGAAGACCATTTTTCAACCATGACATACAATGTGAAGAGTGGAGCAGGAGATGCAGGGATCTTTGTGGTTTAACACGATGTATAAGGAATTTGCACCATGTTCCAAAATTATGCCAGTTTTACTTGCTTGAATTCAGGTGTGGATTGGCCACCTTCATCATTGCCAGCATGAAAGAGCTTTTCCGTTCGAACTGTAGGCCTGAACGAAGCCCATATTTTTCCAACCTGCAGATTGTTTGCACCACAATAGTGTCAGACAATGACCATCTTCAACAAAAAAGAGTTTGCATGACCACAGGAGAGGCAACTGAGTATATTTTTTGCACTTACAAAAATATCTCATTGCCTATGAGGACCATAGATGACTGAAAACATTCATACCAGTTGACTACAGTTGTCAAGGGGCCTGCAATAACTTTCATTGAAGCTAACACATCTCCATGCCAATCACGGAGGAAATTTTTTCCTTACAGGTTGTGCACCACTAAGCAGCAAAAGGCTGGAACATGTCACAATACTATCAGATGCAGCCTAATGCTTGGCTACAGCTCCATGCGAACTTCCTGCACTGATGACCTATGTGATGTAGCCTGAGCAAAACCTCCTTAGAGCCACAAAATGCAGCAATCAAACACAGAGTTAATTACTGAGCTCTTTGTAGTACATGAATGCATATATTAATAACATGGTGCCGTATACAATGTTGTAACACTGACATCGATAATCACATCCTATCAAGACTTTCAGAAGAGAGAATGGAATAACCATTATGAGAGACCTCTATTACAGAGCCCATACTTACTTGGAATAATATGCAAATGTCAGATTTAGAACTCCTTACTATCAAATAATGGCCACTTTAGAAAAGGCAGAGATCAAGATTACATTTAGAATAGAGATTGTACCATCTAAAGGAGGTATTTCTCAACAAAGAAACCCAAGTCCCTAACTCATGAAGATTGATCAACCTACAGTTAAATTTATAAAGACAACTCAGCCATGTCTCTACAATTTACTTGCAGTCTCCCACTTGCAGATTTCTTTCCTTTCAAATTTGCTAGCAATTCCTTCAACCACTTGTCCTTTAGTCTTGATAAAAGTCTGCCGATGGCTCCAGAGGGCGACTAATATTTTCCAAATGCTTTCAGAATATTTACTTTCCTTATTGTAACACTAATGTTTAATTGTCGACAGTCCTATAAATTTGATCTACACATAACTTACCTCTTTCATGAAACATTGCCCAGCTGAGACCCATATGAGTCTGTGTCAAACTTTATGAATTATTAGGAGCTTACATTGAAGAATTCAACAATATGTGCAGCTAAGTTTTTGAACAGGCTACTCAGCGCTTTTTTAATCTTTTGGAATAGACTTAGATGTTAAGATCAAATGTTGCCCCTGTATTTTTTTAATTTATTGCCTGGGAATAGAGGTCAAAATATTTGTAATCCCTTGTATTATAAAGTGGCTCTTGCACAGATGCTGTGACTACATTAAAGGCATCCTGTATTCCAAAGATAAATGCTATGACCACTGATCACTGTATGCTGCTCAATGTATAGTAATCTTGAGAGAAACAATCATGCCTTGCAAATCTGGTCATAGTAGATAAAGTGCTGAAGAAACAGTTAATATGGAACATGTAGGAGTTGTATCTATGAGTGATTGCTTCTTGAAGGTGATACAACTCTTAAGAGTAACTAATAATTTCACATCGAATTGAAAATGTAATTCATGGGACCAGAACCGTTTGATAAGGCAGATATGTATCAAGATAATGCTGTTCATCTGGAGGTGGCCAAACTTCATGAAGAGATAAATAGTATTAAAAGTACAGTAAAATTTCCTTTCAAATAGAAGATGACAAGAGTAGCACAGAGATTAAAATTGCAGCTCACAAGATCCCAATGTACTACAGCTGTTTGACATCTGTACTCTTTGTTTTAGGCTGATCATTACCCAACTGACCATTATAGGTAACATGCCAACACAGGAAGAACCACTCAAGTGTGCTTGATCTTTGCTAGTGTAGCAGAGCAGTGTCTGTCTAGGATACTAATAAACCTGTTTTGACATACATATGTTAAAGGCAGAGCTACTAAAAGCATCAAACTAAATTTCTGGGCTTAAACTGGCATACAGATTGTGGGGCAAGGTATTGTGCGCACATTAGGGTCTTGGCAACTAAGAACATTGTGCCCTGCAGGAGAAATCTGCCACTGCCAGTCTTAACATCAAGGAGAGAGAGAGATACAGGTCTACTGGAGGCCAAGTGTCTTCATTTAATCGCCATCAACCTGAATATAATAGTGCAGACCATGAAGGAGAGGATATAGACCCTCTGCCTGGACTGTGGCAGGGCAAGTCTATCGAGCTGTGCTGCAAAGACATCTTTCTTTTCACAATGTCATCTTTCTCTGCCTCCTTACTTTCCTCCTCTCTTACCTTCTGTATCTGTCACACTCATGTTGACACTTTGGCAAAAAACAACAGTTACTGTCATTGCCCCAACGTTTCCCCACAGCACTGCTAATATTACCTTGTGAGGTGCATAAACAACTTTTTGAGAACTTCAATGAAATCTGCCTCTGCCACACTCAGACTGTGCATTCTATTTCCTAACCACTCTCTGGAGAAAAATGATTTTCATTATGTTGCAATTGGTACTTTAGTCCATCATTTTAAATTGGTGTCTTCTTCTTCTCAGCCTTTCTGTCTATTTACTTAGCCTAAGGCCCTTGTGATTTTGAACAGTTCTGTTAAATGTCCTCTCAGTATTCTCTTCCAAACATCTCCAATCCTTCTGGAAGACTATTGGCCAAGTGCTAGAAAATGGGATTAGAATAGTCAGGTGTTTTCTTTTACTCGATGAGCCAAAGGCACATTTTCTGTGCTACAGACCTTTATAAATCTAAAATATATCACTTTATACATCCCTTCATTAAATTTCATCATTTATGTATGTGCTTATTTCATCAGCCTATCCACATTGTCTTGAAGCCTAACACTATTGTACTATAATGAGAAGGGATATGCCAAAGAGATTGTGATGTTTATAATGATGTGACATCCTTGGCCACTTGCAAAATACTATGAAGAAAAGATGAAGTTGTTCATATTAGAAAGAGATATACTTACAGAGAACAGGATTCTGTACCATAATGTGCTCAAGTCAGGCGGCAATCACTCATAAGTAAGGAAAAATCATGACAGGCCACAAGCTATCAGAAGAACTAAGGATAGCCATCTCTCCAATGTGCAGTCACAAGCCTCATGGCAACACAAATTAATTGTCATCACTATTGTTCACATCACTTCCAAAATTTGGGACACATACTCATTTTGTGCTTGAGCCCTGAAGTCCCTAATGTAAGAAAATAATATAAATTAAGAGGAAGGGTGGTTCTGGTACCAATCCCTGGGAAATCTCTTGCCCTGTGTCTGCCTCCAGACCGAAAAAGCTTGTTGGTAATTTTCAACCCTACTGCTCAAAATATCATGACATCTGCTTCCAATCTGTGTAATGCCATCTAACACTGGAACAGATCTCTACAAACTACCACTTTGTAATATGAGCAAGATTAAAGATGTATACAACTAGGGTTTGATTAACTCAGTTGAGGAGACAGCTGCTTTGAAGCATAGTGATGCCAGCAGTGTCGGTTCAATTCCAGTACCAACTCAGGTTGCCAGGAAGGTCTCCTTTCTCAATTTCCATTTGCCCGAGGCATGCCGACCCTCAGGTTAAATTACTACCAGTCTTTTCCCTCTAATGAGAGAGCAGTCCAATTTTAGCTTACACAGTTTATTCTGTAAATGCAGGTTGTTAAGTGAACCTGTTTGAAATTTTCAAGTAAATTGAATTAATGCTGCTTACCAACCCAGTATGAGATTGGTAATTCTGCATTAAGATTAAAAAAAAAACCACAAGAATACAACAGTATGCACAATGAGTACAACCCACTCCAGGGATTCATCAAGCTTTGTTTGACAACTACTTCCAAATCCATAGCTACTATCATCCAGAAGGACAAGGAAAGCAAACGCAAGAGAACAACACCACCTCCATGTTTCCCTCCAAATCTGGCATGGATCTATGTCACTGTTCCTTCATTGTCACAGGGTTAAAACCCTGGAACTTCCTAACAGCACAGTGCATGTACCTCTACTGGATAAACTGTAGTGGTTCAAGAAGTTGGCTGTTCATCACCATTTCAACGGCAGTTAGAAATGAACTACAGGCACAGCCGTCATTGGCAACACACGCATCCATGAAAAAGAAGACAAAACATTGATAGCCTGATGGTTGGTTGGGAGATTCAAGTATTTTTTTCTGATTTAAGTATTTATCTGTCACCCCATTTGGTGATCTCTGAAGACTGTGCTGAAAACTATGTCAACTTGGAGAAAATGTTTCTACTCAAGCTTATCAATGAACAACTATCTGACATCTATGTGAGCAATTGTGAAGCTTTTAAAAAAAAAGTGACCTTAAAGTGCTTAACATTTCTTGATATATTCATCAAGTTAATAAGTAATGTTTCAGAGATAGTGGGAACTGCCGATGCTGGAGAATCTGAGATAACAAGGTGTGGAGCTGGATGAAGACAGCAGAAAATTCTGAAGAAGGGTCTAGGCCCAAAACGTCAGCCTTCTTGCTCCTCTGATGCTGCTTGGCCTGCTATGTTCATCCAGCTCTACACCTTGTTATCTTAATAAGTAATGTTCCTGCTTATTATAGTTAAAAATGGAACCATCCCAAAGACTAAGCATTTTACAACACAGAATCAATCCACCTCTAAGTGACCTAATTTTAAATTCCTAAATATTATTTTTACAGTTACAGTTAATTTGTTATTTTAGGGTATAGTAGCCAGGTTATTAGAATATTAAAACAAAATATCTGAACAAAAGTTTTTAAAGCATGCTTTACTGTATTCTTGCACTGCAAAACAAACATATTTTAGAATCTCTTCAAACAGCTGGAAATGATTGAAATTTTAATAAATTCATATTCATGATTAAATCACCCTGTGGCATGATCATTCTTACGGCTGTGCTTGCTTTCTACCATGAAGTTTTTAAACTAGTGCAAAGAATTGTAGAAACTCACTTTGCACTGAATGTAATTTGTACTTTAACTCTCTTGGATATTTTCCATGGATTGTGCCAATTTTAGAGCAATTTGCTGAAAATAGCAATGCATTTGAGATGAGATAGTAGGAACTGCAGATGCTGGAGAATCCGAGACAACAAGGTGCAGG
>NC_063337.1:74834155-74891622 GCF_021869965.1 Rhincodon typus
GTTTGTTTCCTCTCCACCTATCCTCTCCTCTATCCCTCTTCTATCCGCCTCCCACTCTCTCCCTATTTATTTCAAAACCCCCTTCCCCTCCCCCTTTTCTGATGAAGGGTCTAGGCCCGAAACGTCAGCCTCTCTGCTCCTATGATGCTGCTTGGCCTGCTGTGTTCATCCAGCCCTGCACCTTGTTGTCATGCATTTGAGATGACAATTTTCCTCACAATGTTTAATATAGTCATGGGACATGCTATAATGGGACACAAATTAGTCATTAAAGAATTTCCACTACTTGAACCCCTAACTGGTCTGTAAATTCAAGCACTGCACCATACAGACCTGTACCCAGTATCTTAACAATAATCAAGACAATTTTGTCCAGTGCCAGTTCTCAGTCTGCAGTCTCCTCTCTTTTTCACCGAACAATTCTACACTTCAGGCTGGCTGCTAGGGGACAGGGGTACCTTTTGACCATCTGTTTTATGAGCCCTATTCAAAGTCAGAACACAGGAACAGAGCAGGATCACTACAAGGGGCATCTGGAATTCCACTTTGCCAAAGAAACGAACCCTTAGAACCAACCCAGGAGCCTTGTATTTGTAGCATATAATTGCTTGTGTTTTAAAATGCTCATAATTGTGCAATCCTTTCTTATCTTGTTCTTAATTTTAATCATTGTCTATAAATCTGTGATGATTTTTGATTAATTGTTTTATATGAACAGTCAAAACAATTTGGTAGATGATGTCATGATGATTTTTCAGTAAGCCTTTTTTTTTGCATTTAAGAAATGGAGGAAATGAGCAATAAGATGTTCAGGAAACTCAGGATGAAGGGAAATGTTAACAATAAACAATTCAGTCATTAGCCAGAACTCAATGGAGGCAAATCATGAAAGAAATATCTTTGGTCTCAATCCAAAACACTTTGTAACCCTCACAGCCATTATTTATACACGCCAGGTGGACGTCCTTATAATATACATCAACACCAATGCAACCGAGGACTGGGTTCTGAAGGGAAATTCAGGATCATGCCTCTGACCTATTTCTTTTCACACTACCATAGATTAGTTTAGATTCTCCAATGCTTGCTTTTGCTGGAGGCGATACATGTGAGTTCTCACCAGCAGACTAGCATAACTAAGCAAGGCCAAGAGTTAAAAGAGACTGGAACTCGCTTTGGGAGAATATTGCCTGCCAGCACCACTGAAGGTTCTTAAGTTAAAATCCATTTCCTCCTTTCATTTGCAGATTGCCTTACTTATGCTTTTGCCCATCTCCTTTCCTGTACACATCTGTAAATGTCACAATGGCCATGGCAGTCTAGTCAAGATGCTTTGAATCTTCTTCTCAGAAATTACTGTGTGTAGCCAGTAATCTCCATTAAATTCTTCATGATATAAAAAAATTACCATGTCCTCAGGTTTCAAAATCTATAATCAAATGCCTTTTAGGTTCTCCCTATCCACATCAAACCAAGCTTTTGGATTCCATTACAACAAGGTGCAGGGCTGGATGAACACAGCAGGCCAAGCAGCATCATAGGAGCAGATTCCATTAATCATTCTTTGATTCTAAAGGAGCAGAGAAAATATGAATCCCACTCAGAATATTGATTCCTCTATGCCTAGCCAGGGTTTTCTTTGAACTTTTCTGCATGCCAATCAAGCAATCAAAATACTCTCTCTTTGCAAAACTAGCCTTGTCACTTAGGTGTGAAAGATTGATTGGCACAGAGCATACGGCAAGTGCATTTAGCATGCTCCCAGCAATCACGAACAAGATAACATATCAGTGCAGCTTCTCACAGCAGCATCAATAACATATCATTGCCCTCCAATCTCATTTGCATAAGCAATAAAAAAGGTCATTATATTCCTCGTAGAACTGAAACATTCTATTTACAATCCAATCTGGACATTTGAACCTTTGTTTGGAGTTCTTTTGTGTGAAGAAAAAATGAGCAGCACCCTTTTCCACATTATAACAGCAGTGGGCTATCAAATGAGTGAACATTTGTAAATATACATTTGAATCCAGAACAGCTAGCTTCAATTTCATAGGCAAGCCTGGGTTTGATAAATGGACTTTTGTGAAGCAAATTTAATTTTTTTTCAGATGAAGGATTTGTATGTTTGCAGTGTATAAAGGTTTCACAGAAGATCATTGATCAGATGTTTTACAAGACACTATTGTTGCCATGTTTCAGGCAGATATTATAAAAGGATGTAAGAGAAAATGAAGGAGCATAGTTAGTACTGGGTAAGAAACAAAGAATTAGAATGAACAAAAACAGAAATTGGTGGAAAAGCCCAACACGTCTGGCAGTATCTGAGAAGAGAAGTCAGAGTTAATATTTCAGGTCGAGTAACCCTTCCTAGAATTCTGATGAAGGGTCAGTGGACCTGAAATATTAACTCTGATTTATCTCCACAGATGCTGCCAGAACTGCTGAGCTTTTCCAGCAATCTCTGTTTTTTTTTCTGATTCACAACATCCGCAGTTCTTTCAGTTTTTAATTAGAGTGAACAGTTGGGTTAATTCAGATAGATGGAAATTTATTGTTCATATAGAGATGATTTCAAATCAGGATTATAATGTATTATTACGGTGGGATGAAGTGATGACAAAACATAAAGATTTTAGCAGAATATTAACATTGAGGCAGATGAAATTTTATACAGAGAAATGTGAGGTAATTCATTTGGAGAGAATTAATGAGGGAAAGTAAAAGAATTGAGAATTTACTCTCAGTAGATAAGTATTGAGTGTATTCAGAACCAGGGACATAAAAATATAAATTTATCATTCCTCAAAAGTGGGCATAAAAGAGACACAAATTTAAAAATTATCAGTATTTTGAAATTTATAAGTAATGGCAGAAAGTACAGAGCTCATTCAAATACTATATTTGAGTCATGAGTACACCACGCTGAACAGTTTTGGACCTCCTGGAGATGTGTTACATCTGGAACATCGTAAGCCATTCAAAGGGGCTTCACCATCATCAAAGACACATAAAAGCATAGGATAGTTGGCATTGGTGAACAAAAATTTTACCAAAAAGGCATATTTTAAAAAGTTCCTACTTAAGGAGAAAAAGGTAGAGAAGTGAAGAGATTTAAGAAGGGAATTCCATTGTTAAGGGCCCAGGCAGTTGAAATCACAACTCTCAGTGGTAGAGTGATTAAAGTAGGGGATATGCAAGAGATCAGAATCGGAAAAGTGCAGAGATCTTGGAAGATAGTCTGCTTGGAGACATTTAAACAGATCCAGAGGTGCATGACCATGGAGGGAACAATTTCATAACAAGGATTCAACAGGATGGCACCAGGGAGGAGAAACTATGAAAATTAAGATGGTGGGAGTAGTTACAGTGTGAAAGTAAAGCTATGTGGAGATTTAATAGAGTGTTTTGTTACATTTCCCCTTTAGATAACAGCATGGGCCGAGGTCTTGAGCTGATTGGCAATCATTGTCTGATTGCTATTTTATTCAAATAATTCCCTGCCTCAACACTGCTCTGTCTTTCTTGTCTGTTCATTGAGCCCAGCTTCTCTAGAAATGTGTGGTTGAGCATCTATCAAAGGTTCTGTTGATGCACTGTGAGATTCAAGAGAAGACTGGAGAAAGCCCTATTTGAGGACATTAGCTAGTTGGGTAAGATGGCAGATGGGGCAGCTGTTGGTGGGTGGATTGGCAGTTGAGTGAGGTGGTAGGTGAGTACAGGAGTAGATGGGTAGGGTGAATGGTGATTTTGCAAATCTGGTCAGATGTTAGGGGAATAGTTCTGTAAGGAATTGTTGTAAGAGATTGTCGATGAAGGCAATCTACTACTTGTAGAGAAATTGAATCATTGGAAAAATTAGTAGTTAATTATTTATTGCTATATTGTAAACAATGTACACATCACTGAATGATACCCATGTCCCTTGAAGTCCATGCAAGATCCCTGACCATATCACAGTAGGTGGTGTTAACACCATTCTTCCAGACATTAACCCTTTCAGACCATCGTAGAACAGGCATGGTCAGGATGTGTAAGGAAGAGATAGTCAGTAGAGGCTATTCAGGGGTGAGGGCATAGATGAATAAGGTCAGTAGCTTCAGGAGAATAGTTGGGGACTATTCTGAGGCTGAAGGAGAGTGATGAAGAAGTCAGTATATGATCAGATAGTCAGTTTTGTATTTACCTAAGAGTTGGAAAGCATTTTTCTACCTAACATTACCTGGGTAACTGTTCAGAGGTATCATGGAACTGTCTGAAGTTTCTGAATCTGATTCAGAAGTAGAGTCTTTTGTCCTGGGCACAAGAAATTTGTGCGTTAGTAGTTGAAGCTTCCTGAGCAACTCCCATGGAAGCCAACATTTTGGGAATTCCACGGTGTACCACTGTGCATCTGGGGTAGCGTATCTGGCCTCTGTCACTCCAGAGACTGGAAGATCTGGGCCATGGTAAGGATAAGATTACTTACCAAAAAAGGAGAAGAGAGTTTGGCAATTTTCTCTCATTAGACGGTATGTTGAGTTATGGAATGCCTTGCAACAAAAAGTAGTAGAAAGCCATCATTTGCACATTTTAAGGGAAGAATAGATAAATTTTTGAAGGAAAGAGGAAATAGTGACACAAAGAAAAAAAGTAGGGAGCGTGGCATTATCTTTGGACTGCTTCAGTACAGTTATAATGACCTGCTGTTTGTGAGGCACATCTGAGTCATGACCACTGTGAATGTACATTTGCAATTGAACCCAAGCTCGATACAAAATAATGTCAATGAAAGAGAGAGCCTCAAAAATAAGATTGGTCTTTCAAAATCTCTACAATTAAAATGGTGTTGGTCAAATTGCAATTTGGATGAGTTCATAAAAAGATAACCCCTAAAATGTTAAAGTTTGCTTTTCCTAATATTCATAGTTCTGAGAATCCAAATTAAGTGCCTTGCTCCACATTTTGTCACATGAAAATTTTTATACCAAAATGAAGTGAATGGTGTACTTCAACAATTCTAATTTAAGAAGCTTTTCTTGCTTCCTTTCTGCACCAAATTTGGTTAAAGCCAACAAAATGATATCAGTCAGTCACATTAGTTAAAAGTGAGCGTGAGAAAATGTCTTTTCTCCCAGTGTACATGAGGCTTATTACAATCAGTATTGAAACCAACATCAATTTAGGGATTAACAGAGCATTCAATGAAATGTGCAAAATCTGCTCTCTCTCTCTTTCCTTCACACCCATAGTTAAGCACAAATTATTTCTTTTTTTTTTCATTTTGTTGAGGTCAGCCAGCAAAGTTTACAATGGGCACCTAAACTAATAATAGTCTTCTGAGGAAGGGTCACCGGACCCAAAACGTTAACTCTGTTTTCTCCTCCACAGATACTGCCAGACCTGCTGAGCTTTTCCAGCAACTTTGTTTTTGTTCCTGATTTACAGCGTCTGCAGTTCTTTTGGTTTTTAATAATAATCTTTCTTTCCTATCTTCCAAATTCAAAATCTTCCAACAATTTTCTGAAGAGATCTATCTATATTACTGCTGTTATAGGCTAAAGACTCCATTTGCTCTCGCATAAATTGGTACATGAAACATCATCAACTGTGTAAAGACCACACCTTTTTTATTACCTTTACTTTTGTACTGAAAAGGAAGAGACTGATTTAAACCGAGGAAACTATGCAAAGAGATACCTGTAGTTTTAAAATTCATGTTTATTGGAGCACATTTAATTGGCTTTATCATTTGCATTAAATAGTTATTTTCTTGTTAAATACAAAAACCTAGTGGGCATTTCTTTTAACTTAACTTCATCAGTAAGGGATACTTGGATAATTTGACTAAGCTTTTCCATATTTGCGGCAGCACTGGGAATACTGGAGTTTCATTTGCAGCACAGAATCCCAGTGTGTCATTATATAACTCTTTACAGTCAAATTCAGCATAGTTTGTTAATCTTCAATATATTTGATTCCAAGCCTACTCTAATCCTCTATTCTACCTGATCTCCTAAAGAATATGGCTTTCCCCACCTTGCGAAAATATGATTACTAGTTTGTTTGTCTAAATTACTCTAAACAACGATTGAATCTGGTAAGACAATTCAGACTTTCCCAATCATGCTGTAGGTCTCTCTCTCTCATTGATGATACTGGATGCTGTCAGGGCTATGTTGAGGGCAACATGCCTGGGCTCCATTCTGCAATTTCTCTCTTTCTACTATTTTATTTTTGTATATTTCTCTCCCTAGCTATTTTTTGAGCTGTCATCTTCTCTGCAATTTGCTATAAAGGTTCAATTCCTTTTCTGTTTGCTTCAGAATTTTTGTTCTATATTTTCCTGTGGAATCAGGCGGTTTTTTGCTATACTCTGAGTTTAGGCTCTCGAGCATAGCGAAACCTATTCCATGCTTTCTGTACTACATCTAAATCTCTGCAAGTACTCTCTCTTAAAGTCACAGATCTCTGCATGAACTCAATTGGCTATTTCCATTTTTGTTTCTGTTTTACAGTCTCAGAGCAATTTTGTTTTTTCTCTCATTTTTTAAATGAACTAATCCAGTATCCACTATGGTTAGAATTGAAGAAACATGTGGTGATGCGAAAAAAATGGTCAAATTATCTATTACAGGTTTCACTAAATTAAAAATAATTCCCATATGTGAAAGTTGATCTTGCCTTGTAAATCTTTCAAACGCTTAATGCTCATGAAAGCTTCCATTTGTAACTCCAAAACAAAGATCGCTAATTCTTAAATAATCTCTTTGAGGTGTCAAGCAAACTGTGAAATTAGGACATCCTGCTGAGCTAATAACAGACAATGGAAATGAGTCAATAATTCATAATTACATAATATCATCCCTTGGACAAATATCAGCAAACAGTGATTGCAATGTATGAACAGAGATAATTCTTAGCTCTCACAGCCTTCCATAACCTTTTTTTTTAATCTGTAATGTCTGGGGACTTAATAAACTTAAAATATGACAAGTTTCGATGCCAATCTGCCTTTTAAGAGCAGTTATGTCTACTTGAAAAATTGGTGACTCATAGCTATTGCGAAACTGGAATGAGCTTGAACTCAGCCCCAGTCCCTTCCATTACCAAGAAAAATAGGACTTATGCTAAATGGGAGCAAGGCTTCCATGTCTGGCTCCTGCTAACAACAGTTAAAGGCCCAGAGAGTCTTTACCACTACTCAAAGTCTCAGCCTGAATCTTATCCTGCTACCCACCTAATTGAAGTATAGGGCAAGATACTATAGAGGCCTAAGTAACATTATGCTATGAATTCAAATGCTTTAGTGATGAAGCAGAGTGGTGGCAGTAAAGGAAAGAAAAGGAGGCAAATCCTGTCCTCCAAGTCCCATCCTCCAAATTGCAATACCATGTGGGATACTGTATACCGTGTTTCAAAAGATCGACACTAATATTTTGAATTTCATCAAGAGACTAATGCAAAGCATACGAAAGTTTTTTTTTACTGGTGGTTACATCAAAATTTATCTCCATATTTAAAACGTACAAAACTGGCTATTAATCCCAGCAGGCACTCTGCCTCTCTGTTGATATACCCAATTTGCATAAATTGCTTCCGAGTTTTGAATATGCATGTGTGAATATACACTCCAAGGTAGCCTCCAATGCTGAATGATAGCACTCAGAACGATAGAACCAATACCAATAGATGTAAACATCCTATAATTGCATTGTAGAGAATTGGTACATTTACATTGTCAATTTAGACAAAGTTGATTTTTTACACAAATACTGCTATGGTAAATAGGACAAATTTTCACAAACTGAGCTTGCAACTGGAAAGAAAGAAACCAACTCTGATAACAAGAAAAAGTAGGAACTGCAGATGCTGGAGAATCTGAGATAACAAGATGTAGAGCTGGATGAACACAGCAGGCCAAGCAGCATCAGAGGAGGAGGAAGGCTGACGTTTCAGATCTAGACCCTTCTTCAGAAATGGGGGAGGGGAAGCGGGTTCTGAAATAAATAGGGAGAGAGGGGAAGGCGGATAGAAGATGGATAGAGGACAAGATAGGTGGAGAGGAGACAGACAGGTCAAAGAGGCAGGGATGGAGCCAGTAAAGGTGAGTGTAGGTGGGGAGTTAGGGAGGAGATAGGTCAGTCCAGGGAGGACGGACAGGTCAAGGGGGTGGGATGAGGTTAGTAGGTAGGAGATGGGGGTGGGGCTTGAGATGGGAGGAGGGGATAGGTGGGAGGAAGGACAATTCAGGGAGGCGGGGACAAGCTGGGCTGGTTTTGGGATGTGGTAGTGGGAGGGGAGATTTTGAAGCTTGTGAAATCCACATTGATACTATTGGGCTGCAGGGTTCCCAAGCGGAATATGAGTTGCTGTTCCTGCAACCTTCGGGTGGCATTGTTGTGGCACTGCAGGAGACCCAGGATGGACATGTCGTCTGAGGAATGGGAGGGGGAGTTGAAATGATTCGCGACTGGGAGGTGCAGTTGCTTAGTGCGAACCGAGCGTAGGTGTTCTGCAAAGCGGTCCCCAAGTCTCCGCTTGGTTTCCCTGATGTAGAGGAGGCCACAATGAGAACAGTGGATACAGTATACCACATTAGTAGATGTGCAGGTCACTCCGCCCACCACCGACGCCAACGTCGGTCCTCCCACCGCCGGCGTTGCTCCACCCACCGCCTCCACAGCCAGCAGCTCCAGAGGAGACAGTAGCACCCAGCCCTGCGAGTCTTCACCATCCCCCCAGACCTCCCCTTTACTGAGGACGAACGGTCAGTCCTCAGTAAAGGGCTCACCTTTGTCCACCTCCACCCACACATCAATGAATACCGCTCGCGCTTGGACGTTGAACAGTTTCTCCGCCGCCTCCGCCTCCATGTTTATTTCTTTAATCGTGAGCCTAACCCTCCCTCTACTGACCCCTTCTCCCACCTCGAACACATCCCTCCTTCTGGACACCACCCCAAGACCTCCTACCCTCCCACGAACTCTTCATCTCCAACTGCCATCGTGACATCAATCGCCTCAACCTCTCCACTCCTCTCACCCACTCCAACCTCTCAGCTGCAGAACGTGCAGCCCTCCGCTCCCTCCGCTCCAATCCCAAACGCAACATAAAACCCGCGGACAAGGGAGGCACAGTTGTAGTATGGCGCACTGACCTCTACATCGTCGAGGCCAGACACCAACTCTCCGAAACCTCATCCTACCGCCCCCTTGATCATGACCCTACCCCCGACCACCAAAACGTCATCTCCCAAACCATCCACAACCTCATCACCTCAGGTGACCTCCCACCCACAGCCTCCAACCTCATCGTTCCCCAACCCCGCACCGCCAGCTTCTATCTCCTTCCCAAAATCCACAAACCTGACTGCCCTGGTCAACCCATTGTCTTCGCCTGCTCCTGTCCCACTGAACTTATCTCCACCTATCTCGACTCCACTTTCTCCCCCTCGGTCCAGGAACTCCCTACCTACATCCGTGACACCACCCACGCCCTCCACCTCCTCCAAAACTTCCAATTCCCCGGTCCCCAACACCTCATCTTTACCATGGACGTCCAGTCCCTATACACCTGCATTCCCGATGCAGATGGCCTAACGGCCCTCCGCTTCTTTCTGTCCCGCAGGCCCGACCAGTCCCCCTCCACTGACACCCTCATCTGCTTAGCCAAGCTCATCCTCATCCTAACAACTTCTCTTTCAATTCCTCCCACTTCCTACAGACAGAGGGGGTGGCCATGGGTACCCGCATGGGCCCAAGCTATGCCTGCCTCTTTGTAGGTTACGTGGAACAATCCCTCTTCCATAGCTATGCTGGCCCTAAACCCCACCTCTTCCTCCGTTACATTGATGACTGTATCAGCGCCACCTCGTGCTCCCACGAGGAGCTCGAACAGTTCATCCACTTCACCAACATCTTCCACCCCAACCTTAAGTTCACCTGGACCATCTCTGATACCTCTCTCTCCTTCCTGGACCTCTCTGTTTCCATCTCTGGCAACCACCTGGAAACTGATATCCATTTCAAGCCCACCAACTCCCACAGCTACCTAGAATACACCTCCTCCCACCCACCTTCCTGCAAAAATGTCATCCCCTATTCCCAATTCCTTCGCCTCCGCTACATCTGCTCCCAGGATGAGGCATTCCACTCCCGTACATCTCAGATGTCTTCGTTTTTCAAGGACCGCAACTTCCCCCACTCAGTGGTCGAGAACGCCCTCGACCGTGTCTCCCGCATGTCCCGCAACTCATCCCTCACACCCCCTCCCCGCAATAACAACCAAAACAGAATCCCCCTCATCCTCATGTACCACCCTACCAACCTCCGGATCCAACGCATCATCCTCCGATACTTCCGCCATCTGCAATCCGACCCCACCACCAAAGACATTTTTCCCTCCCCACCCTTATCTGCTTTCCGGAGGGACCACTCTCTCCGGGACTCCCTTGTCCGCTCCACACTACCCTCTAGCCCCACCATACCCAGCACATTTCCTTGCAACCGGCCCAACCCAGGCCCCAAGAACACTTTCCACATCAAGCAGATGTTCACCTGCACATCCGCTGTTCCCGTTGTGGCCTCCTCTACATCGGGGAAACCAAGCGGAGGCTTGGGGATCGCTTTGCAGAACACCTACGCTCGATTTTCACTAAACAACTGCACCTCTCAGTCGTGAACCATTTCAACTCCCCCTCCCATTCCTCAGACGACATGTCCATCCTGGGCCTCCTGCAGTGCCATAACAATGCCACCCGAAGGTTGCAGGAACAGCAACTCATATTCCGCTTGGGAACCCTGCAGCCCAATAGTATCAATGTGGATTTCACAAGCTTCAAAATCTCCCCTCCCCCTACAGCATGCCAAAACCAGCCCAGCTTGACCCCGCATCCCTAATCTATCTTTCCTCCCACCTATCCCCTCTTCCCACCTCAAGCCCCACCCCCATCTCCTACCTACTAACCTTATCCCGCCCCCTTGACCTGTCCGTCCTCCCTGGACTGACCTATCTCCTCCCTAACTCCCCACCTACACTCACTTTTACTGGCTCCATCCCCGCCTCTTTGACCTGTCTGTCTCCTCTCCACCTATCTTCTCCCCTATCCATCTTCTATCTGCCTCCCCCTCTCTCCCTATTTATTTCAGCACCCCCTTCCCCTCCCCCATTTCTGAAGAAAGGTCTAGGCCCAAAATGTCAGCCTTCCTGCTCCTCTGATGCTGCTTGGCCTGCTGTATTCATCCAGCTCCACACCTTGTTATCCCAACTCTGATAACAATGTCAGATTGGCACTGCAGTATATCGCAATGTCAGGTTCACAAGTTCTCTTGTTCATTTTTATTTTTAAACAATTTTGTGGGAGCATGTAATGGAACTTACTCATACCATTGAGTTCTTTATTGCTTATTAACCTGACTGATTGTTTTTAAAGCATGCTGTTGCCCCATTTAAAAATGTATAGATGTAAATCCCTATTGTATATTAGAAATAAGATTTTACACTTTAATTAGTCCTGAAGAAAGCTATAAGAACAGTGGACTTGCGATTATCACAACCCTTGAAATTATGAGCATCTTGGTCTTGAAATTGATTAATGTTAAGATTTGGATTAATGTTAAGAGTGATTGTCGTGTGCAATTAACCTGCATCTTTTGAGAGTAATTAAAACAGAAAGTGCTTGGAAGACTCAGCAGCTCTGACAATAGAGACATATTCAATTTAAATGTTCACTTTATTTGTCTCTCAAGAAATGCTGCCAGACCCTCTTGAGTTTTCTGTTTTTACATCAGTTCTCCAGTACCTATAGAAAGAACGTGTAAGTGTTTCTCTGGGGACAGAGTCTTGATTACATCACTGATGCATGGTCCACTGCAAAAAGTGAAATTTTGCTAATGTCAATCTGTTGCAGTCTGAAAAGTGCCCATGATATGAAGATTGAGAGTAATATTGAACCTGATAGCCACAGACAGTTATATTTATTTAGGGGTCTGAGGATGGAATGTTGGCTGTCATAACCAGGTAACTAGGCTTACTGACAACCTACATGGAAAAAAAAGAAGGCATCTATCTGTTTCTCTTTGGTAAAATTGAGGCCAAACAGTATCTGCTTGAAGAGTGTCAGTGAACATGACCTTTTGCTGAATACCTTGCTCCTCTTCCCTACTAACAACCTATCCCACTCTGTGATGCCTCTTTTACTGCTTCTAATTCATATGATAGCCTGAACAGACCATATGGATTTGGTGCCAAATCATTTATAGAACACACAAAAACAGCAGTGCAAGAGCAGTGAAACTTGTCCATGCAGACAAAGGGAGCTTTGAACACTGTTGCAACTGAAAAGACAATGTCTGAAGATCAGAAATTAGCCAGAAATAGTAAACTACTAACTAAGCCATGACTATAAATATCTTTAAATATCACTGACCAGGGCCTTCCGTGTCAGTTAGTGACACATGAAGCTGAACAATGTCAATACATGGCTGATGCAATCCAAATGATGAATGAGTCCTGTCCACATCCAGAACATCATCTGCAAGATTTTTTGTTGTTGTTGTCGGTTTAAATCCAGTTTACATGCATTCTTCTCATGTGAGCATTTCCTTCTCTACTAAAATGATAATATGCCTCCTTCTAGTATCCATTCTGAAGTCATCAAACAAGCATTTAGGAAGGCAAAAATATATGTTGGCCTCATTAAAAGAGGATTTGAATATAGGAGTAAATATATCTTACTTCAATTAGACCACATCTGGAGAGTTGTTTTCATCTCCGTACCTATGAAATGATATACTTTCCATTAGGAGAATGCACCAAGAATTCACCAAATCAATTCTTGAGATCGAAGGATTGCCCTATGCAGAAGGGTGAATTAGACTGGTCCTTTACTGTCTGGGGTTTTGAAGGATGGAAGACAATTTCATTCAAGCATACAAAGTTAATATGGAATCAATAGGGCAGATACAAGAAGGATATTTCCTATGGGGGAGGTACAATATGTATTCAAAACTATAAAAAATAGCACTTGGAAACTGCAGCATCATGAATGGGAGTCATTTAAGACTGTTTTGTGGCATTAAAAAAATTAACAAGTAATAATGTCTGTCAATGGATTTTTTGCCACTGCCTTACGAGAATCTGGGTGCACCATCTGTGAAAAACATAAAAGGTGAGGAGCAAGGTGATCTTGATGGTGAGTTTGGCATCACCACAGTTCTCACCCAATTCTTCCACACATATCATCATAGCCCATGTCACTCAAACCCCTATACGTTTCTGCCCAAAGAGTCTGCAGAGAGATCAAGGCAAGTAAAGTGAGTGGGCGAATACTTGGCAGATGGAACACAATGTGGGGAAATATTAGGTTATGTACTTATGGAAAGAAGAATAGAGGAGCTGAATGTTAATTAAATGGATCAAGACTGTAGAAAGTAGCAGCACAGAAGGATTTGGACATCCCTGTGCATAAATCACAAAAAGTTATCACACAACTTCAACAGGTAATATGTAAGGCTAATGGAATGTCAGCATTTATTTCAATGGGAATGGAGTATACAAATAGGATAATTTTGCTGGACTACACAAGACCACACCTAGAAAACTATGAATAGTTTTAGGCTCCTTATCGAAGAACATTATATTGATTTAGAGGCAGTCCAGAGAAAACACAATGGGTAAATATTATGTGTTACTGTGCCTCATCAGGGAAGAATGCTGAAAATCAAACCTGTTATTCGAGGGGTTAGCACAAAAGTTTAAGGTTTTAAAAAATTCACAGAATTCCCTGATTTATTTATCTTTTACACCCAGGTTGACAGAAACCACAGACCAGGTTTCTGGACTTACAAGAATTTCATTTTGTTACACATAAGTAGACTCTAACTACAAACAAATAATCAGGTCTCACCAACATTAAACTGTGTGAGTTAAAACTCTACCACCCTTATAATCTTTTCTTCTGCAGGCATTCAGACAGATACAAATCCTGTCCGCAGGGTTTGCTAAGATGATCCTTTTGCTGATCAGGTCACTGTTTCTTGGTCTTGCTTCTCCAGGTGCTTTCACTTGTTTGTACATGGTTACTGGACCATACTTATAAATATCTCTGACTTACAACTTTTAAAGATTCACAACTCGACCCACCTTCGTATCGTCCACGAACTTATTAATCCACCCTTCTACTCCTACATCCAAATCATTTACAAAAATCACAAATAGAAGAGGACCCAGAACAGATCCTTGTAGTACACCAATCTGAGATTCAAACTTATGTTCAGGTAACCTTGCCCTTAGAGGGCATTGATAACCAGGGACTTCCATTGGATTAGTCCATGATTAAATTTTTCAGAATACTGCACTGGTTTGGCGTTTGCTTCTGCAGAATGACTGATCAAGAAAGTCATCCGCTCTTAGCACCTGCAATCAGGCACATTGGAAGGAATTATAGGCTGATAATCAAGTGGTTGGTTATATTATCAATGTACCTTCCTTCTTCATTTGGTCCAGAGGGGAATTTGACACAGAATTGTAGTCACAACTAAAAGATCCCAGCAGAATGACATACATTCAATTTCAATTGGTCCTCAATGAAAAGAAGAGTCAAATTACACTGTAAAGAGAATTACATATGCCTCAATCATTTATCAGGAAATATTACAATAATAAAGATGGCTAAGTGTCTCTCAACAAGCCAGGTAGTAATGGATTTATAGTCCTGGACATCTACCCAGGGCTTCCTTCACAGTTGGGAGTAAAATGTATTCAAAGTCAAGGGCATTAGCAAGGCATATGTTTATCCTCATTAGAATAGGTTTTTTTTGACAGCCAAAGATGCACATGCCATTCTAAAAAAAATCTCATTTAGTACAACATTCTCATTGGTACTTGCGCTTATACATAAAAATAGAAGTCAAGGGCCAATGCAATTCAAATCATATGTCATAATCCAAAAACTAATCAACAGTAAGAGAGAAGAAAGGCTTTCTGGGACTATGTTGAATAAGTTAAATTTGAAGACACAGCTTCGAAGCTATGTTTTTGGAATAAATGACACAAATTTTGACCCCAATTTGATGAATGCTTGCCAGAAGATTTTCTGTTAGTCAAAGATGTGTTTTGAGGTTGAACGTGCACTTAGTTATGGATGTGTTTTGTGTTTATGTTCAAATCAGGGTTTTTTTGAGGTTTTAAAAAATATGCAAAATATTTTTCAGAGATGACATGCTAATCTATTTTCATTTTATTTATTACGATAATCCTTGTTTTCCTTTCAACCTTTGAGGATGGGTCTTTTAAAATAAAAATACATATTACACTTGCCATTCAGAGTGCAGTTACAATAGGAGCTGGCTTCTAGTCTACCAAAATATTGGCAGGCTATAAATAAATCTATCATTGACACATCCAACGAAAATAGAAAGTGCTGGAGAAACTCAGCAGAAAGCATAATTATGTTTTGAGTCCGGTGACTCTTCATCAGAACTGACAATGTGGACAAAATGGAGTGATAATGGGATGTGAGGGGATGTTAAAAAAATGAGTGAGTTAAGTGAAAGTGTTAGTGGCATTTTCAGGTTCATCCATAGCTGCAATCAAGCAAATCATGAGGAAGATGTTATATTGTGCTATTGTGTTGAGTCCTTCGGTCTTTGATGTGCCTGACACAATCTAATTGCACCGTGGAGAGCCACCTTGCTTCCCAACAGGCAGGTTGTGTCACCCATTGGACCAAGGCAGCACTCTCCCAAAGCAGTAATGCACAACTGTGTCTACAGCCTGTACTTGAAAAGGTGGAATCGGCATTATTGTCAGCTAAATATTTGGATTTTTTTTTTATCCCAGAGTGTTTGAGAGTAATCTGCACAATGGATGGAGATGTTTCATTGAATTTGCCTGACAGCATTGCCACATCCTCCAGTCTGGCAGAGGAGTATATAACTCTGTCTACACATATGAATCCTCTGTCTGAGCAACAGAGTTAACGCCGCTGCTTCTGCAGGGAAAGAGGGGACATGGAGCACATGCCATGGAGATAGTAAGTCCCTGCACCGTGCACTCTACCAAATTGGATTAGACCCCTTTGCACATTGAGCCTGTCTGACAGATCAGCCAATGCAGTAATAGTTCAATGTGCATGATTATTGGCATTCTTCTATATGATACCCTAATGAGATTTGCAACTGAATCTTCTGTAACAGTGCTCATCTGCCAATTTGCCTTCTAGTGCAATGGCATATGAATCATCCTGGCATAGTGGCAAACCCGATCATACTCAATGACTTGACAGGTGCTCAACCAAACACTATGACAGTACCCAAGGTATATGTAATGCCTGTATTTGAACTGTGCATTGTCAACGTCAGATCAAGTGATAGTGTCTCTCCATCAGTACTATGCAGTACTATCTTTCCTCCTCCTGCTGGGAAGTTTCAGTTATTGGATGACTGAAAGCAGGAAATCAGAAGGGATGATTGACTATTGAGTGGAGTGTTGGATGAGAATCAAGAAATCCATGGTCGCACAATCTGCTGCTTGTTCATCATATTTGGTAGCTGGATAGGGGTGAACTTGGAGTTAAGAAGGACCATTCAGCAAGTATACATCATTATCCTCATTGTTCTTAGCAATACCATGCATTAATTCCTGGCCCTGTCTCACAATTTGGAAAAATATTTCCTTTGTAGGGGTCAATTAGATACAGGTGACCTAGAGCCCACTGGTAGCCTCATAACCACATGTTGTACTTATGTAACGTTGCGCTTAGGTGATGTGTCTGTTATAGCTGAATAACTGACTGTACACTGAGGCACAAGAAATTGAATCTAATTAATCTACCTACATCATTATATATGAACGCTCATAATTTCTTGGCTTTATTCAACAAAATGTCATGAAAGAGAATGCAGATAGTGAACAATCTTCTGCAGTAAGAATGATAGAATCATGGAGATGTACAGCATGGAAACAGACCCTTTAGTCTAACTCTTCCATGCCAAGCAGATATCCTAAATTAATCCAGTCCGATTTGCTAGCATTTGGCCCATATCCCTCTAAACTCTTCGTATTCACATACCTATCCAGATGATTTTTATATTTTGTAATTGTACCAGCCTCCACTACTTTCTCTGGCAACTTATTCTGTACACATACCACTTTGAGTGTAAAAGTTGCCCCTTAGGTCCCTTTTATACCTTTCTCATTTCACTTTAAACAGATGCCCTCTAGTTCTTGACTCCCCTACCCTGAGAAAAAGACATTGGCTATTCACAATATCCATGCCCCTCATGATATAATAAACCTCTATACGGTCACCTCTCAGCCTTCGATGCTCCAGGGAGAAAAGCCCCAGCCTAATCAGCCTCTTCGTATCGCTCAAACCCTCCAACTCCAGCAACGACTTTGTAAATCTTTTCTGCACCCTTTCAAGTTTAACAACATCTTTCCGATAGCAGGGAGACCAGAACGGAAAACAATATTCCAAAAGTGGCCAAACCAATGTCATGTGCAGCTGCAACATGACCTCCCAACTCCTATACTCAATGCACTAACCAATAAAGGGAAGTGAACCTAATGTCTTCTTCACTGAACTGTAGACCTGTGTCTCCAGCCTCAAGAAACTAAGGACCTGCACACTAAAGCCTCTTTGTTCAGCAGCATTCCCCAGGACCCAACCATTAAGTGTATAAGTCCTGCCCTGATTTGCCTTACTAAAATGCAACACCTTACATTTATCTAAATTAAATTCCATCTGCTACTCCTTGGCGTATCAATCTATCTGACCAAGGTTCTGTTGTACACTGAGATAACCATCTTCACTTTCCACTACACCAATTTTGGTGTCATTTGCAAACTTACTAACCATTCATCTTATATTCACACCCAAATCATTTTTTTAAATGACAAAAAAGCAGTGGACACAACACTGATCATTTTGGCACACTAATGGTCACAAGCTTCCAGTCAGAAAAGCAACCCTCCACCACCACCCTCTGTCTCTTACCTTGAACTCAATTTTGTATCCAAATAGCTAGCTCTCCCTGGATTCCATATGATTTAATCCAGCTAACCACTCTACCATGCAGAAGCTTGTCAAACGCTGTGCTGAAGTCCACATAGACAACGTTCACTGCTCTCCCTTCATCAATTTTCTTTGCCACTTCTTCAAAAACTCAATTAAGTTAATGAGACATGATTTCCCATACACAAAGCCATATTGACTATCCTTAGCCAGTACTTGCTTTTCCAAATACAAATAAATCCTGTCCCTCAGAATCCCCCCCAACAACTTACCCATCACTGACATCAAGTTCACCTGTCTATGGTTGCCTGACTTTTCCTTACCACGTTTCTTAAATAATGGCACCACGTTAGCCAACCTCCAGTCTTCTGGCACCTTTCTCATGCCCATGGATGCTACAAATATCTCAACAAGGATCCCAGCAATCACTCCCATAGCTTTCCACAAAGTTCTGGGATTCACCTAATCAGGTTGCAGGAATTTATCCACCTTTATGCATTTTAAAATGTCCAATACCTCTTCCCCTGTAATACGGACAATTTTCAAGATATCAATGTTTATTTCTCCAAGTTCTCCAGCTTCCATACCTTTGTCCACAGTAAATACTGATCCAAAATGCTCATTTAGTATCTCAGCCATCACCTGCAGTTCCACACATTGATGGTCTTGTTGTTCTTTAAGGGATTCTATTCTTTCCCTAGTAACTCTTTTGCTTGTAATGTATTTGTAGAATTTCTTTGGATTCTCCTTAACTCGATTTGCCAAATCTATCTCATAACCCCTTTGTGCCCTCCTGATTTTCTTCTTGAGTATAATCAGTCCTACTGCCCTTATACTTCTCCAGGGATTCACTTGATACCAGCTGTCAATACCTGCCTTATGCTTCTGTCTTTTTTCTTGACCAGACCCTCAATTTCTCTAGCCATCCAGCATTTCCTACACCTACCAGCCTTGCCCTTCATACTAATAGGAACATATTGTCTCTGGATTCTCGTTATCTCAATCTTAAAGGCTCCCACTTTCCAGCCATCGATTTTCCTGCGAATAACCTCTTTAAATCAACTTTTGAAATTTCTTGCCTAATACTATCAAAATTGGCCTTACTCCAATTTAAAACTTTAACTTTTAGATTAAGTCTATATATTTATGTAACTATTTTAAAACTAGTAGAATTTGGATCACTTGCCCCAATGTGCACCCCCACTGACACCTCAATCACTTGACCTACCTAATTTCCCAACAAAAGGTCAAGCTTTGTTCATTCTCTAATGGGTTTATCCATGTACTGAATTAGAAAAGTTTCTTGTACACACTTAACAAATTTCTCTCCATCCAAGCACTTAACACCATGCCAGTCCCAGTCTATGTTTGGAAAGTTAAAATCCCCTATCATTCTTACAGATATTTGAGATCCCCTTACAAATTTGTTTCTCAATTTCGTACTGACTGTTGGTATCCCTATAGTACAATCCCAATAAAGTGACAATCACTTTCTTATTTCTCAGTTCCACCCAAATAACTTCACTGGATGCACTCTCAGGAATATCCTCCCTAAGTACGGCCATAATGTTATCCATAACCAAAAATGCTACTCTGCCTCCTCTCTTGCCCCCCTTTTTTTCATTCTTATAGCATCTATACTGTTGAAATTAAGCTGTCAGTTATGCCCTTCCCTGATGCATATCTCTGTAATTTCTATGGTATCCCAGTCCCATGTTCCTGACCATGCCCTGAGTTCATCTGCCTTCCTTGTCAGTCTCTTGCAATGAAATAAATGCAGTTTAATTTAGCAGTCTTACCTCATTCTCTGGCTTGCTGTTGCCTGCCTTGACTGTTTGAATTGCTCCTCTTCTCAACTTTACCAGCCTGAAACTTATCCCTTTTTCTCAGTATCGCTTTAGATACACCCCTCCCCACTACAAGTTTAAACCCTCTCGAGTAGCTCTAGCAAAAATCTACCCACCAGGATACTGGCCCCCTTCCAATTGAGGTGCAAACCATCCTTCTTATACAGGTCATTTCTACCCCAGAAGAGATTCCAATGATCCAAACGTGAAAAACTTTGCCCCTTGCACCAGCCCCTCAGCCATGCATTCATCTGGCCTATCCTCCTATACCTACTCTCGCTAGCATTTGGCACCGGGAGTTATCCAGATATTACTACCCTTGAGGATCTATTTTGTAACTTTCTTCCTAATATCCTATGGTCTCTCTTTAGAATCTTGCCCCTTTGCCTTACGGTGTTGTTGGTATCTACATGTACAATGATCTGGTGCTGGTCACTCTTCTTTTTGAGAATATTCTGCATGCTCTCCAAGACATCCTTGTCCTTGGCACCAGGGAGGCAACACGCCATTCTGATGTCTCACTGTTGGTCACAGAAACATCTATCTGTGTCCCTGACTAGAGTATCTAGTATCACAATCAATTGCTTTGAAATTGACATACTTTTCATTACAGTTGACTCAGTCTTGTTACCAGAAACCTGGCTCTCAGTGCTATATTCCCATGGGAGGCCATCATTTCTTACATTTTCCAAAACAGCATACTTGTTTGAGATGTGGATAGCCACAAGAGACTCCTGCATACCTGTCTACCTCTCCTACCTTTCCTTGAGGTAATGTGTCTATCTGACTGGTATTTATACCTTCCTGAAACTGCCATCCATCACACCCCCTAGTTCCTGTAAATTCCTTGTTTTGAGGAAGGGTCACCGGATACCAAACGTTAACTCTTTTTTTCTTCACAGATGCTGCAAGATCTGCTGAGTTTTTCCAACAACTTCTGTTTTTGTCCCTGTAAATTCCTCATCATCTCTAACTGCTGCTCTAACCAATCTATGCAATCCGATAGGATTCACAACCAAACACACTTCCTGCAGACATAATCATCGAGAACATTGAAATTCTCCCTATTCTCCCATATCCGACAGGAAGAGCACATTGCTCTACTAAAGGCCATCTTTGCACCTTAATCTACAGGCCCAGAAAATAGCACATTCTTACTGCTCTAAAAACACTGCTGTGGGATAACTAAATACCTATGTTTCACGTTAAAAAAAACCAAGAGACAGATCTCAGTGAAACATAAATAAACCTGACCCTACTCACTATTATAAATTTACAAACAAAAATGATCAAGATTTAATTTGTAAGTTTTATAGGTCTTGAAAACAAACACTTAAACTAATCAATGAAAAGCTGAACTCCCAGCTATGAGTATTTCCTTATCACATTTCTCCAAGGTCAGCTGTGAAATTTCATTGTTTGTTTTTCTTGGATGAACACCAATTTCCAGCGATGCTAGGCCTCTTGTGGCACAGTGGTGGTGGCCCTACCACCGTACTGTGAGACCTGGGTTCAAGTCCCACATGCTCTAGAGGTTTGTAATAACATCCCTGAACAGTTTGATTAGAAAATAGGTTCAATTAAAAAAGAAATTGGGGAACGTTCAAAGTTCTCAGCATCTTTTCTAACTCTGTGTTGATCTTCATAAAATGGGCAGGTTTCTCAGTCTCCATCAGGATAGGAAATAGGGGAAACGAGGCGGTAAGACCTGTCAGTTTCACCATCTTTTTCCCAGCATGGCCATTCTTGCAGACGTGGGTTTGGGGCCAGCAGGACTACTCAGCATCATGTGGCAGAAAGGTGACTAATTGTAGGAAGAACTTAATTAGGTTGACTTTAACGGGACCAAATGAGACCTGCTACCTCTATCTCCAGTTTTACTTATTTGGAGTAGATGGAGTTTTGGGGGATGGGGTTGAGGACTGGGAGAGGAGATATTGGAAAGTTTAGGCCACCTGACAGCAAGCCAGTGGACCATGCCATGTAGGCCTAGAGTCACATATCTCTGTCTGTCTGGATGTGAAAGCAGTCACATGTTTTCTTTACCTCCTCCCCCTCTACCCACTCCAAGGGCAGTGGTGAATTGCCTGCAGAAACCTTTTTTTGAAAGTGCCTTCTCTGTTACCTGCCTGCTATCACAGTTCACTTTTCCTCTCCAGGCTTCTCCTCTGAAAGTCTCTGATTACCTGTCCAGCTTCAAAACCCTGTTTGCCACCCTTATTTGGACAGTTGTCCAGACTTGTCCCTGTACCAGCAAACGGGGCATCTCTGTAAAAATTACAGTAAGGTGCCTCGTTCTCTCTGTTGGAGGCAAATTCAGTAGCTGGAATCAGATCTAACTACTGTTTCACATGCTTGTAGGAAACATCAATCACAACAATTCCTTCTATTCAACATATTGCTTGATTAGGAGTCGTAAAGCTTCAGTGAAATGTAGTTTGTAAGTTGCTTCTTTCCTTCAATTATTGCTTTGCCTCCTTGCTAGAAAATGGCAAGACATTTTTATTTGTATAGATCATCTCCAGCTGTTCAATTTTTCACAGCAGTGACAATGAATAATGTCAACTATAAGGCCTTTGCAAAGTTTAATTTATTGCTGTTACTGCTAACTGCTGGGTAGTAACTCAGCAAGATCACACATAATGAATTAGCTTGGAGTATAGTGACTGTTGTTGTCGAGGTAATTGCACTGTTTGGAATAAATTCAGGCATTTATCCCACTGTTTTTCAATCTTGGATGTTGGTAGTGAGCATTCATTTTTTTTTGCAGTGTTGTATTGGAGGTTTGTGTTGTGTATCCCCACATAAATAAACACTAGTGCTTTTTTATTGTACTTAAATGATTAAACTATTGTCTCACTCCTTTAGTTCCATTAGAGATTTTATGACTGCAATTCTATTCTCCAAGTTTCAGCCATCTCATAAACCAAGTTTTCAGCTGTAAGCGTAATTCTTTCTCTGTATTTGTTTTCAATGTGGCACTAAAACCTTATATTTCATTCATTCTCTCAGAACCAATTTATTTTCTAACCAGTGAGCAATGAGGAACTGTCGAGGAGCAAAGAGATTTGAGTGTCCATGTATAAAAATCACTAAAAACTATTGGACCGGTAAAAAAGCAATCAAAAAGGCTAATCGAATGTTGGCCTTTATTTCAGGAAATCATGGATACAAAGGGGAGAAGGTTATGCTCTAGTTGTACAAAGGCATGGTTAGATACCTTTCCAGAATATTACATTTAAAGCTGTGCTCGTGATTTAGGAGGAAGATATCAGATTATGATGGGGTGCAGCGCATATTGGCCAGAATTAGGGGCTAAATGAAGTAGACAGGCTCCTTAACTATAACTCTTGTTTCAATAAACATAGATGTTTGAAGAGTCATCTAATTGAGGTATGTAAAATGATGAAAAGGATACAAGTAGAGAAACTGTTCCTACTAAGCAAAGAACCCAGAAGAGGGGACTACAATAAAATCATAAAATTAGTAGCAGGTTGTTGGAGAGTGAAGTGAGGAAATATTTAAATTTCAAGTAAAAGGAAGTATAATTCAAGAACTTTCAGCACCATCACCATCAGACAGCCACCCTTTCCTGCACGCTAAACCCTTTCAGGTTGGATAGCAATACTATCAGATATGGTATAAATGGTGATACATGTTTTGGTTGCTAGAAGTTCAAAATAATTGCACTTTTAGACTCTAATGCCAGGGCTTCACCAAATGTATTTCTCAGATCACTCCATGTGCTCTGGGCTGATACATTGTTCAATGCACAGAATGTAATGTAGCAGTAAGTGACATGCTTTCCTGCGTGTTAATGTACGCACATAGAGGAACATATAATTCATAAATCTAAACAGAATAATTTACCACACAGATTTAGGGCAAAGGCTGGTAAATAGAAGTGAGTGTAGATTATGTATAATCTAAAGGCATGACTAAGAGGGTCAAAGAGGTGAATAGCCTATTCTTTTTTTTATATTCTATTGTCCTACACTCTATTATTGTCTGTACCTTTGTTTATCCTTGTTTAATGGTGTAACTTTCTCATTCATCACTATGCCTTATTCTCATTTTTTTTTGCATTGAGTTTGTTCTTAAATTTGTTTCAAGTAATTTAGCAAGGTTATTGTTTGATAGGGTGAGCCTCCTGTTGTAGAAATCTGGGTGTGTCCAGGACACGGGGAAGAAATTGGCTTCTGGGAGGTATCACAGTGCACATTGCCCCTGCCTATGTGGTGAGACACAGGGCAGACTGATATTGGGTTTTGGGTGACATTCAAATGGGTTGAAAGAACACGAACAGCTAGTTAGCAAAGAAGAACCCAAGGTTTGGCTGCAGCTACTGTTAAACTGGACAGTCTATTAAAAGGAGCTAAGAATTGAGAGATAGAAAGCAGGCTGAGAGGGAGCTCCAATGATCAGGTGTGGAAGTAGGGAGAGTGAAACGTCCAGTCCTTCAAGTATAGGATCCGGAGGTATAGTACAGTAATTGCAAGTTACAGTTACAGAAAAGTAAATTTCAAAACCCTTCCTTGCTGATATTTGCTGATTCCAATTTTACTAGTACACCAGCATTGACTGTCTCCAAGACATCATTCTTACTAAGGAGAATACAAGTAGTCACTAACGCCTCATTTGCACTTACGGTCATTCCTCCATATCCGCAAAATCACAAATTGCGAATTTGCTTATTCATGCCAAAAAAGAAGTAACCAATCATTCAAAGTCCATAGGCAAAACTCGCCTATTCATGACCACTTTCACTTACGCGGCAATCACGGCCTCGCACCTGTGCTGTGATGGGTCCCAAACGAATGGTAGTACTAGTGTGCCTAACTGCAAGAAGGTGGTGATAAAGCTTAATGAAAACGGATAAGTGTTGGATAAACTGCAAAATGGTATGTCAGCCAGTGTGGTAGGCCATGAGTTTGGCCTCAGTGAATCTACCATTCAGTTGATCAGAAGCAGAGAGGCCGAAAGAAGAAAAGGTTTGAGGGAATCTGCTCCTCAAAGTGCTAAGATGACATCTGTGGTTCGAGTTAGCCACTATGAGATGATGGAAAAGTGGCTTAATTTGTGGATCAAGGAGATGGTGGTGGACAGGAAGACTGTACTGCATTGTTATGCCCTGCGGCACCAAGAGACGTGCATCTATGAGCACCTAACAAAAGAGATGGAGGATGCCAAGTCTTTCACAGTCAGTAAGGGGTGGCTAGCAAGGTTTATGAATTGTTATGGTTTTCACAACATCAAGCTGAGTTGAAAGGCTGGTTGCGCTGGCCAACGCTCTTGTGCAAATGTTCCTCAAGCTGATTCAGCAGAAGGGATATAGAAGTGACCAAGTATTTAATGTCGACCAAACCAGCCTCTTCTGTGATCAAATGGGATTCCGCATGTACATGACCAAACAAGTTATCAAAGTGCTCGGATTCAAGGCTTTCAAGAATCATACCAAGTTACTACAAATGCTAGAGGAGACTTCGAGTGTAAGCCGCTGATGGCCTACTGGGCTGAGAACCCTTGTTCCCTCAAGGGAAACAACAAGAACCATATGCCTATGCATTGGAGGTCTAACAAGAAGGCCTGGCATCTGGTCATATCTTCTGGAATTGGCTTAACAACTGTTTCATCCCTGAAGTCAAGAAGTACTTCCAATCAAAGAACTTCACCTTCAAAGTTCTTCTCATCCTGTTCATTGTAAGGATCAGATACGGAGTGCCTTCCCAAACATCGAAGATCTCTTTATGCTGCACAACAGCCGTTTGACCAGGGGATCATCAAAGCATTCAAGAGCCACTACACCAGACCCCCTGCCGAGCCTTGTCAACAGATAAAAACCTGATGCTGATGGACTTCTGGAAGCAGCTCAACATCTGTCACATCATTGACTTTGTCCATGCCACTTAGGAGGAGGTCACACAGTCCACCATCAACAACTGCAGGAAGAAAGACTGGTCAGACTGTGTGACCAACTTTGAAGGCTTCTCCAGCATTGATGGTGAAATCAAGAACATCCTACATCTGGCCAAGGAGATTGAAAGGAAAAGCTTCAAAGACATGAGCAAGGACTAAGTTGAGGACATACTGAAACAAACCATGAAGAACCAACAAATGAGGAGTTGGGCAAGATGGCTAATGACGGTCTCAAAGACTGGGGCAAGGACAGTGATGATGACAATGAAGATTTCCCATGGTCAAGCCCCTTAATCAGTGAAGTTGTCATCCGTGCTTAACATCATTGGCAGCATCTGCAAGGAGCTGAAAAAAATCTGATCCCATTCTTGAACCAAGCCTAAAGTTCAAGAGGGCAGGCGAGGTGGCAAGTTTCCCCTACATCGAGCTCCTCAAGGATACCTGATGGCAGGCGTGACAACAACGCTGACACTATTCTTCTCACCTGTTCTGTTCCGCAGTGCATCTCCTCAACCCTCCACGAGCAACAACATAGATGCTCAGGAGGATGAACAAATTGAGGAAAACCTTAAGAAAATCTGCCAGATGGAAGAGGAGGATGAGGGAGTATCACTGGGGGAGAGTAGCTGGGAGTAAGGCACATCTGCACTGTCCTCCCCTTCCCACATCCAGCAATCACCCATAACCTCCCCTAACAATGTCCAGCTCTGTTGTGCAGAACATTTCACCTCACTTGATAAGTTAAATACACAACATTTGTTTTAAATGTTTTATTCGATTAATATTAACTTTTATTTCAGACATTTTAGTATTTATTATTTTAACCCCAAAAAATTAGGCAAAGACCTATCCCCTTCCTAACTCCCTACCTACACTCACCTTTACTGGCTCCATCCCCGCCTCTTCGACCTGTTTGTTTCCTCTCCACCTATCCTCTCCCCTATCCCTCTTCTATCCGCCTCCCACTCTCTCCCTATTTATTTCACAACCCCCTTCCCCTCCCCCTTTTCTGATGAAGGGTCTAGGCCCAAAACGTCAGCCTCTCTGCTCCTATGATGCTGCTTGGCCTGCTGTGTTCATCCAGCCCTGCACCTTGTTGTCTCCTATTTTTACCATACGTTTTTAAGCTCCCCACTCATGAATTCATCGTTAGTGGTGATTTTCAGAAGCCTGAACCCTCAAAGGTATAGAAGAATGACACTAAACAAGGTGTTTCACCTGTGGACCTGACATTTCTTTTGTCACTCTGATGGATCACGTGATTCCAGTATGAAATGTACGCATACCTGTAATTATCAGTTTGGAGAGCTGAGTAGCTTGGTCATTAACCAAAAACTGGGCAGTGCGTTACTGAATTTGTATGCACATATTTGATCAAATCACAAAGAACAATGTTGCATGTACAGTACAGGATTGGCAGTAAATTTGTTTAAATAAAAACCAAAAGAACTGCGGATGCTGTATGTCAGGAACAAAAACAAGGTTGCTGGAAAAGCTCAGCAGGTCTGGTAGCATTTGTGTAGGAAAAAACACAGAGTTAACGTTTTGAGTCCAGGTGACCCTACTTCAGAACTGCTTGTGTTTTATCCTTCACAGTAAAATTGTTCATTTTAGTTACAAAACACTTTCAGTTAATAACACTAAAGAACCAGCAACCATGAAAAGTGAATTCAAGCACAAGAATCTTGGCTTTAAAGTCTTCCCTTAGCTGTCTACAAAATAGAACATTATAGAAGTTTATCAGAAAATTACAGATAACTATACAATTTAAACACCTCCAATTTATTTGGCTTATCCTGAAATTGGTTTATAATATGAATTATTGAATTATTTTCTGAATTATTGTACATATAGACTAAGACATTGATCTCTTCTGTGTAAAGACCAGAGATGTGGAATATAATGGCCATTGCATCACATAAATCAGTATTAGCAGGATAGTCTTGTATGGCCAGCTGTCATTTCACAATAGAAACTACACATTTTACATTTAGGAACACAATAATTGAAAGGCTACATTAAGAAATTGGCCAACTAAAAATCATCTCACTTGACCTTCTGTATTACCTCAATGGTAAGAAGCAGAACCAATTTTTGGTCTTGGGTTCCGGTACACATTGCAGATAAAAGTCATCCTTGGGATATGATTAAAATAAATATTGAGTCAGGTTTCATGTTTCTAAACTATTGCTAACTGAATAATAGGAATAACCTTGGATGTGCAATGAAGTGTTTGGCTTTTTCTCACATCATAAATAAAAACAAATTATTGGCAAATTCAATTATCATGATTTATATCACTGAAATAGAGACCTGGTTGCAGTACAGGGCTGGTAATTTGGTCCTGTGGTGCATCAAGAAGTTAAAACAGACAAACAGAATTCATTTGCTCATTTAAGGATGAGCTTACATTTTTATCATAGATCATAGAATCCCTACAGTGTGGAAACAGGCCCTTCGGCCCAACCAGTCCAAACTGACCCTCGGAGCATCTCACCCAGACCCATCCCCCTTAACCCACCTAAGCTACACATCCCTGAATACTACGGGCAATTTAGCATGGCCAATCTATCTAGCCTGCACATCTTTGGACTGTGGGAGCACCCAGAGGAAACCCACGCAGACATAGGGAAAATGTGCAAATGCCACACAGACAGTTGCCCGAGGGTGGAATCGAACCCGGGTCCCTGGTGCTGTGAGGCAGTACCATTTTTATAATGTGTTCCATAACTATTGAAGGTCTCAAATCCTTTTTACAGACAATTAAATAAATTTGATATGTAGTCACTAATATAAAATTGTTGGACAGTATAGTTGGTCACCAATGCATGGACCCAGATCCAGCAGAACACAAAGTCATGCTGGATGTATGCCTGGGCCTGCAGTCCATCCCTGTTTCAATGGGTGCATCAATGGCAAGGCAAGTCAGGATTGATGCTCCTCATTCTTCCTCTAGGTGCTCCTTCATAGCAAGGAGTCAGGGAGGTGCTAAGAACACCTACTGAGAGGAGTGCCTATCAAGCATCATGAGAATTTCATCTCAGGACTCTTCATAGTGTTCTGCCACTCTTCCTCTCCTCTGCGAGTGAACACATGATCTCTAGGATGTTTTGGCAAGAATGGTGTACCTGTACATTTTCAGGAGACTCACATAGGTAGGGACCTTTAGATCCTGGGCTCCCAGAGAACGATCATCAGTATCATCACAATCAACAGAACATAGCAATCATCAGGTTGCCCCTATCCACCTCAACTGTGAATGTTAGATCTATACCTTTATGTGGTGAATGCTAATCAAAGAAAGAAGTTTTAACACACATGGGTGACACAAGAGTTCTTTTTTCCTCTTTCAATTTCTTTAGTCCTTGTTTTTGTATCCAAGTTAACATTAAATTCACTGTCCTCCTCAGCCAAATTTGTTTCTTCCTCAATCCTTGATTTGTTTAAAGAAATAAATTTCTCATCCCACCATTCACTAAGATCCAAGATGTTCCTTTACGCCCATAGTACTGTTATCAGCCTGTAACTTCAGCAAGTAGCAATAACAAAAATGCTTGGTTTGAAGAATGAAAAAAAAATAGTCAGTCTAACATGGTACTCCATGAGATGCACTGTTCCATCCAAATCTGATGCACTGATTCTGCATTCACAACTGCACTCTTCTGAAAATTCACTCTGAATATCCACTTGTAAATCCAATGGTTTTTAAATAATGTTTCTTGGTGGGTGCAAATTCCAATAATGTAACAAATATTTTAAGAATTGTACCAAAAATACCCATCGAAGGGAAATCAAATCCTAAACATTCCGAAAGGCTGCAGTCATCATTTTTAATTGATCACGTAGCTCAAATCATTGTATTTGTAAAACAGACAGAAACAGATTTATAACCTCCTGATTGATTGAGTCAAGTAATAATAGTAATGATAGAAAAAATAAAATAATGAATAACTGGCACAATGTATGTAGATGTTCTTTCTCTCTGTGCCTATTCCATCTCAACAAAATAGGTGACATTAATTCTCTGGCTCACTGCTCAGATAATGCTTTGGGAAATCATTATCAACCTGCCTAGTTTTAAGTTTAAACAAAAATTAGCAGTTAACTATTAGTCATCGCTAAACAGATGCATTCTGCATTGAATGCCTTTACTCTTCAGAGTCAACCAAACCAATCAGCATTCTTCCCTTACACAGTATAAATGTTGGTGTTGTCCTTTAACATTGGTATTTCTTGCAAATGATCTGATGAGTACGAGATGAAAAACTTGGATTTTCTTTGAAGCAACACTTGAGTTCTGTCTTACCAAACAAATGAACAGATTGTTAGTTGATGTAGATACTCACATCTTACTGTCATCAAGAGTAGTGCTTGGTTTGCATTGACCATTTTGTTTATTGCACAAATGACTACTTTGTTGCAAATAAACTTTTTGCACATTAATGGATTGACTAAAGGTGCATGCAAAGCAGTTCTACATTCTTATTATATTTCTCAAAGCATCAAAGTAAAAGAAAACTTGCTTCAGAATCAGAAAGATAATTATAATTACATTCAAAGTGCATTAAATCAACAGATTATTTTTCATTTAGGTATGATGTCATATTAATTTGAGATGGTTCTTCAAGATAAAGCATCCATTAATTTCTAGAATAGCTAATTAGCTTCAAGCCAATTAATTATGATTGACTAATAATCTGCTTGACTGAGTGATTCAATACGGTTGGATGTAATAGCATAGGCAAAATTGAGTTATTGACTGTGTCAATGTTTTCACACTTTATCGGAATGAGTGATATTTATTTTGCAGTGATAGTTATGTTCATTTTGAAAACAAAAAGACTGATTTTAATAAAATATAACTGCCTAATTTTATTAATGAAGGAATTTGTAAGTCAGGTAATGCACTGCTTATGATAAACAACTGGTTGTTAGGTTTATGCAATGTTGAACATTTTGACAATAAATATCTCAAAGAGCAAGTGGTTTGAATAGGAACTATGGTTTTGGAGATTCTATGGACATGGAAACTGGCCAATATTAACAGTTGGATATACTTATATAAATATTTTGATAGTTTCTCCTGAAACCCGGCAGGCAGTGTATTCAGGGAGGAAATCTGATAACCCAAGAAAGGAATCCATAAATGGTAAATAAAAGTTTTAGGATCCTGGAGCAGACTTTCAACAATATCACAGAGCTATATATCACTCACTATGAAAATCACTGTGTGAACATTAAAAGAAGACTCTAGAAGGAACACTCTAGGCTCTGGACTCTGCATCAGTTCTGACTACACCACGGATATGTATACTCAATTAAGTTCCATAATCCTTATCAGATCTTAGGATTTGTAATCACTATTTACAGCAGCGTTTTATATTAATGTATAATAAATAATGTTGTTTTGCTTTGAAGTCTAGTTTCAAGATGATTCTTGACTTATCCATGTCATTGAACAATCTGTAAAACAAAAATCTAACTCACAGTTCGGTTTTAACTCCATATGATGAAAGATTAGAAAATGATTTCTGATGACCCATTCAGGGAGTTCTGGCTACACAAATTGGAGGGTGGAGGAGGGAAGGCAGATCCAGTGTAAGATAGGCTGAATGGTTCCTACTAAACCATGGAAAACTATTCCTGCCCCACTAAGAAACTTTTTCTTTTACGTTTACCTGTTAAATGGTCTTTGGACCGTGACTGCATTGTAGACCTTAATGTCACTTCCAGATTATTTCTGATCTGTCCAGTCTAGAGTAAAGATGAATGTAAAGCAAGATTAAAAAATAAGGGTTAAACGTGTCATGTTTCTGACAATATGGAGCTGACCTGCTAAACTAAAATTAACATTTACTGTCATCATGTGGATGTCCTACTGACCACAGAAAAGAGTAGATGAAAGTCAAGAAAAGGTAAGGAAGGTTTTGAGTCAAGGAGGCTACTTTACTGGCTTACATTTGACAATGTTTCTTATAGTTTTGTCAGTCAAGATGACTTGAGTTTAGAACCTAAACCAACACATTAATTGGCAGGAGCAGTACGGACAATGGGGAATCTGAATTTACATTACAAATCTGGAAAACATCTTAACATGTCTGGCAGTGGCTCTCTAATGAAGCTACCACATTAGCATTTAACTCCTGGGTTTCTCGTCCAACCAGCAGCAGCTGCCATGATGTAGACCTGCACAAGCAGCTTTTAAGTTCAGTCTTTAATGAGGCCCGATCTTGTAAGTTGAAAGAGTTGGAATTAGCAGGACAAGAAGTGAAAGTATCACACTGGATTCCAGATGGTCAAAGGCCAAGCCCTTTTCAACAAAGACTCCATGGACATGCTAGAATGAGGACAGGAGTGCCTTTGTGAAAAGTTGGAGAGAGAAACTCCTTTCTCACAAGGAAGCAAGAAACCTGCAGCCGAAAGAAACATATTGCAGATGAGTCAAAAGCAGGTTACATTGATCTAGATATATGATCAGAATTGGTTAATGATCAAAGCAGGTCAGGAAAAGTGCATACTTTGTACATTCACCTATTTGTGGTTGAATGTATCACTTCACCACCACTTCAGCCTGCCTTGTTATGCTGGTTGCATTGCCTGACACCTCATTGCAAAATATTGGATGTCTATCTACATTTTTCCTCTTCAACAATTCCCCATATTCCAGCTATCTATTCAGCACTCCCATTCAGTCCTCAGCCTCATGTGACCTTATCATTTTCCCCTGGTAGTGAGCCTCAACAAAAGCATTCCATCAAACAAGTAAATATATGCCATTTTATTCATGGATCCACTTCACTTTCCTTTATTGTAATGGGAGATAGGTGCCACAAGCAAGACCAGCATTTATCATATATCCCTAATTGTCATTGGGAAGGTGGTGGTGACCTACATTCTTGAACTACTGCAGTCCATCTGGTGTAGTTACAACCATAGAACTCATAAGGAAGGAAGTTCCAGGCTTTTGACCCAGCGACAGTATGAATATAGTGATATTGTTCCAACTCAGGATAATGTGTCTTGGAGGAGTAATAGGAGATGTGATGTTTGTATGCATCTGCTTGGAGTTTAGAACCATAAGTTGCTGTCAAAGAAGAGAATTGCAGAAGACAGTACAGAACACCAAGGTAAGGGAGGAAACAGAGGTGGCCCTCGACAGATCTCCTTCGAGGAGAAGCATTGGGATTCAATGGAGATTTGGCATCCCTGCCTTTGGAAGTGGTACGATTATCATATATACAATCATATTAAGATCAAATGAAGAGCCGTGGAACTTGAAATGTTAACTCTGCTTTCTTCCCATAGACGCTGTCTGACCTGCTGAGTTTCTCCAGCAATTTCTATTTTTGCTTCAATCATGTTGACTTGGTTTCATTAGTGAGAAAACTGCATGCTGTACATATGATAACATGCAATATATAAATAATTTCCCAGGACTAATTAACATATTTATCGCTGTCTGGGCCTTCATGTATACAGCAAAAAGTGGTGGATTTAGCTACAACACAACATCAGTATGCTGATGGCTGGTTTAATCTTATGTCTGGTATTGATTTGATGGTTATTGCTGTGCAGTTGTGTTTCAGTACTGGGGCTGTTGATGGGTTTGATGAAGAGGCACACACTGGATATCTGTCATCACTTAGCAGGTGTCCTTTTAAGTTGGCTTTGAGAGAATTCCCACTACGTTCTTAATTCTCATCAGGTTTTCATGAAAACCTAGAAAGCCTGTGGACCGAATGGTAAATTCAATAATATATGTTCTAATTGAGCAAATAGCAGTTCAATTGCCAACCCAGCTATACCATACAGCCTATGGGAGCCCTTGTTGCATAATGGTAGTGTACCTATCTCTAGCCAAGGGAGTTGGGTTAAGTCCCCCTGTTTCAGAGATGTATCATAGCATATCTGAACAGCTTCACCACCACCCCCTCAACCCACTTGCACTGACATACATATGAAATCATCCCAATTGGTCAGTTATCACCCGTGATCATTACTTAGATGTAGAACTTCACCATCGTTTGTGAGACAGGAGACAAACAAATGTGATTTGCAGAAATCCGCAGGGGCTAGAACTATTCATGTTATGCATTAATGGCCTGGACGAACAAACTGAGGGCATTGATGCTAAGTTTATAGATGACACAAAGATATGTGGAGGGGAGGGACAGGTCGAGTTGAAGAAATGGGGAGGTTGCAGAAGCACACGGACAGGTTAGAATAGACAAAGAATTGGCAAATGGAAAACTATGTGAGAAAGTGTGAGGTTATGTATTTTGGTAGAAAGAGTAGAGGCATAGACTATTTTCTAAACAGGGAAATCTAGAAGCACAAAGGGACTTAGGAGTCTGAGTTCAGGATTCCCTTAAGGTTAACATACAGGTTCAAATGGTAGCATGGAAGGCAAACGCAATGTTAACAATCATCTCATGATGACTAATATGGAAGAGCAGGGATGTTCTGCTGAGGCTGTATAAGGACCTGGTCAGATTGCATCTGGAATATTGTGAGAAATTTTGGGCCCCATATCTAAGGAACGATGTTCTAGTGTTGGAGGGGATCCAGAGAAGGTTCACAAGAATGATTCCAGGGATGAAGGGCTTGTTATTTGAGGACTCTGGGTTTTTACTTAATGGAATTTAGAAGCATGAGAGGGGATCTCATTGAAACTTACAGAATGCCAAGAGGCCTGAGTAGAGTGAATGTGGAGAAGATGTTTCCGCTAGTAGGACCTGAGGGCACAGCCTCAGGATGAAGGAACGACCCTTTAAAACTGAAATGAAGAGGAAATTGTTTAGCCTGAGGGTGGTGAATCTGTGGAACTTCTTGCTGCAGAAGGCTGTGGAGACCTAGTCATTGTGTGCATTTAAGACAGAGAGTTAGGTTCTTGATAAGTAAGGGGATCAAGGGTTATGGGGAGAAAGCAGGAGAATGGAATTGAGAAATAAATCAGCCATGTTTGAATGGCGGAGCAGACTCGATGAGCCAAGTGGCTAATTCTCTTTTTATATCTTAAGGTCTTATGGGCTTATTTGTTAAGACTATTTCAGTAGCTAGTTTTATATGGAACAGGTCACCAGTGCGTATAGCTTGACAGGTTCTACGCCACATCAAACATGACTGACTGGAGACTCCTGTTTTTGCTGTCTACTACAGGGATATTGGAAGAATGTACAGACTTCAATCCTTATAGGTACACATTCTGTGTGTATTAAGTCCTGGAGTGAGATTTGGACCCGAGGCTTCTATCACAGGACCTCATCCCACAATTGTTAATAGGTGGAAAATATTTGATTCATTTCTAATTAGTCAATAATCAGGAAGTGGAAGGGTAACAGACACTTAGTAAAATTACAAACATTAGGAAGTGATATTCAGCAACCTGATGGAGCTGCAGGCTAAAATGTCTCTGGATCCAGATGGACTTCTTCCTGGGATCTTAAAAGAGATTGTTCCCGCGGTAGTTCATGTGTTGGTGTAATTTTTTTAAAATTCCCTAGATTTAGGAAAGGTTGCGTTAGACTAGAAACTATCAAACATAAGCCGTTTACTCAAAAAAGGAGAGACACAGAAAATAGGATATTATAAGCTTGCCTGTGGTTGTTGGGAATATATTAGAATCAATCATGAAAAATTGTACTGAGATTTCTAAAATGCTTTTGATAAAGTGCCGGTACAATGGCTATTACAGAAAATAAAACCTCATGGTGTTGGTATAAGTTGTTAAGATATATAGGAAATTGGGTGGTTATCAGAAAACAGGCAATGCATAAATAGATCTGATTAGCAGTTTCAGATGTGTGGAGTCCTGCATAGATTTGTGCTGGGCTCTCAACTCTTTACAATTTACCTCAAAACTTAGATGAATGGAGTGAAGGAATGCTAGCTAATTGCAGATGACACCAAGATAGGTAAGAAAGTATGTTGTGACAAAGACATGAGGAATTTGAAGGTGGATATAAATAAATTGAATACGTGGGAATATATGGAATTGTTCACTTTGACAGGAAGAATAATAAAAACAAAGAGCTATTGTTTAAATGGAGAACAACTACAGAATTCTTAGATGCAGAGGGATTTAGGTGTTCTTGTTCATGAATCATAAAAAGTTAGTATATGGATACATCACATAATCTAGAAGGTGAACAGAATGCTGTGCTTTATTATAAGAGAAATTAAACATAAAAGAACTGATTTTATCCTTTAGATAAACAGGGGATTGGTGAGACTACATTTCAAATACCATGTGCAGTTTTGATAAGGAAGAATGTAAATTCATTGGACATGATTCATAGGAGGTTTACTCAATTGATACTTACATTGAGCTGTTTGTCTTTTGAGGACAGATTGAACAAGATGAGATTTTCTCTACTGGAGATTAGAAGTCTGAAAGTTGACTTGATTGGTCTTGGTAAGGTGGACATGGAAAGGATCAGTGCAGAACGCTTGTGGGTCAGTACAGTTTTTGGCACTATACTCAAAAATTAGGAAATTTCAGTAAAGAAATGAGAAGAACTATTTTCTGTCAAAAGATTATGTGACTCTGGAACTTTGCCTCAGAAGATAGTAGAGATAGTGTCATTGAATATTTAAGACAGAAGTGGACAGATTCTTGTTAGACAAGGTCATGAAGGGCTTTCAGTAGGAGATAGAGATGTGAAATGTGAACTATAGACGGATTAGCCATGGGCTTCTTGAATGGCAGAACAGGCTGTAGGGACTGAATGCTCTACTTTTGCCCTAATTTATATGTTCAAATGTAATAACTTTGTACTATAGAGTAAATGCAATAAAATAAACTAGGGTTGGACATCCATATTTCATGATTCCAATGTTTTGATTTTGTTTAAAGAATAAATATAAATGTAATCTTGAATGTTCTGGGATGGTGCTTTTTATTCTACAAATTGTAGGTTAGAAGGTGCTCCACAAGTCGGCATCTTTAATCCGGGAGAATACCACACTCTTTACTTACTAGGATAATAAAACATTATTTACTTCAAGCCCCCAATAAAATAGCCTCCAGTCATCATAAAATATGTCAACACTAGAAACACAGACAAGAGTTGTGTAATGGCTTCAGTTATCAAGTGTTGTATGAAGTAATGATTCTGAAAAGGTTGATATTGGTGACTGCAGTAAGGTCCATCTAATCTGTTCCATGCCATTCATGCTTGAGAGGGGGTAATTCAAAGAGAAGAACAGTAAAACAAAACAATAACACTGGAAATGAATATACTTGCTTACTCTGGAGCTCCATTTTATAGTGTAGAAGATGAATCAGACTCAATGTGCTGGTTTTGCTGGTTTCTCCTTCTGGGAAGAAGGAACAGCTAAGGTTTTCGTAGTTCTGTTCTAGGCCTCCCAATTCCCTTAATAGCTATGTTTGTGTTATTAATGATTGCAAATTTGTAATAAATTAAGTTGTATCTAAGGGGAGAGCATCATCTCATTCAAAATCACTTGACAGCAGACAACACCAACCATAAATGCCAGCACTTGGCACCCCAAACAAATACATTGTCCCTTAAAAGATGTTGCCACTTTATTTCAAGAATCTTTATAAGTAATTGTTTTTTTTCCTGCTCTATAGTTGACTATAGAGCCCATGTCAACATTATTGCAACTAAGTTCCAATGTAGGAGACATGCAAAAATGTCCAGTTTTTCAGGGCAATTCTGTGATCAACCTGCATGGGTATCAGTCCATTTCTAAGTGGGATGAGTCTTTTCAGTGTCCTCATGAATAAATACAAGACTCATTTTACTGTTGAAATGAGACTTCTGTAGCCAGTCTTGACACATAGGTCTAAATTATGCTTTAGGTTTTTCAAGCTCTAACTCACAATCTAAGTTTTAAATTGTATCATGAATAGCTATAGAGTAGCCAAGGGTTATGGGAGAATAGGCAAGGAATTAGAGTTTAGGCTGCAATCAGTCATGATTTTATTGAATGGCAGAACAGGCTCAATGGTCCTGCTCCTGTTTCTTATATTATTACGTTAAAACGATTACTCCAGGTCGCTCAAAACATGGCCCCAAAATGTCCTGAAAAGTGTTTTTTTATGGTATTAGAAAGATCAGGAGACTGTTTCCTTATCTCTTAATGCAATAAAACAAAAAGGTAAACACAAATATTTTTCCTGGATGGAATCTGAAATTATTAAAACATTGTATCAGAATAAACAAGTTCATAATTCATGGCTGCATATTCTAGTGTTTCTCAACCTTAAAAAAAAGTCACATGTCTTATTGAATAAGTGTATGTCAGTTATTAGTTTAGTTATTTTACAACAAAATATACAATAAAGAAATATATGTAGTTATCCAAATCAACTGGAAAGGATTGTAGTGAGCAAAAGAACTGTTATAAATGTACATAGTTTTCCTCAGCCTATTATTGCACATTTCACCCTTGTTTTGTGAAAGAGAATGAGAGATATTTGATGGATCATTGAACAATAGCCATATTAATTAACTCTGAAAAATAATGATGGCCTTGGAGCACACTAAGTACTCCAGCTAATCACAGTTCCTGTTTTGCAACAAAAGCAAAGGACAAAATGTTTTCATAACTGCATGTTTTTTCAGAAGTTTGCTGAGGTACAAAAATAAATATGTGTTTTCTAAGCTACTAAAGGGGTCTGTGAGAATGTATAAATCAGCCTAAATCCCTCTGTCCATTCATTTTTCAAGGATCCAAGAATGAAGGCTAAGACCCAGATTTTCACCACAAAAAACAATGTCTCTGTCATTACAAAAAATGCTGGAAGAAGACCCAGTCCAGAACCCTTCAACATAAATTTCCATGGAGGGAGAGATGGATTGTGGTTTGAATGTGAGCAGTTCTCGATGGCAGCAATTTAAAAGCCTTAACTGAATTCAGATTTTGGAGTTCCTGGAGTGTGGAACCCAGAGTATAGAGATTACACCAGGTAAGAGCAGGATTGTTCTCAAAGCATTTCATTTGATAATGCAGGTCACACTTTTGGAGAGGTAAGGTACTACTTTGGATCAGCTCTAAGTCTGGGGGAGATAACCTGAACTTTAGAAAAGGTAAGTTACCTTTTGGGATTGTGAAAATTTAGCATTCTGATGGTAAAATATGCATAAAATCATTTTTAAAAATTCATTCTTGGAATATAAGCATCACTGGCTGAATAAACATTAATTTTCCATCCCAGTTGTATTGGAGAAGGCAGTGCTGAGCTGCCTTCTTGAAGTACTCCAATCCTTGATGTGTAGATAAACCCACAGTGTTGTTTGAAAGCAACTCCTGAATTTTGGCCCAATGAAGAAACAGCAACATATTTCCAAGTCAGGATGGTGAGTGACTTAGAGGGAAACCTGCAGGTGGTGGTGTTCCATATATCTGCTGCTCTTGTCCTGCTAAGTGGTAGAGATCAGCTGTTTGGAAGGTACTATGAATTACTGCAGTGTGTTTTGTAGATGGTACACACTGCTGACTCAGTGTATTGGTTGTGAATGGAGTGAATATTGAAGATGATTGATAGATTGAAAATAAGTTGGGCTGCTTTAACATGCTTGGCGCTGAGTTTCTTCAGTGTTGTTGAAGCTACATCATGCAGGCAAATGACAAATAGTGAATCACATTCCTGGCTTGTGCCTTGTAGATAGTGAAAAGGCTTGGGAGATAAAGAGTTAGTGCAGCAGAACTCCTAGCTGCTGCCCTGGTCACCACAGCATTTATAGTTCACAGAAGTGTACGGGAGAGAATGCAAAGAGAAACACCAGGCATACCTAAAAATGAGGTTTCAATCTGGTGAAGTTACCAGACAGGACTGCTTGCATGCCAAACAATATAAGCAGCAAGTGATAGATGGCACTAAGGGATTCCGCAACCAATGGAACAGTTCTAATCTCTTCAATCCTGCCACATCCAGTTGTGAATTGTCGAGGGCCATCAAACGTTCACTGGAGAAGGAGGCTCCACAACTATCTCCATTCTCAATGTTGGAGGAGCCCAGTACATCAGTGAAAAAGATGAGGCTGACGCTTTTGCAGTAATCTTTAGGAAGAAATGCTGAGTGGATAATCTAACTCAGCTTCCTCCAGGGGTCCCAGGCATTGCAGAAGCCAGTCTTCAGCTGATTCAATTCACACAACATGATATCAAGAAACAGCTTTGAGACCCTAGATACTTCAAGAGCTACGGGTCCTCACAACATTAGAGCAACAGTAGTGAAGACTTCTTCTCCAGAAATTGCCACACCTCTTGCCAAGTTGTTCCAAAACAGTTACAACTTTTGCGTCCACCAACAATGTAGAAAATTGCCCAGCCATGTCCTGCACACAAAAGAAGCAGGAGAAATCCAAATAGCTAATTCTCACCTATCAGTCTACTCTTGATCATCAGTAAAGTGATGGAAGGTGTTATCAATAGTTCTATCAAGCACCACTTGCTCAGCAATAACTTGCTCACTGATGCCCAATTTGGATTCCGCCAGGGTCATTCAGCTCCTGACCTCATTACAGCCTTGATAAACATGGACAGAAGAGGCAAATTCCAGAGGTCAGGTGAGAGGGACAGTCCTTGACATCAAGGTATGTTACAACTGTAGAAGATATTGGGTAGGCCACATTTGGGTTACTGTGTTCAATTCTGATGGCCCTCCTATAAGAAGGATGTTATTAAATTGGAAGGAGCAGAAATAAAATAGATTTACAAGGATGTTACTGAAACTGGAAGGTTTGAGTTATAAAGAGTGGTTGTTGGATAAGCTGGAACTTTTCTCCCCTAGACCATAGGAGGTCAAGGGGTGAAATTACCGAGTCTCCCCTTATAAAATCACAAGGAGCATTGATAAGATGAATTTTCAAGGTCTTTCCCCCAGGATAAAGGAGTCCAAAACTAGAAGGCTTAGATTTAAAGTGAGAGGGGGAAAATTTTGAAAGGGACCAGAAGTGCAACTTCTTTTACACAGAGGGTGATACATACATGGAATGAGCAGCCAGAGGAAGAAGTAGAAGCAGGTACAACTACATCTAAAATACATTTGGACTGGTACATGGATAGGAAAGGTTTAGCAGGATATGGGCCAACCACAGGCAAATAGGACTAGTTCAGCTTAGATTGGCCAAATTGGTATGGATGAGTTGGGCTGAAAGGCCAGTTTCTGAGCTGTATGAATCGATGACTGTATGACCAAGTGAGGCACCAAACAGCCCAAGGAAAACTGGAGTCAATAGGAATCAGGGGAAATTTTCTGCTGGTTGAAGTCAGACCTGGCACAGAGAAAGATATTTGTTGTTACTGGAGGTCAGTTTAGGTTTCTTGACTACTGCAATTAATTGAAAATCCTTTTGTTCTTTATTTAAAATGGTTGTTGGCTAGCAGTATTTACAGCAAAAGAGTCCTTCCATTGTCCTGTTTCTCTTTGATTGGCTTGTTAGTTAGTTACCTTCTAGCACTGAGAGCATGAAAACCCTTTTACCTGCAACACGGGTGACTAGTAAGTGGTTATTTGACTTCAAGCTTCACAGCACACTAACATTCAAACCTAAGCTGGTGCACATGAATCTCAATTAACTAGAATATCTTCTTCCATGAGCACACACAGATTAAGATGGTATTTGGCTTTAATTCCTTTTTCTTGAAGGACAAATCACAAAAAAAAGCTGCTTTCTTCTATAATGGTGAAATAGCTATCCTGGTCATTACCCCTTCCTGTCATGTCTCTTTTTTGGTTTCCTTAATACCCTATAGATACAACATTCTATTGGTATAAATAGGACATGCCTGACAGCACTGAATTTACATCCAGAATCTCTTGTTTTTAAGTGGTCTTGCTTCTTTTAAAAAAAAAACATATTTTGGAAGTAAAAGTTTAAAAAGTCCATGGTACTTTAGTGTTCTGGCCTGCCGTCATGACTTCTCACAAGTGACTTATTGCCCTAATACTTTCTCATCTCAAACTAAATCAATTCTACATCATGGCTTCCTAAACTTGGGCCATCTCTTTTTATTGTGCTAATAGCATCATTAATTATCATAGCCAAACTTTCACATTTTCCTAGCTTCCTGTCCTTTCTAAGTATTATGTACACTTCAATGTTGAAATCCCAATTTATTTCATCCTACTGCCAATCTCCATTACAGCTATCACATCATATTGATCTAATTCTATTTGCACCATCAATTCATCAGTTTAGTTTCTACTGCCTCTGATAAAGAGAATTTAGTTTTGTCCTTTTATTGCTTTTGTAACTTCTCACCTTACTTGTTCATTTAGTCTTAGATTCATACCGTTCATCACTTGCTTGAGGTCTGTTGATCGTTTCCCATACAGCTAACTTTTCTCTGTTCCCTTCTCCAGACTCTGATCTTCTCAAATGTTTCCCTCACCCCTTCTGTTTAGAATAAAACTTTCCATCCTTCCCTAGTTATGTGGCTTACTGGAACATTTACCACAGATGGGGCAATGTAATTTGTCAATGTTCCATGTTTATAATCATTCAAGTTCTCTGTACTCCTTTCATTCCAGTCTTGAGTGCATCACTGAATTTAATTGCTCTACTATTCCACTGTTTCATTGTTAAGCTTTGGATTTTCCTCTCTAATTCTCTCTTCTCTATCAATATGCCCCTCAACTTACCTATTTAAATGAAACACAAACAGAAATTGCTGGAGAAACTCAGCAGGTTGGCAGGTCTCTTTGAAGAGAAAACAGAGTTAACGTTTCAAGTTGAGTGACCCTTTGAAGAAACGTTAACTCTGTTTTCTCTTGACAGATGCTGCCAGACCTGCTAAGTTTTTCTAATGATTTATGTTTTTTCTTCATTTCAGATCTCCAGCATCTGCAGTACTTGGCTTTATCCTACCTTTTTGACCAATGCTTTGTCCTGATCACCCCCTTTGTAGCTTAGTGGCGATTTAAATACAAGCTGTTGTCATTCATTGTAGGCATTGAGTTCACAAATCAAAACAAAGGTAATGGCTTAACTTTCTTTTACGTATTACACGGAAATATTCATTCCAGTGGGCTATATCTTCCGAGTAATTAAAAACTGCATCTCAGGATAAGTAGAGCAATTAAGTAAAATGGATTTGATCTGTGGGTCATATTTTATGCAACATTGCTCTAAGGCATCATAAGCTGAAGAAAAATGATAGATTAATACTAACCTTATTATGTAGGACGAAAATTCTTCTTATCAATATTTAATCACATAGATATCCATGCTCCAATTCTTCAAATCAATAAAAATGTTGAAAGGAATTAACCCTTTAATTTTGGCAAAGTTCACATCAAATTCACTAAAACTAAAGTATTATGACCCAGATAACAAAGTTAACAGGATTACGGATAAACCAATTTAATAACCAGTATGGCGCACTGACCTCTACATCGCCGAGGCCGGACGCCAACTCTCCGACACCACCTCCTACCGCCCCCTTGATCATGACCCCACCCCTGAGCACCAAACCATCATCTCGCAAACCATCCACAACCTCATCACCTCAGGTGACCTCCCACCCACAGCCTCCAACCTCATCGTTCCCCAACCTCGCACTGCCCGCTTCTATCTCCTTCCCAAAATCCACAAACCTGAATGCCCTGGTCGACCCATTGTCTCCGCCTGCTCCTGCCCCACCGAACTGATCTCCAACTATCTCGACTCCATTTTCTCCCCCTTGGTCCAGGAACTCCCTACCTATGTCCGTGACACCACCCACGCCCTCCACCTCCTCCAGAACTTCCAATTCCCCGGTCCCCCACACCTCATCTTTACCATGGACGTCCAGTCCCTCTACACCTGCATTCCCCATGCAGATGGCCTTAAGGCCCTCCGCTTCTTCCTGTCCCGCAGGCCCGACCAGTCCCCCTCCACTGACACCCTCATCCGCTTAGCCGAACTCGTCCTCACACTCAACAACTTCTCTTTCAATTCCTCCCACTTCCGACAGACAAAGGGGGTAGCCATGGGTACCCGCATGGGCCCAAGCTACGCCTGCCTCTTTGTAGGTTACGTGGAACAATCCCTCTTCCGTACCTACACCGGCCCTAAACCCCACCTCTTCCTCCGTTACATTGATGACTGTATCGGTGCCGCCTCGTGCTCCCACGAGGAGCTCGAACAGTTCATACACTTCACTAACACCTTCCACCCCAACCTTAAGTTTACCTGGACCATCTCTAACACCTCTCTCCCCTTCCTGGACCTCTCTGTCTCCATATCGGGCGACCACCTAGAAACCGATATTCATTTCAAGCCCACCGACTCCCACAGCTACCTAGAATACTCCTCCTCCCACCCACCTTCCTGCAAAAATGCTATCCCCTATTCCCAATTCCTTCGCCTCCGCCACATCTGCTCCCAGGATGAGGCATTCCACTCCCGTACATCTCAGTTGTCCTCGTTTTTCAAGGACCGTAACTTCCCCTCCTTGGTGGTCGAGAACACCCTCAACCGTGTCTCCCACATCTCCCGCACCTCATCCCTCACACCCCGTCCACGCAATAAAAACCAAAAAAGAATCCCCCTCGTCCTCACGTACCACCCCACCAACCTCCGGATCCAACGCATCATCCTCCGACACTTCCGCCATCTGCAATCCGACCCCACCACCAAAGACATCTTTCCCTCCCCACCTTTATCTGCTTTCCGGAGGGACAACTCTCTCCGTGACTCCCTTGTCCGCTCCACACTCCCCTCCAGCTCCACCACACCCGGCACTTTTCCCTGCAACCGCAGGAAGTGCTACACCTGCCCCCATACCTCCTCCCTCACCCCCATCCCAGGCCCCAAGAAGACTTTCCACATCAAGCAGATGTTCACCTGCACATCTGCCAATGTGGTATACTGCATCCGCTGTACCCGGTGTGGCTTCCTCTACATCGCGGAAACCAAGCGGAGACTCGGGGACCGCTTTGCAGAACACCTACGCTCGGTTCGCAACAAACAACTGCACCTCCCAGTCGCGAACCATTTCAACTCCCCCTCCCATTCCTCAGACGACATGTCCATCCTGGGCCTCCTGCAGTGCCACAACGATGCCACCCGAAGGTTGCAGGAACAGCAACTCATATTCCGCTTGGGAACCCTGCAGCCCAATGGTATCAATGTGGATTTCACAAGTTTCAAAATCTCCCCTCCCCCCACCGCATCCCAAAACCAGTCCAGCTCGTCCCTGCCTCCCTAACCTGTTCTTCCTCCCACCTATCCCCTCCCCCCACCTCAAGCCGCACCTCCATCTCCTACCGACCAACCTCATCCCGCCCCCTTGACCTGTCCGTCCTCCCTGGACTGACCTATCCCCTTCCTAACTCCCTACCTACACTCACCTTTCCTGGCTCCATCCCCGCCTCTTCGACCCGTTTGTTTCCTCTCCACCTATCCTCTCCTCTATCCCTCTTCTATCCGCCTCCCACTCTCTCCCTATTTATTTCAAAACCCCCTTCCCCTCCCCCTTTTCTGATGAAGGGTCTAGGCCCGAAACGTCAGCCTCTCTGCTCCTATGATGCTGTGTTCATCCAGCCCTGCACCTTGTTGTCTCGGATTCTCCAGCATCTGCAGTTCCTACTATCTTTAATAACCAATTTGTTGCTTTAACAGTCAAAGCAAATTTGAAAGTTATGTGGCTAGCATCAAATAAGATTGAAAGAAATGGCCTTTGCACTAAAGAAACCTCTGAACCACCACTGATTCTATTGTTAAATGTTGCTTTTCAGATATGTCTAGAAAGTTTTTAAGACTGTAGGGTAAACATGGGCTTGTTTCTGTAGAGACAGCTGTATCGAGTCTTCTTGTCCTGGATACTCAAGTTTGAACTTCCACGTGAGGCACTGAAGAGATTTCTAATTCCTTAATTAAATCTGTAATATTTCTGAAGAAGTATAATGTTCACTCCATCTTCAAATGGAACACTGGGGTGTAAAATAACAGTCAAAATGTATCATTGGTTTTACTGAAATACTATAAAGGAACAAAGAACAACACCATGAAATTTTGTTTGTCTTATCAAAAAATGCCCACGAGGCAGAATGTTGTTTGTGTAGGTGGTGGCCCTAACGACACACTGGAATAATCCCACCTCATACTTTTAGGGGAGTCCCAGCAGGATTTTAGGCCCATTATGCAGCTAATAAACTGCTACTGAGGCTCAAGTTGCTTTAAAGAACAAGAGCTCATTTGGAATTTGAGATCTGTCGCTCAGCAGTGCCACTGAGAGAGGTGGAAGCTATTGGGACTGCATCCAAGCAAACAGGATAGGTGGGGTAGGAGATTGCTGGGGCCAGTCAGTGCGGACTCAATGAGTGAGTGTGTGGGTAGTTGGTGAGGAAATGGTACTGTTGCCACTCTCATAGCCATTGGTGCCAAGAAAGGAGGATTCTCCGTGAGTCACTGAGTGCCTGATTAGAAGCCACCCTGAACAGGGTGCATGCAGTGAGCTGTCAGGTTTCATCATATGGTTTCTTCACATGATTGAGGCCTCTAGTGCTCCAGGTAAAATGACAACACTAGCGGGAAGAGCCTGTAATTGGTTGCTTAGGTATGTGCCTATTGGGGAAATTCATTCCTTCACCTCCACCGCTCCAGATGGACTGCGGCAGAGGTAAAAGGGATACAAAACCCAGCTTCCATGACCGTATTCTCAAAATTCTCTGCCTCACTTCATATACCCTTCTTGTAAATGCAATAAAATTCAGCTCCTAGGATCAGCATGTTGCGCTGAAATGTCATGATGTAGAGGTACTGAGATGTGTTCTACCAACTGAATTCAACCTGCTCTCAGCATGGCATTAATAGCTTTTCCATTTGCATGTAATGTAGGCATTTAGATTCTAGATCCAAAATGAATACATCCAATTTATCAACCTTTACCTAGAGGAAGTACCAGAGTGCCTGCATACCATAGAGAAGAACTAAACAATGTTTGCAACGTTAAGCGAAATAAGTTTGTGGTGATTAACTGGAAAAAAGTTCAGTAACATTATTGGAGAGTTATTGACTCTTAAATATGCATTAATACTTAGTCATTAATGACTTCAGAGCCATTTCATGAACTTCAGAGCTCTATTTCAGACAGGCATCCCATTTCCTTTACTTAACTTTCTACCAGTATCATTCAGCAGCACCTTGTATTATCTTGCCCTTTAAGAAAACTGAGCATTTTTTTCAAGCTGGAGGCTAGCTGGAACATATCCTTAGGCTTTCTACTGAGCATGCAGAACTTAGCAGCTTAAGTCACACTGGGGCTTGCAGACTGCAATTATTTAAATGTGAAGGCAGCAGAAAATTTGCATACTGCTTGCTGCCGTAGCAACAGGTGTGAACAGGTCACAAAACATGATTCCCATGCCCCGGTACAATGACACAAACACATTTTTAGCCTAAAATGTTGGAACTTAATGTTAACTTCTGTGTGATTAGCATTCTCAAGGCAGGGACAGTATGGATGTAGAGTAAAAGTGCTTCTACACGTAACTGAGGATCAAAAACAGAAGTTGCTGGAAAAGCTCAGCAGGCCTGGTAGCATCAGTGAAGAAAAAAATCAGAGTTAATGTTTCGGGTCCAGTGACCCTTGATCAGAACACATAATTGAGGATGTTTTAATTAATATTCCTAAAGGACTGGCTCATTTTCAACTGGAATACGGTGTTCAGTTCTTCTTTAGGAAGAATGTTTAGGCTTTAGAAAGGGCACGGGAGAAAAGTAGCAGAATGATTCCATAGAGGACGGACCTTACTGGTGTAATAAATTGGAGAAGCTAAGGCTATTCTTCTTTGTTGAGAGAAAATAGAGGAGAGGTTGGATACAAGTATTCAAAGTCTGGGCATGGGAGATAGGAAGGAGTTATTCCAATTGGTGAAATGGTTGAGAACCAGAAGGCACAGAAGTAAAGTGAATGCCAAAAGCACCAAAGGATATTTGAGGAAACATTCCCTCGTGCAGTGCATGGTTAAGATCTGTAGTACACTAAGAATGTAGTGGAGGAAATTTAAATTGTAGCCTGTTGAAGGGAATTGGATAAGCACCTGAAGAGAAAAAATAAATTTGCAGCGCTATGGGGAAGGGCAAAAGAGTAAACCAGCTAAATTGCTCTTGGAGAGAGCTAGAAAAAACACAGCAGCTGAGCAGCCTCATTCTAGGCTGTATGATCATATGATTATTTGAAATTCAATATTCATGACACATCTGGGGTTTGCTCAGTTTCCTCCAATGATTCTTCCTAAGTTACACCATTAATACAATTAAGCACCACACTGACTGGTCATTAGCTCCAGACCGGTAAGACTACACTGAAAGGAAATAATTTAGTATCATTTTTCCATACTGTGCATCATAACAGATTACTGCAACTCACTGATCCAGTGAGTTTAGGTCTTACAATGATCAACTTAGCCTCTTAGCACACCTATGATCCAATCAAACTTTGTAGTAACCAACAATTGCTCTGGAAAACTAAAAAGTGTTGTTTTAAACGTTTTCTGCTTTTAACAAATAACATTTCTTTCTGTATTAGGCCACATTCAGGCTGGTTCTGATTTCTTTTTGACTCGTGGCTTTACAGTCATCAATTTATTTTTCATTTTGCCTTGCACACTGATGAGTAAAGATTAAATGTAAAAAACTACAGAACAAGATTAAATGTAGCTTTGCTGACATATGCGTTAAGAACTATGTCATAATGATTTCACATCACATGAAACTGGGTCCTGAGACTTTAAGATTCCAGAGATATCCTCTCTTAACATTGCTTAAATATACTAGTAGTCAATAAAGGCTATCGATGTTCACTCAACGTAGTGTAGACCTGATCTTATTATAGAGGAGTCAGCAACTCCAATGCCAATAGCTCTTCACTATCTCAAGTGTAGCAGCAGGTCTCTCACATCTAAAGGCTGCTCTGTTGGAAGGTAGCTACTAAAGCAGACATCTGAGCTTCCCCATTGACAGTAAAAAATATCAGTTTTACTAAATGGTGTACCATTAATTATTAATATGCAAAGATGATGCTGTTCATTTGTAAATCATTGAACCAAAATTAATATCATGGGTGCTGGAAGGATTTGCACCACTTCTGAAGGTGCTGGTCTGACATATTTCAACAGTCACTCAATGTGTAGTCAGGTCGACATTGTTACAAAAGCATGGGAAATGGTTATGTACATTTAAAATCTGAAGCTAAGAAAGAGCTCAGCTTTTCACACTGCTTTCCATAATAGAATAATGAAATTATACTGTATAAAAAGAGGCTCTCAGTCCATTGTGCCCATCAGACAATCCAATTACTCGTATTTCCCTGCTCATTCCCTATAGCTTGGTGATAATTCTGACCACAATTTCCTGAATAGCCTAGAGGTATAAATTATCATGCAAAAGCACTTCAGACTTATCTTTGAGATGAGTACTTGCAGGTACTTGCTCTGTCAGTATGAATATGTCTGTTATTTCTAACTAAGCACAAAAGAATTATTTCCAAAGAATTTTGAACTTATTTTACCTTCTAAGAAACTAAATCATATTGCAGTTCTCTGCAGTTTTCATTATTAGTGGAGGATAGAATATATTTTAAATAACTGAATCTTTTTGGATTTTTTGTCTGTGGATGATTGGCTTTTTTTCCACCAAGGGATTTAATCAAATGTATAGAGTTCATTAGAAGAAATGTTTTTACATGCCAGCAGAGGGTACAGATCGATGGGTCAAACAATGTGGTCTTGTTTCAACTATTTCCATGCCCTCACCTTTCACCCTTTTCAATATAATTGGCTAGTTTTTGTCTTGCTGTAATTTATCCTCAGTCTAACTCTTACAGAAATGATACCAGCTGTTAGATAGGGAAAAAACAGGGAATTGCTGAGGGACAGAAGCAACACGTCAGCTTTTATTTGAGTTTACTCTGGCAGTGCATTTTTTTTTGTATTATTAGTCTCGTCAAGTTTCACCTTTTAATGACCCAAATAGTTATAATTCAGTGATTGTCAAATTGGCTGCATGATCCTGGTGGGCATGAATTTAAAAACAAGTTGTGCCCAGGTCCAATACTCCCAGTAGCAAGAACACATCTGTATCCCAGTGGCCTCTTGGCCATTACAACTGACTGTATTTAGAACCATAGAACCCCTACAGTATGGAAACAGGCCCTTCGGCCCAACAAGTCCACACCAACACTCAGAGCATCCCACCCAGACACATCCTGCATAACCTACCTAATCTACACTTCCCTGAACACTATGGGCAATTTAGTATGGCCAATCCACCTAACCTGCACATCTTTGGACTGCGGGAGGAAACCCATGCAGACATGGGGAGAACGTGCAATCTCCACACAGATAGTTGCCCGAGGGTGGAATTGAACCCAGGTCCCTGGCGCTGTGAGGCAGCAGTGCTAACCACTGAGCCACTGTTCCTGCTCCTGTATTTGGCTCAGCCAAACAGAATGGGGAATGAATTTAGGAGTTTTATGAATCTGTACATTTCAAATACTTATAAGACAAGTTCTCTGGTCTCTAGCTGGACTGCTAACTTAACTTTCTTTCCATAACGAACCATTTATGACAAAAAGATAGATAGGTAAGTATTTTAAGAAGGGGACAACATGAGGTTGCAGATGGATATGGTTAGGTTAAATGATTGACAATAAAAGCTTCCAGATGGAGTATAGTTAGGGAAATTACAAAGTCATTCACTGGATAAAAAAGCAAAACATTAAACAGAGAATGAATGCAAAATTTTGAAGCACTGAATTGAGAGCAGGAATAGGCTATTCAGCCCCTCAAGTCTGCTTTGTTATTCAATAAAGTCATGGCTGAACTGATTATAATCTCAAATCCACATTCCCATCTCTCCTGATAGATTTTTGTTAAACACAAGTTGAAAAGTTATCTACCTTTGCTTTAAAATTTTCAAGGACTTTGCTTCCACCTTATTCTCAGGAAGAAAGATCCAAAGGCTCAGGACCTTCCGGGTCATTTTTTTTTGCCTAACTTGGTCTTCAAATTAGCAAGCACTGATTTTTGAGCAGAATTTCAGATATTTTGGTCCATGATTTACAAAGTTAGCATTCAGATGCAGCACATAATCAAGAAGACCAATGTGATACTATCCTTTATTACAAGAGGAACTGAACATAAAAGTAGGGATGTTCTGCTTCGGTTATACAGGGTGAGGTTGTAGACATGCTTGCCGAGCCGGTGGGTTTGGTTGCAAAAGTTTTGTCACCCTGCTAGGTAACATCGCCAGTGTGGCTCCGGTGACACGTCAGTGTTCTGTCCCACTTGTTATTTATAGACCTCAGTTTGCTGGGGTGGTTGGTATTACTTCCGGTTTTGTTTCTCAGCGCTGTGTACACAGGGTCGAATGCCTAATATGTTTGTTGATGGACCTCTAGGTGGAATACCAGGCCTCTAGGAATTCCATGACATGTCTCTGTTTGGCGTCTATGATTATCGATGTGTTGTCCCAGTCGAATTTGTGTCCCTCATTGTCCGTGTGTAGTCAGACAAGTGAGAATTGGTCATGTCTCTTGGTGGCTAGTTGGTGTTCATGTATCCGTATTGTCAGTTTTCTTCCGCTTTGGCCTAAGTAGTGTTTCTCATAGTCCTTGCATGGTGTTTTGTATATTACCCCAGTTTTGCTGGTTTTGGGTATGGGATCCTTTACGTTCATCGGTAGCTGTTGTAGGGTGATTGTCGGTTTGTGGTCTACTCTGATACCTATGGGTTTGAGTAGTCTTGTGGTTATCTCTGAAATGTCCTTGACGTATGATACGGTGATAAGTGGTTCTGGTGATGTTGTGTCTTCCTATAAGACCATAAGACATAGGAGCAGAAATTAGGCCATTTGGCCTATCGAGTCTGCTCCGCCATTCAATCATGGCTGTTAAGTTCTTCAACTCCATTCTCCTGATTTCTCCCCGTAACCCTTGATCCCTTGATAATCAAGAACCTATCTATCTCAGTCTTAAATGTACTCAATGTCTTCTGTGGCAGTGAATTCCATAGATTCACCACTCTCTGAAGAAGTTTCTCCTTATCTCCGTTTTAATAGGTCTTCTCTTTACTCTAAGGTTGTGCCCTCGGGTCCTAGTCTGTCGTACAAATGAAAACATCTTCCCAACGTCCACTCTGTCCAGGCCATTCAGTATTCTGTAAGTTTCAATTAAATCGCCCCTCATCCTTCTAAACTCCAATGAGTGTAGTCCCAGAGTCCTCAAATGTTCCTCATATGTTAAGCTGTTCATTCCTGGGACCATTCTCGCGAACCTCCTCTGAACCCGCTCCAGGGCCAGTACATCCTTCCTGAGATATGGGGCCCAAAACTGCACACAATACTCCAAATGTGGTCTGATCAGAGCCTTATAAAGCCTCAGGAGTACATCCCTGCTTTTATATTCAAGTCCTCTCAAAATAAATGCCAACATTGCATTTGCCTTCCTGACTACTGACTCAACCTGTAAGTTTACCTTGAGAGAATCCTAGACTAGAACTCTCAAGTCTCTTTGCACTTCAGACTTCTGAATTTCCTCCCCATTTAGAAAATAGTTCATGCTTTTATTCTTCTTACCAAAGTACATGACCTTACACTTTCCCACATTGTACTCCATCTGTCACTTCTTTGCCCACTCTCCTAATCTGTCCAAATCCTTCTGCACCCTCCCCACCTCCTCAATACTACCTGTCCCTCTACCTATCTTTGTATCATCTGCAAACTTAGCCAGAATGCCCTCAGTTCCTTCACCTAGATCATTAATGTATAAAGTGAAAAGTTGTGGTCCCAACACTGACCCTTGCAGAATACCACTTGTCACTGGCTGCCATCCTGAGAAAGACCCTTTTAACCCCACTCTGTTTTCTGCCAGACAGCCCATCTTCTATCCATGCTAGCACCTTGTCTCTAACACCATGGGCCCTTATCTTACTCAGCAGCCTCCTGTGCGGCACCTTGTCAAAGGCATTCTTGAAGTCCAGGTAGATAACATCTATTGGCTCTCCTTGGTCTACTCTGTGTGTTACTTCCTCAAAGAATTCTAGCAGATTTGCCAGGCATGACCTCCCATCAATGAAACCATGCTGACTTTGCCCTATTTTACCATACACTTCCAAATATTCAGAAATCTCATCCTTTACAATGGACTCCAAAATCTTACCCACGACAGAGGTTAGGCTAATCAGCCTGTAGTTTTCCATCTTTTGCCTTACTCCCTTTTCAAACAGGGGTGTCACATTAGCGATTTTCCAGTCCTCCAAGACCCTTCCTGACTCTAGCAATTCCTGAAAGATCACCATTAACGCTTCCACTATCTCTTCAGCTATCTCCTTTAAAACTCTGGGGTGTAATCCATCTGGTCTAGGTGATTTATCCACTTTCAGGCCAATCAGTTTTCCGAGCACCTTTTCCTTGGTGATGGCCACCATACTCAGCTCTGCCCCCTGACTCTCGAATTTTTGGGAGATTACTCGTGTCTTCCACTGTGAAGACTGATGCAAAGTAATTATTCAGTTCCTCAGCCATTTCTTTGTTCCTCACTATTATCTCTTCACCATCATTTTCCAGTGGTCCAATGTCCACTTTTGCCCTTTATATATCTAAAGAAACTCTTAAAGTCTTCATTTATATTACTGGCTAGCTTAACCTCATATTTAATCTTCTCCCTCCTTATTTCTTTTTTAATTGCCCTCTGTTGGTCTTTGTAAGTTTCCCAGTCCTCTGGTTTCCCACAGCCCTTCGCCACATTATACGTGTTCTCTTTACACTTTTACGCTATCCCTGACTTCCTTAGTCAGCCATGGTCCTCCCTGTACCACGCTTCTTTTTCCTGGGGATGAATATTTGCTGTGTCTCCTGAATTACTCCCAGAAACTCCTGCCATTGCTGTTCCACTGTCTTTCCTGCTAGGTTCCTCTTCCAGTCAATTCTGCCCAGCTCCTCTCTCATACCTCCGTAGTCGCCTTTATTTAGCTGTAATACCATTACCTCTGATTCTATCTTCTCCCTCTCAAATTGAGGAGTAAATTCTATCATCTTATGATCACTGCCTCCTAAGAGTTCCTTCACCTTAAGTTCCCTTATCAAGTCTGCCTCAATACACAACACTAAATCCAGTATTGCCTGTTTCCTTGTGGGCTCCACCACGAGCTGCTCCAAAAAACCATCTTGTAGACATTCCACAAATTCCTTTTCTTGCAATCCACTACCAACATGATTTTCCCAGTCCACCTGCATATTGAAATCCCCCATGATCACTGTGACTCTGCCTTTCTTACACACCTTTTCTATCTCCTGGTATATCTTGCACCCCAGCTCCTGACTACTATTTGGAGGCCTGTACACAACTCCAACTATGGATTTTTTTTACCTTTGCGGTTCCTCAATTCCACCAACACAGATTCTACACTATCTGATTCTACTTCATTTCTTCCTATTGATTTAATTTCATTTCTTACTAATAAGGCAACCTCATCCCCTCGGCCCACCTGTCTATCTTTTTGGTAGGATGTATATCCTTGGATATACAGTTCCCAATCCTGAACCCTTTGCAGCCACATCTTCATGATGCTCACCACATCATACCTGCCAGTTTCGATCTGTGTCACAAACTCATTTACCTTATTCTTTATACTCCGTGCATTCAGATATAACACCTTCAGCCCTGTATTAACCCTCCCTCTTCTCATTATCATTCATTTTTTCCAATGTTTGATTGCTACCCCTTTCCAAACACTCTATCCTATTTGTGTCTGTGCTGGAGACTTTAATAACCTCTCCTGAGTTCTCCTTCCCTGTCATTTCTTTCATATTTTTCCACGTAGTTGAATACACCACCACAGATGTTAACGTACTGTTTTTGTTTCCCACTGGGACAAGTTTCACCATTCCCTTCACCTCCCCCCCAACTTTCTGGTTTAAAGTCCTGTTGACCAGCCCATTTAGCCTTTTCGCTAGAATATTGGTCCCAGCTCAATTCAGGTGGAGACCGTCCCAACAGTACAGATGAGTGGTAGATACTACACGTGTAGTGTTTCGGGTTTAGCCACTGCCAGAATATATGATTTTACTTACCCAGCAGTCCCCGCGCGCTCTCTCCCAACTCCCACCGCTGAAGGAGGAAGGCCGCAATCTCACGAAAGCTTACCTTCCCGGCTGCCCTCACGCACTCTCCCGACTCCCGCCGCTGAACTGTTGTCACCTGTCTCAGAGGTAATGGAGGATTGTGCTTTTTGGGTGTCCATTTCTTTTGAGGACACTGTACAAGTGTTCCTGTTCTCCTTTGTGTAGTTCCAGGTTGCTGCAATGTATTGTGGCTTGTTTAAATAGTGTCCTGATGCAGACCCATTTGTGAGCATTCGGGTGGTTGCTAGTATAATTGAGTATCTGGTCCATATGTGTGGTCTTTCTATATACGCTTGCCTGGAGTTCCCTGTTGTTTTTGCGTTGTCCCATTATGTCCAGGAAGGGTAGTCGGTTGTTGTTCACCTCTTCTTTTGTGAATTTTAGCCTCGTGAGGATGTTGTCTATGTGTCGGTGGATTTCTTCCAGCTTAGTGCTTTTAATAATCACAAAGGTGTCATCTACATATCAACAAACACATTGCATTAGACCCTGTGTATAAACCACTGAGAGCATATAAGTAACAAGTGGGACAGAACAGTGACGCTTCACCGGAGACACACTGATGTTACCTAGCAGGTTGACAAAACTTTTGCAACCAAACCCACCGGCTCGCCGAGCATGTCTACAACTTCATCCACAACCCGAGCTACAAATCTTCTTGAAAACTTTAAAGGTTATATAGGGTATTGGTGAGATGATATCTTGAAAACTGAGTGCAGTTTTGCTATCCTTATTTAATGAAGGATGCAGTTCAGAAGGTGTTTACTATACTGATACCTGGAATTAATTGGGTTGTCTTCTGAGGAAAGACTGAACTGTTTGGGTTTGTTTTCCTTGGGGTTCAGTAAAGTGGCTGGTGATTTTTAACTGAAATTTATAAAATGGCTTTGACAAGGTAAATGTGGAAATGATGTTTCTTCTTCTGAGTCAGTCCAGAACTCAGGTTATTAAAACAAAATGCAGTGAGTCCTTAAGAAGAGTCATGCCAGCCTTGAAACATTAAGTCTGTTTCTTTCTCCACCAATGCAGCAAGACTGGATGAATTTCTCCAGTATTCTCTGTGCCTATTTCAGAACTGGCGGTGTTTTTATTAAATTAGGGGTCAGCCTTTAAGAATAGAGAGGACGGGAATGTTTTTCTCTTTGCGCAATGTTGAAATTGTCTATCAACTATCTCAGAAGGAGATGGTTGTGGGTTTTTTTGAATATTTTTAAGACAAAGGTAAATAGATTCTTGTTAGGCAAGGGAATCGAAGGTTATATGGGGTAAGTGGGAATGTGAAATTGAAAACACTAACAGATTAGTCATCATCTTATTGAATGGCTGAGCAGTCCTGAGGGACCAAATGACCCAATTCTGCTGCTAATTCAAATGCTGGTGTGTTTATGTTCCAATTACATGAACTTTCTTTAAGGAAGGCAGGGGTATTCTCTGGGCATCATTTTGTTTCCGTCTGGAGAGATTAACAAGAGATGCTAGATGACTTTTACTGGTGACTGAGTTTGAAGGTCACAAAAAACATGCATTTCATAAATAGAAACAGCCAAACTGTGACTGACAAGATGAGAATAAAACCTAAGCCTGATTGAGTCATGAATATCTCCAGTTGACTTTTCCTGTATGGAAAGGGTGACAGAGGAGATTACACTTTCTAAGTTGCGTATAAATTTTAAAGTATGGGTTATTTTAACCACTTGTAGGATCATGTTCTTTCTTTGCACTCTAAACTAAAATCTACCACAGTGAATAATCACACTTCAACTTGGCCTCTTATTAAAATGCAGCTAAAAATTTATTCTAAAAAATTAACTGAAATTAATCTTTTCTGGTGAATATCCAGTTTATAAGGTGTGCACTTGGAGAATTCTTGAATGGACGTTTACCAGTTTTCCTTTACCTTTGGAGGTCTCACAGTGATCTATCCTTGTCCGCCCTCTATATTTTACATTTATGCTGCACCTTGCAGACATAAACTACTGATACCACTACTTCTTTCAACCTCACCATTGGTTCTGAATCTGCTTGTTTGACATCCAGAAGTGGATAAGCAACAATTTTCCCCAATTAAATATTGGGAAGATCAAAGTGTCCTTAGATCCTACTGCAGATTCTCTCCTTGCCACTGATACCATTCCCCTCCTCTGTAACTGTATGACGCTGAAACAGATTTCTTACAAACTGTCGTGTTTCACCTGATTTGTGGTTTAGAATCTATATCCGCACCATTGCAAGGGTTAGTTATTTCAACCTTCATAACAATCTGTTTCTGTTCCTGGCTGAGCTCATCTGCTACTGAATCCCTTGTCCATGCCTTTGTTACCTCCAAATTTGATTATTCCAATGCAATCCTGGCTGTCATCCTGCTGCTACATTCCATAATCTTCACATCAGCCAAAACTTTTGCTGCCTACGTCTTAAATCATGTCAAAGTCTTGTTCAACCATCAGCAATTTTCTCACTTGTTTAGTTAAGAAACATCCCAATTCTAAAATCGAATCAGAGATAGTAGGAACTGCAGATGCTGGAGAATCCGAGACAACAAGGTGCAGGGCTGGATGAACACAGCAGGCCAAGCAGCATCATAGGAGCAGAGAGGCTGACGTTTCGGGCCTCGACCCT